>NC_033795.1:73598675-73619016 GCF_001876935.1 Asparagus officinalis | reverse complement strand
TCTCTCTCTCTCTCTCTCTCTCTCTCTCTCTCTCTCTCTCTCTCTCTTCTCTATTTTTTTATTTTTGTTTCAGCTCAATTTTTACATTTCTTTTTCCAGTTAATTTGCCATGTCTTTTATTATTTTTTGGGTCTAAACCAATTTTTTCTAAACTTATTTTTATATAAGAAAAATTTATTATTATTCTACATTAGGAACAAAAACTTTTTGCTTCCATTTCACCAATAATTTTGTTCAAAAAATACTTGAAGAAAAAAGAAATATTTTCTTGTAAAATTGGGTTCTCTAATTTATAAATTAAAATTTCAGTTCGCTTTATTTCATCAATAGCATATTTTTTAATGAAATATTTTTTCTCAATATTGTCAAATAAAAATATAGTTAATTCTTAATATTTAACTGTTTGAATGGATATGAAACATGTCTTAAGTCATTCAACAAAAATATGAGATTTAACATACTCCTAACCCACTTATAAAAAAATAAAAATTAAAAACATACTTCTAACTCAAAACTAGGGGAAAAAACTTGAAAAAGAAAATAAAAAACTGAGCAAAAATAAAAATAGAAAAAAGGGAGGGGAGGAATGGAGGAAGAATAAGAAAGTGTTGATCAGATTGGAGCGAAAAATAGTAGATTTGTTCTACTAATTGATTCCCATAATCATGGATAGAGAAGATTTCTTTCATCTCATCCTTTAGAATAAAACCGACAAATAAGAATGAAAATAGTGGCATCTCCACTACTTTAAGAAGTGGAGAGGGTCTAAATTATATGAAATCTATAGTCTAGGAAATGGTATTCTTTTTCTGTCTGGAAAATATTGAACATAATTATGTTGATCCTTCTTGAAAACGCTTATGCAATTTATAGTTTATCCTTCTTGATTATTACTATTTTTCTCCATTTGATGTGGGTATTATACGATTGGCCCTTTGATATTTTGGATTAATCTAATCTTCACATTTCTCTTTAATGATACTATCGCTATTCTATTCCACATAGATTTCTTTGATTTTGCTAGTTTCATATTATTATCTATCTTGGTTCTTATTATGTTTGTATATGACTTATTCATCTATAGTATTTACGTTGAATTAATTTTAAACTATTATTTATTTTGCACGCAATGATCATAAGGGGGGGGGGGGGGGGTTATTGTAATCAAATAGTCAAAGAAAAAAATATATGTTATTTTGAGTCTAATTTTTTGTTTTCTAATTGTACTAGTCTTTTAGCCTATGCTAAGCACGATCTTATTGTAATTCACCTGCATTTTCGTCGTGTTTCAATCACTCATATTCTAATAGAATTTAAAAATTTTAGTGGCTCACCTCCCCTTCCGAAGCACGAAACCCCTTTGATTAAGGTTAGAAAATATGTCACTACCTGGAAATCATGATAATGAACAAATTATATAATGCTACAATTAAACTCAAGTCCTTCACTTCAAATATGTCATCAGTAGTACCGTCATTAATTTTAAACTTCAGGTGTATGCTTAGTGATCTTGTTCCTGTCTTAAAAATTTGGTATTGAGTTCGCACAACAATAGAATTGAGTTCAAAGTAGAGAAAAATAGTTATTTATATTAGAAATTTTAATCATTTTAAATTATGAAAATAAAATTATATTAGTGCACAGAAAATATAAAATACCTTTGAGTTTGAACAACATCCTTATTATCATTGAGCTTTGATTCTATCGTTTTAATTTTTCCTCCAGAGCACATGTTAAATCTTCCCATAAAGTGATAGCTATAATGTTAAAGCTGACAAAAGAAAAAAATAATATTTATTATTTATGTTATATAATCTTTGTTCATATTTATTAAAGCTATATTTTATTCAAAAAGATAACCAGCATTGTAAAGTTTTTAAACAAAACTTTTTTTATTCATTCATGTATACTATCAATTTGTAAATAAGGATCTTTGTGTAGAATACCTAACAAGCAAACACAAACACTTGATAATATTGTTAGGAATTATTTGTTAATCATTAAAACTAGATTAGATAGTAGGCTCATAAACATGAGACCTAACAAATAATTTCTTCCAAATTGTTAGGAAAAATAAGATTAAAATAGATCCAGACATAAGCAAAACAAACCATGTAAGAATAAAGAAATAGAGCAGAGAGTTAAAAACACTATAACTGATAAACTTAAAGTCTGAAATACTTTACAGAAATGTCGAATCACCCTTTGAACAAAGGACTAGCCTTGAAGAAATGATGCCCCACCTATGGCAGTGTTGGGTCTGCATAATACTTTTGAGTATGAGACGGTAGCAGTGTAAAGAAGCGCTCTCTTCTGTTCACAATTGCAACTTCTTTTCGTTGGAATCTTCAATACCGACAATTTACAGAATTGTAAAATGAAGACAATAGAAGAATTTTATTTTTGTTTTTCTATGTCTCTCAAATGAACAGAGGAGGCTCTTTATATAGGGCTTATGTGAGCTGAGGGGTTAGACAAGGATTTGAATGCCAATTATTACAACGTTTGCAACGTCTACTATAACTGTCATTCAAACATTGTAACATTCATAATGAACCAAACGTTCAGGCTGGTTAAATGCAGCACATGCAAAAAGAGGCACGCCCCGGACCACACGTATGAACCGTGCACACGAGCCGGCTCACTAGCATACCAGCACAAGTGTACATTTCTGACACCTTTGTTACACCATATATAACACATATGTTAATTTGGACCATTTAAAATACATTCAATGAGTCAATGTGGTACCAAAACTCACATTTACTAATTATGCTCCTTTTAGTTTTCTTCTATGAAATCGGACAATATAAATGGTATCCTTCCATATTAATCCTCCATTATTCATTTATATCAACATATTGTGCCTACAAACAAGATTCATTTGAAAGGGGAGAGTCAAGCATTCATCAATACTTGAAGGAGCAGTTTGTCATTTTGTCCATTTATTTATTGCAAGGAGAGTTACTCAAGTTAGTTATTGTCGTTGATTTAATTAATTTCTTTAACTTAATTGGCCAAATTTGGCTATATAAAGTCGATACATGAGGACTGAACTCTGGATAAAGTGCATGTTGCTCCTTACGTGAATCATGTCAGGTAACATATATAACTAAATTGGAGGCATGGTAGACTAGTGCGTCATGGCAGAGTGTGATGATAATCATCGGGAGCACTCTTAAAGATTCAAATTAATTAAGACACAGCATAAATACGTCACATCTCAACTTTGTGCAGTATCACACATCGCATTTCTCCAAACTAAAAGGTTTTGACAGAAGAGAGAACCTTGTGCAGTAACAGCAGAAACATTTAAGCAAGCACAACTGCACAAGCAAGCATTAACTAAAAATTCAAAAAGATAACCAGCTGAAAAAAATAAAATTAAGACTTCGATCACATAAAAAACAAAAACATGTTGGCACTTTTTCCTTATAATTGTTCGTACCTCGAACCTATTTACATAAATATATTACTGTACCGTCTACTTGTTGAACCGTTGTCCTCTAAAGAATCTTTTCAAAAAGACTCAAGAAGAATGGTCCCCCGAGTTTGATAATGTTACCATAACCCAATCTTCTTCCAAGAACTCCACATCTTCATTTGTCAGCTCGACGCTCTGCATACAGTACAAAAACACATTACGATCTACAACTGAAGTTTGAAGAAGATAGTAAGAACATAGAACTCAAGCACAACACTACGCCATCTTAACTTTGTAAAACATTAAAAGCAAATGACAACACTGCTACAACAATCAATGTCTAGCATAAGACCATGAAGAATTTTAAACCTAGGAGACGAGTGGACCAACTCCCACCGCTTCCGTGTTTGAAAATTCTATATGAAATAGAAGGTGAAATTAAATTTCTTGGAACGTATTGTCCTATAACATGCACAACCTGAGGATGAACTACGCAACACTTCTATGCTGCTAACTGGAAGGGGGAAAAATAAATTAAAAAAATAAATTAGAAAAACATGAAACATAAGGAAACAAAACTAATTAAAAGACATCTGCAACTCGAACCAAGATGATTATAATATAAAAAATAAGATGAAAACTACATGTTTCAAGAAATTCTGCTACAACTAGACATTTACTTGATGTTCTGAGTAGCATCAATCCAATACTAATGACCTTCTAGATATAGCACAAGTAAAAAATGTAGGAAGTCTTGAAAATTTAGGATGATACTGATACTTTGCGGATACAACAATGACGAACTTATGTAATGTAAGGGAAGTATTATGGTTAAGAAAAATCAAAGTAACTTGTCCTCCATCTTGAATATCTGCAAGAGGCCATAACTTATTGTAAAGAAAGTGGACTTAATTATATAGATGTTGTCAAATGCGATGGTGAACCTATCATGGTGAAACTATGTTTCATGCAATAGATTTAAAATTTCTCATCTTGCATTCATCTTTTACTCTTCTTAATTCATCAGGGATATGATCATAAATTTTTTGGTATGTTATAGACTTACAGGGGCATCCAATAAAAGTGAGAATTCAAGTATCAAATGTTATTGGTTATTGGAGAATGAGTACACACTTATCTGTGCAGCAAAATTGCTTCTTTTATTAGTGAGAACTGTCAAGCCCTAGGCCCAAAAGCACGTTGGCGTAATGTAAGCCATGTGATCCACTGCATGCAATACATGGTTTGGCTCAATCTATTGCCAAAAAATTGACTAGCCAATGTTGCATTTGACTCCTTGAACTTATATTATAAATCATTCAATCACTCAGTCAATATCCGATGTGCGACTAAATCTCGGGGTATCACAAGAACATTACAATTTAAGTCAGATTTAAGAATTCAGGCAGTACAATCAACTAATCATGACTCATAATCAGTGGTGTATGAATTTTAAGATTACACATATATTGAGAATTTCATAATAAATCCAATAATGAGTACCTGTTCACTAGTTCGCTTGACTGTTGATGGTAGGAGATTATCCCTAAATTCGATATCGATATCATATCCAAATTTTCTCAAGACTGTCCATATTGTTTCAAGACGACCTTTCTCAATGAAGAGTACATGGAGGAAAATGAATCCAGTCAAAGTAAGGCCGTTTTCATTAACCCCATCAGGCATATTCTCTTGCACAACCTTCTTGATTCTAACAATGTCAGTAGGCTGGAGGGAAGCACTGAAGCATTTAACCTGAAAACAAATCCTTTTCAGTTGGACATTAACGACAGAAGATGTTACAATAAAGGTGAGCTTGCAAGTGAATATATTCAAGATAATGGTACAATGAGCATAATAAAACCTGAAAGTCATTCAACTCAGAATCACTTAGTGCTCCATCCCTGTTAGTGTCACAGTGAGCATAATAAAACCTGAAAGTCATTCAACTCAGAATCACTTAGTGCTCCATCCCTGTTAGTGTCACAGAGAATGAATATCCTTTTCAAAGCTCAACTCAGAATCACTTAGTGCTCCATCCCTGTTAGTGTCACAGAGAATGAATATCCTTTTCAAAGCTCTAATACAACGAGGCTTCAATGACTGTGTTTCTTGATCAAACAGTGGGGCGGTTGGATGAAGTACTGCTTTCTGTGCATAATAGAATACTTCTACAACCTGCAAATTGGCATTAGTTAAGTTCAAACAAATGAGAAATGGAACAAACACAACACAGGAAAAGACAAATATACCAGAAAACACAGAAATCTCATAACACCCATTGATGTCTGCATCTACATTGACAATAACACTCTTACCCACAGAACTCCCTCCTAGCCGTTGATCAATAAGTTGTATGCAGATTGGCTCGTGTATGCTAGAAATTTGGATGGTGTAATCTACCAAGTTTACAGTTTAAATTTCAATCCTTGTGGTATAAAGACTTGCATCGTGACATTCTGTTGTGATTTCTATTAGCCCTTTCTAAGATACTAGAGTCAGTGGCACATGGGATTTTCTTAATTATCATCACTACCCACTACAGAAAAGTAGTCAGCTACCTACACATACATACTATAGTTGTAGAAATCGCTTCAATCTCGTCTCGCTTCAATCTCATCCCAGATTGCCGCCGCCTCGAGCTAGGTTCGGTCGATGAAGACAACGATGACATAAGCTCCTGCTCTTCTATTTCCATAGCGGTGATCTGTTGATAGCTGCTCCTCTCGCTTCTCCCAGGCCTCAGGTACGTTCCAAGATTAGATTAGGGTTCGCTGGTGATCTACTGGCAGATCTAGAGTTTTTTCTTTTGAGTAATATTTTTATTTTGTTTGTTTGTTTTGTCATTTTCTTGTTTTGTAATTACTTCTATTATCTAGTAAATGGATATGTTAGTTTTTAGTTAAGTCTGGCTACTGACTCACTTGTTGCGTTGGCTTAAATATTGATTTTTGGGATATTAGGATTTATTCTGAATGTTATGAAATTTTTTTTTTTTGATTATTTTAGTTGGTCATAAACTAATTAACTTACAGCCTCTGCTGATTTAGTTTTGTTGCTCTTTTACTTTTTCTGTAGATCTATAATTGTTCTTTGAATTTTATATTGTAATGATTATAGGATGATTCGGTAGTTTGGCTTGTCTATTAAAATGTTGTATTGTAATTGTTACAACCTAATCATCTTACATGCTTTGGACTTGGACAATCAAATCCTCTTATATTTGTAGAATTCCTGTTTTCTCCGTGATCTTTTGAATTAGTTTCTTATTATGATTGGAGATCATTTGTCTGACAGCCTTGCAAGAGATAAATCTCATTTTGAGCTTTTCATTCTTCTTCATCTTCTCGTCTTGAGCTTCTCGTTCTTCTTCATCTTCTGTGCTTATTTCTCTAACCAAACTCTTGAGACCACTATCAACAAGGTGAGCATTTAATCTTTACCTTGAAAGTTGATGACTGATTGCTTTTAGGGTAATTTTTTTCACGATTGATGATTTGAGGGGGTAGTTTGAAAAATACTGAGATTTAGAGTGTATTTTTGCAAATACTTGTGATTTAAGGGGTTGTGGGTGTGTGCGCGCGCGCGCGTGTATATATATATATATATATGAGTGGAGGGGATTGTGCCACCTCACTACCAAGCACAAAATTTGTGCTTGGTACCAAGCATACCCATATATATATACACCCATATATATATAGACAGAGAGAAATATGGGTATGCTTGGTAGTGATGTGTCACATCCTCATCCACTCATTACCCATGTGAATGTGGTCCCACATTTGAATGAGTGGAGGGAGATGTGACACCTCACTATCAAACATAACTTTTTGTGCTTGGTACCAAGCATACCCATATTTCTTATCCTATATATATACTACTACTTACATATACTATATATATCACTCCTCGCAGCGTAGACAATTTTCTGCCGCTGCAAGTGTATGACATGTGAGCCCCACCACCATGGACAGCTCGGCCGGGCTCCACCCATCTCATACACTTGCCCCAACCCGTAAGGAAATTCCTACCTCCTTCGCAGCTCATCCTCTCGTTTTCTCTACTATATACTACCCTATATTATATATATATTATATATATACTATATATATATGCAAATACCTAATCCAAAACATATGAATCCATTTAATTTTCTAAAAATTTATTGTCCTCCCGTTTCATTCTCAATCAAAGCAAGAAGCTTTTTTATTATCAGTCAATCTAGATGGTTTACTTAAGATACCTAAATAAATTGGGGGAAGTTATGAGCCCCATATAAATTTATAATTTATCATTTTTCTTAGTAGGCCATGGCGCTCTCAGCTCATCTAAGAAGTTGATTTGAATGCAATGAGAACATATGTGATTTTCTAGTACATTATGTATTTATACTTTATAGAAATTTTTCATATGACCATGACTTGTAACAAAAATGAGAAACCTTACAAGGACAAAGTATTTGTTTGGAAAACCCCTATTTAAAGGGTCAGGGAACCAGCTACTTTGTGCGTTTCGTGGCGAGGGATTTGATCAGGAGTTTTCTTTTGAAGGAGCCTCAACAGAGGCTTGCTTATAGGAGAGGGGCTACTGAGATTAAGCAGCATCCATTTTTTTACAGAATGTTAATTGGGCTTTGATAAGGTGTGCTTGGTCGCGAGGCCTTATAATAGGAAGAATGGTGACCATTTGGTTGGTGGGGTTGGTGAAAATGGTGGAGGGGTGTTGATGTGAAGAATTATGATAGATACTTGGACATGGAGTTCTTTTGACAGAGATGGTCTTTTTATTGTTGTTGTTGTATGTTTTGATTCTTTATGTTTGTTGATTCTGGATTAGTTTCAGAGGGTATAACATCACAAAGAATGTCAAGTGCAATTGTTTGGGTTCTTTTGTACCAGGAAGGATGAACCTTTAGATGAATAATTTTTTTTGGAAATTGCTATATGTTTGTAACCAATCAAGACTGGACTATCCTGTGCTGTCACTTTCACTTTTTTGTTGAATTGGAATAACGCTCAATGACGCACACATCTAAAATAAGCTAGCATGGTACATATCCATGCTGCCCATTTTTTCAGGCCTTCATTGGCCAACGCTTCCCTTACAGACGTGTTGGTTGGGTATAGACCAAACCTGTCAGGCGAGCTCGAGCGGGCGAGGAGCTCCTTCAGGCGAGCTTGAGCGGGGCTGCAGGTGAGGTCGAGGCAGTCTGTAGGTGAGCGAGCGTGGACGAGTCAGGCGAGCTCGAACACACGTGCCCGCAGGCGAGGTCAAGCACAGGCGTGGTTAGCGACAGCCTATCATTAGGGTTCCCCTATAAAAGGGAACTTATAGCTTCTCTCTTCGATGCTTCTTCTTCTCTCTCCTCGCAATCTCAGACCTTGGCGGCGGCTCACCTTCTCTCTCTCTGCTCTCTTCTTTTTTTCTCCAGCTCTCACTCAAAGATTTGAGGGGAGGGGGATTTGATTAAGAAGGGAATAGTTGATTGTGAGGGAGGATTTTAAGAAAGTATCTTCACTGTAGCTATAGTGTTGATTGTTGCATTTATTGAGAGATCTCAAGTTTGAGATATACTCTTGCATTGTAATTTCTTGTAATTTCTTGTTTTTGCAAACGTTGGCAATTGCCAACTACATTCCCCCTTCCAACACTTGTATAAAATGTTGGGACTTGTTATAACAATGTTTTTAAAATGAAATTAGTTGTACTTTTTAACGTTGTTAATAACTACCTTTTTTGTAGGGATCATATCATTGTCCATGTCTAGTCCTTCTCTTTTAATATCCTGCCAGCTATCTACATAAATGTTCATGTCATTTTTTTTTCATATGTCTTTATCTAAGCACCAATCTAATTCTTATCAGTTCAAGCCAAGCAACATCTCATCTTATTAATCAGATGATAATTTTTTAAAACAAATGCAAGTAGACGGATAGTGGTTGGAGCGGTTACAACGCATGATAGCAGGCGATAATTTTCTTGCTAACTTGCGCATCCGCTGTGATCTCAATAGCGAAAAAGAAGAAATTTAGCGGGAAAAAAATTCTCAGTTCAGGATTAGGAGCTTCGATCTCATCTCAGATCAACATCGAGGAGCACTTAGATTCTAATCCTGTTGATAGCGGGGATGATGATATCTCTCTCATGGGATCTACGGGTCTAAAGGGAACAATGAAATCTAAATTGATGGCAGAGATTCTCGAGTCTTCTTGTTCTGTGATTGATTCAAATCTTGATCAAAGGCCGTCTCCATTGGCGGGAGCTCATGATCGTGTTCTCTTGGTGGCGGGAAAAGATCGTCCAAGCCTCCGGTGGCAGGAAGTTCAGATCGTCACCTCTGTAAGTCCTCTTCTTCTTGTAATAGCGAAAAGCTCTCTGCTAGGATTTCTTGGGCTGAGGAGATTGAATCGGAGTTATCTTCGTCAAGATCTTTACCTATCTCTAATCCTGTGCTCTTGAATTCAAATATAAGGATTGTTGAAAAAGCTGGTTCTTTGAAGTCAAAGACTAAAAATAATGTTGATGATAGTTCTTTGGTTCTGAATAAGGAGAATAAAGCTAGTTTAGATGAAACTATGGATCCTCCTCTTGAGGTTTCTAAAGTTCCTGCAAAGAGCTGGAGTAGCCTGTTCTCAGATAACAGAAGACCTGGGAAAGGCATGGTTTTGAATTACTTGCCTTCAGATACTAATGATTCAGTTATACTCAATGAAGAAGAGTGGAATGATGGTGCTTCAATGTGGTCTTCCTCTATAATTGGACAAGTTCTTGGTTTAAATGTTAGTTTCAAGGCTATGGAAAGTTATGTGCACAAGGTTTGGTCCCAAGCTCCTGAAATCTATCTTTTAAAGGTAGGCTTGTTCCTGTTTAAATTCAAAGATAAGGATGCTATGAATGAAGTTCTATGTAGTGGCCCTTGATTTTTTGGTTCAAGACCAATGCTTTTAAAACCTTGGACTATTGATATGGAAACAAATAAATCTGATGAATGTCTGTATCCTTTGTGGATTCAATTGCCAGCTTTGAGACTTAATTTGCGGAATTCCAAGAGTATAAGCAAGATTGTCAGCATCATAGGGAAGCTTATTACAACTGATATGTTAACAGCTAATAAACAAAGACTGTCATATGCTAGGGTGTTGGTGGAGGTTAAAATGCCATCACATCTACCTGACCACATCTCTATCCAAGGGCCAAATGGTAAAACTTATAACCAGAAGGTGCTTCAAGAATTTAAGCCTAGGTGGTGTGATATTTGAAAATTTGTGGGTCATTATACAAATTTCTGTAAGAAAAAGAGGAATATTCAGAAATGGATTCCTAAGGTTAAGCCAGTTATTGGTGATATCAACCTGGTAGCTCCTACCTCTGATGTACATAATCTGAATGTTGTCAATCAGGATACTATTGATGGAAATAATAAGGGAAAATCAGTTGCACATGAGTTTATGCAGGCTGGTAAAAATTTCCAGTCACATGTGCATGTGGTAGCTCCTACCTCTGATGTACATAATCTGAATGTTGTCAATCAGGATACTATTGATGGAAATAATAAGGGAAAATCAGTTGCACATGAGTTTATGCAGGCTGGTAAAAATTTCCAGTCACATGTGCATGTGGTAGCTCCTACCTCTGATGTACATAATCTGAATGTTGTCAATCAGCATACTATTGAGGAGAATAATAAGGGAAAATCAGTTGCACATGATTTTAAGCAGGCTGGTAAAAATCTCCAATCACCTGTGCATGTGGTGCATGTTTTAGGGGATTCTTTTAGAAAATCTCCTTACAGTGGAATGCACATTCAGGGGAACTCTTCTATTAATGAGACACATTATGCAGATAAGTACTCTGAACCTGCATATTTGGTAAATATTCCGGGGGAGGCTACTGAGGCTAGGTCTGTGCATGTTGTGCACAGGCAATTCCCTGAGTCTGGGAGTTCCCATGAATATAACACCGGATACCTGTTCAAGGTAATAAAACTAGAATACATGGCAACTCTATTGATGTTTTACCTAGATCATCAAACAATAAGACTCCTGGCAACTCCTTCTTACCATTGGAGAGCATAGTTTTTGACCCCTCTACAGTTGATAGAGGGCTTTCAATAAAATGAATCTATCTTTTTGGAATGTGAGAGGGTTAAATAAACCCTCTAAACAACTGTTGATCAAGCAACATTTACAGTTTTATCACCTCTCTTTTATCTCTCTCCTGGAAACAAATGTTAAGGAATCTAAAATGGTGAATACAACAAGGAGAATTGCTAAGGAATGGAAATTGTTTTCAAATGTGAATAGCTCTGAGAAGGCTACGATTCTTATACTATGGGATCCTAACATTCTGGATATTCAACAAATTAACCTATCTAGCCAACAGATTTCATGTAGGGTCAATTCTATTGATGGAAGGTTTTCATGTGTGATATCATCAGTGTATGACTATAATAATATGCAAACAAGGAAGGATTTATGGACAGAATTATCTCTTATTCATAATTCAATTGGTAGCATACCATGGCTTATATGTGGAGACTTCAATACAGAGCTATGCAGTGATGAGAAACTGGGTGGCTCTGATTTAACTGATGGCCTGATGCTGATACCAATGACTTTAGCTTATTTATTGAAGATTGTCAGCTCTCCCACATGAAAACCATAGGATGTTTCTTCACTTGGAACAGCAAACAAGATAAGGATACAAGAGTTTGGAGCTGTCTGGACAGAGCTCTGGTAAATGATGATTGGATTCATCAGTTAAACTCTAGTCATGTGGAGTTCATGTTACCTAATTTTTCAGATCATTCCCAGCTATTGTCTCAGTTTATGATGATTGTTCTCAAGGTAAAAAGCCCTTTAGATTTTTTAAAATGTGGACGGAGCATGTTGACTTTCTACCCACTATTTCAGCCACATGGAAATCTCATGTTGTGGGCTTTCATATGTATTCTGTCTGCACAAAACTTAAAAAGCTGAAAGGAGCTTTAAAGTCTCTTAATAAAAGGCATTTTGGAAATATAAGTGAACAAGTTATAAGAGCTAAAGTTGAGTTGGAGGATATCCAAAAGAAACTTCAGGCTGACCCTCTCAATCCTGCCTTTATCAATCAAGAAAGGGAGTCTATTGTTTTATACAATAAGCTCTTAGATCATGAACTATCTTTCTATCAGCAGAAAGCAAGAACTGCCTGGTCTATTCAAGGTGACAGAAATTCAAAGCTTTTTCATTCAGCTATTAAAACCAACAGGCACAATAATAGAATTCTGGTCCTCTATAATAGCCAGGGAGCTAGGCTTACTGATGGTGATGAAATAGCGAAGGAGTTTATCTCTTTTTATAAAAACTTGATGGGTACAGCAGTTCATACTTCCAAACCTGAAGATCTAGTTATTCAATAAGGCACTTGTCTGAGTGCATGCCAGGCCAGAGAACTATCAAAGCCAATCACTAAGGATGAAATTAGAGGAGCAATATTCTCAATGCCAGACAACAAAGCCCCAGGACCTGATGGGTTTAGTGCATCCTTTTATAAATCTGTGTTAGACCCTAGAGGGGGGGTGATTAGGGTCTTATGCTAATCTAATCCGATTTAATGCCAATTAAAACTAATTAACAAATTATCCTAGCAAGTATGAAGTACAACAAGATATATGAGCTAGGATAAGCAATGTAAACAATGAGATATATCCTATATGATGAAATATATATGCAAGGATATATAAACTAATATAAGAGTAAACAAAATAAACTAGATAGTGGATGATATAAATAATGAGCTATGGACAATGGCGATAAGAAATATAAACATAAGATTAAGTGCGTCAAAGCAAACTTAAAACAAAATATAAATGAACGCCAAAGCACACTCAAACACACTATATGATCACGGAGTTCGGACCTTCCGTCCTACGTCTCCGCTCCCCACTCTCGAGGAGAAATCAACTATCACAATCGGGTTTTCTACGTTCACCAGAATAACGTTTACACCTCACAGTGTCGGTTTTCAACGCTCACCGAATAACGTTCACTCCTCACACTCGGTTTTCTAGTTCACCGAAAACTTCACAACACACTCGGTTTTCTAGCTCACCGAAAACCTTATAATCTCACAATTTAACAATAAATGATTTGTTCTCTCATACAACGAGAGAACTCAATTAAGCACAACTCAAAGTTACAATCTCTCACAACCCTAATATACTATGTATGCAAATACAATAAGCTCAAGTGGATAGGTGTAACAATGAGATAAAATCAAATCTAAACTCAATATAAAACTATCTTTAATAGAAATGATAATCAACAAATAATTATAAATAAAAGCTAGAGTTGAGTTTAGAAAAACTTCTCTAGATGACAAGAGAGAGAGATGGATTGAATGCCCAAAATATAATTGATAATCTACTCAAGCTCTTGTAAAACTTTCTTCATAAACCAAACCCTTAAACAAGCTTAAAACAAGCTTAAACTCTTAATCTATTATAGCTAATCTAATCCGATTATATGTCAATTAAAACTTAATTAACAAGTTATCCTAGCAAGTATGAAATACCACAAGATATATGAGCTAGGATAAGCAATGTAAACAATGAGATATATCCTATATGATGAAATATATATGCAAGGATATATAAACTAATATAAGAGTAAACAAAATAAACTAGATAGTGGATGATATAAATAATGAGCTATGGACAATGGCGATAAGAAATATAAACATAAGATATAGTGGATGATATAAATAATGAGCTATGGACAATGGCGATAAGAAATATAAACATAAGATTAAGTGCGTCAAAGCAAACTTAAAACACACGATATGATCACGGAGTTCGGACTTTCCGTCCTACGTCTTCGCTCTCCACTCCCGGGGAGAAAACCACTATCACAACAGGGTTTTCTACGCTCACCCGAATAACGTTTACACCTCACAGTGTCGGTTTTCAACGCTCACCGAATAACGTTCACTCCTCACACTCGGTTTTCTAGTTCACCGAAAACTTCACAACACACTCGGTTTTCTAGCTCACCGAAAACCTTATAATCTCACAATTTAACAATAAATGATTTGTTCTCTCATACAACGAGAGAACTCAATTAAGCACAACTCAAAGTTACAATCTCTCACAACCCTAATATACTATGTATGCAAATACAATAAGCTCAAGTGGATAGGTGTAACAATGAGATAAAATCAAATCTAAACTCAATATAAAACTATCTTTAATAGAAATGATAATCAACAAATAATTATAAATAAAAGCTAGAGTTGAGTTTAGAAAAACTTCTCTAGATGACAAGAGAGAGAGATGGATTGAATGCCCAAAATATAATTGATAATCTACTCAAGCTCTTGTAAAACTTTCTTCATAAACCAAACCCTTAAACAAGCTTAAAACAAGCTTAAACTCTTTTTAAAACTCTTTAAAACATTCTCTTGTTATGTATAAGTGTTGAGGGATGATGGGTATTTATAAGAACTCAAGACAACAACCCAAAGTCAAAAAAAAGCCCAAAAACGATGCAAATCCCCAAAAAATTGGAACCAGAAAAATATAGCCGTTATGCTACAGTAACTTTCACGGTCGACTGTAGTGGTCGACCGTGGGTACTGTAGCAGTCTGGCAGATCTGATTTTTCTGCGTCTCTGATTTTGTAAAATTAATTAAAAATAGTAAATCAACTCTAAAAATCATAAAATTTTGAGGAAATGTTTTAGACATGTAGATGAACATGTTAAAGAAAGAATTTCTGAAAAATCACTTCCCAGTTGAGAGAAATAAATGTTTGAACACAGATAAACAGTTTCTGAAAAACTGCTGAAAACTCGGTTTTGTAAATTCAAGTAAAAATAACAAAACAACTCCAAAATTAGTAAAACTTAGGAAAATGTTTATATATATGATAATAAATATGTGAACGAAGAAAATTTTCAAATCTCATTTCCCAATTGTGAAAACGTATCTATTTTGTAAAAACATGCACGGACACATGCACGTACATGAACAAAAAACTTGATTTTTTTCAAAAACGAGTTCAAACAACTTGGAAACACTTTAGAATGGATTTGTAGACATTATACGAGATATGAAAATAGTGTGAACAAGTCTTCAATCTATAAACATAATATTTTCTAAATACAATAGAATATGAAACAAATAAAAGTGTATATGAAGATATATATTGTTTCATATCTACATAACTAAACCAAAACAACTTAACCATATAAAAACAAACATGTATATATATATAAATATGTATTTGTTTCATATTTAAACTAGAAAATCAAAACTTGTATTTATATATATGAACTATATATATAAAACCAAATACGTGTATGTGTGTATATGATTGAGCTTAAAGTATTGAACACACATAATATAAATCTAAACTAATATACCCAAGCAATCTTGATCTTCAATAAGCTTGACTTGGTACACTATACGGATGAAGCTGAACTTGGATCTTGAACTTGAATTTCATAAGCTTCACTCCATAATTCCACCAACCTCCATTTGATATGACCGTGAATGCTCGATTCCATCCATCCTCCAACTACGTTGTTTGTCTATAATAAATAAGAAAACACAAATACTAGACAAACAATATTAGTGATAAATTGTTTGTTAAACATCATCAAAACAAGAAGGCCAACAAAGAGTTCTTTAAAACAGGTAAACTGTTGGGAGCTGTTAATTCCACTTCAATCACTCTCATTCCAAAGATAAAATATCCTAAAACACCTGCTAACTTTAGACCTATTTCTTGTTGTAATTGCCTCTATAAAATTATTTCAAAAATTTTAGCAATTAGAATTCAGCCTGTTATTGGGAGTATAGTCAATGAGGCTCAAAGCGCATTTGTGAAGGGTAGACAAATTTTAAATAATATCTTACTTGCTCATGAACTGGTGAAGAATTACGGAAGGAAACACCTATCACCAAGGATTATGATCAACATAGATATCAGAAAGACTTTTGACTCTATAAGTTAGGATTTTATGCAAGAGATTTTGAAGGGGCTGGGTTTTCCTCTGGTCTTTATCAAATGGGTTATGAGTTGTATTTCTAATCCTAACTATTCTATCTCCCTAAATGGAAGTTTACATGGATTCTTTAAGGGACAAAGAAGACTGAGGCAAGGGGATCCTCTCTCCCCCTATCTTTTTATTCTTGGAATGGAATACCTGACAAGGAGTATGAACCTGCTGAAGAATGATACAAACTTCAAATTCCACCCTAAGTGCAAAAAGCTAAAAATAACACATCTAATATTTGCGTATGATTTACTTCTTTTCTGCAAAGGGATTATTATTCGGTGAACAAACTCTTTCAATGTGTAAAATCTTTTGGAGCTTGTTCTGGCTTGGAGGCAAATCCTACTAAATGCTCTATCTTCTATGGTGGTGTATCGGAAGCAACAAAGCTTGCCATTAGCAATTCTCTGAGTTTCCCTGAAGGAACTCTGCCTATTAAATATCCAGGCCTCCCCTTAATCTACAAAAAGATGTCATACTTGGATTGCAATCCTTTGATCATGAAGATTTCCAATCAATTCCGAAGTTGCCTGAAAAATAAGCATTTGTCCTATGCAGGTAGGATTTAGATAATCAAAAGTGTTATATTGGGTGTCCAAATTTTCTGGACATCTAGCTATATTCTTCCAGTTAAAATTCTACACAAGATTGATGAGCTATGTAGGAGTTTTTTATAGGGCAAATTAGATCAGGTATTCAAGGCTTCTCTTGTATCATGGAGTAAAGTCTGTGTGCAAAGGAAACATGGTGGCTTGGGGATTTTTTCGGCTCAACTTTGGAACACTGCTGCTGCATTAAAACTTCTTTAGATTATTCACATGAATAAGGAACAACTGTGGATTAAATGGATACATGAGAATTACCTAAAAAACAAGAGTATTTGGTAGGTAAATGCTAGAAAGGGGGATTCTTGGATGTGGAAAAAACTATTGCAAGTCAGAGATAAGTGTCTGGATTTGTATGGAGGAATCGATAATCTCAAGCAACTTATCAACTCTTGCTGTGTCAATTCAAAAATGCAACTCTCTGGTTTATATTCCTGTTTACATCCTGTAAATACACAAGTTACTTGGTATGACACAGTATGGGAAAAATTGAGTTATCTTAAACACTCGTTCATCTTGTGGCTGACAGTTCAAGATAAACGCCAAACTCAAGATAGATTGCTCAAGCATGGGATCATTCAGACTTCAGTTTGCAAGCTGTGCGATGGCAAGTACTGAGAGTCGTAATCATCTCTTTTTTGAATGCTCAATGTCGAATTATGTTTGGAATGATATAATGGAGTGACTTAAATTCAAATGGAGGTGCTGTGAATGGTCTTCCCTCATGAACTGGTATAGTTTTAGATTGAGGGGTAGTGGGTTTAAGCAAAAAATTAAGAGGATGGCATTAGCTGCTACAGTCTACAATATTTGGAGAGAAAGGAATTCTAGAATCTTCAAGATGGAGAATAGATCAACTGATAGTTTGATCAAAAGCATTAAGTTGGATATCATCACAATTATCTTGAACAAATCCCTATCGACTGAATGTAGAGGATGGGTTCTCTCCTTGTAGAGCTCAGATGAACAAGTCACTGTGTTGCCAGAATGCAGGATATGAAATGGAATCTCTCATGGTGTGGAGGTTAATGCTTAGAGGGATTAAAGGAGGAACTTGTTTTTGTTTGCTCGAGTATAGGATTATACTGTGTGTTTCATATACAGGTTTTACCAAAATTGATGTTTTTTTGGAATTGTTTTGCAGAGTTCTATTATTGAGAGCTGCAAGGTGTTATCTCACATTTTGGCAGTGAGATTCTTGATGTATATACCTTTTACATATTGGAAATGAATAAAATTTTTATTTACCAAAAAAAAATCTCATCTTATCATACAAGTCCATAAATACCATTTCAGCGGAGCAAAATTTCAAAACCAAATTCCAGAGAAGCCTTCTAACCATTTAACTTATCATGATTTCTTATAATGCAGCCGTCTCCGCGCGCTCTCAGTCAAAATTAACAATACCCCCAAGCAAGATCCAAACCTTGGGGGAAAACACACGGGGAAACGATTATTACGTGATATTAACAATGTGGGATTTATTTGCGACAAACTTTCCACATAATCCCTAAAATAATCAATCATAATGCAATCTAGAATGTCAAAGGTTGGATCTTTTGAAGTACCTGAATTTGCCTGAGGGAAGAACATACAACGCAAGTCTCAATCTCCAGAAACTGCTGCATAATCGGCGACATAGCCTGCTCCAATCTCATCTGCTGGTCATCCCTAAGATCCAACTTGCATCCAACCACAATCACCGGCACTTTAATCTACCCAACGACAACAACAAGAAAAAAAAACCATCATCACAACAAACATCGAAAACCCTAGCAAATAAAAAAAAATCAAGAAAATAATATTTCACCTCCAGCCTCCTCAGCTCCGGAAGCCAGTAGGTACTCAGCCGATCCAGCGTGGACGGGCGATCGCAAGCGTAGGTCAGCACGATGGCGTCTGCGTTCTGGCACTCGGCGAAAGTCTTGCTCTTGTCCTCAGGGCTACAAAAGAGAAAGATCACCACATTGAGACTGTTGCGAGAGAGAGAGTAGAGAGCGTACCTGGAGGAGGACGTGTCGATGACGGTGAGGGGAACGCGGTCGGGGTAGTAGTCGGCGGGTAGGTGGGTAGGCGGAACGACCCTGGAGGCACTCTCGGCGAAATTCTCGGTGGCGGCAGAGGTGATGAGGCTCGATTTGCCGGTTCCAGCGTCGCCGATCACGACCACGCGGACGCTGGTGCGGCCTCCGAAGGCCGAGGGGTTTGGGGCCGCTGCAGCCATGCAGCCATGGTTTTTCCTGCTAGGGTTTTGTTCTTGTGGGGGGTGGTTTGTTTCTACGTTGCTGCTTGCGAGGGGGTGAAAGAAAGCCAAGGGATGCATTAATACTCGTACAAGGAAAGGGGGATTATTGGGTTTGGACTTTGAGGATCCGACCCGTGTGGTATGTAGCTTTGGTACATCTTGGATTCTCAACTAAGGGCTTGTTTGGATTGAGGGGAATGAAGGTGAAGGGAAGTTAGGGGAACCATTCACTTCCATTCACCTTGTTTGGGAACACTTAGGAGGTGAAGTTAATTCACCATAGTTTCCCTTGGTTCACCCCCTAATAGCATAAAATTTGTTACCCCCAAATTGGGGTGTAACCAAGGGGAAGGGAACTCCCTTCCCTTCCCTTCCCTTCTCTCAGTTTTCCTTAACTTCCCTTCACCCCCCTACAAATCTAAACAGGCCCTAAGTATTATTATTATATAGAATACCTCCGGAAAAAGAGGGTGATCCGTATCATTCACTCTTAGTTAGAGGGTTCGTTTGAGAATTATAGTTTTTCCATTTACGTTATACATCGCCTGCTCTTATAGGGGTAGTTGTGATAGGATTCTACTGTCTCAACTACACCTCTAAAGCATGAATTTACCTGTTTCGTCCCTTAAATTACGTTTGTGAGTTCACATTGTCATTTTATGCTTTATTATGGGTGAAGTTGAGACGGTAGAAATCCTATTAGAATCATTCCTATAAGAGCAGGGTATCTACATGATAAATGGAAGAGTTATTATTCTAAAACTAATCATCTATCTACCTATGAATAATATAGATCACCTATTTTGATAGGATATTCTTGATAGAATCCTTACTATATTTGGATCCTCTCTACTACAAAAAGATAGTAGAGAAGCCACTACTCTTATGCTCATCCGTCAAATTTATTTTCAAGGAAGAGATGAGTACCACATTTCCTATTCATAATTATAGGAATCAATTAGCACCATCTCCTATTTCTCCCTCCAATTTAATCTACTTTATTATTGTTCCTCCATTTCACCTCTT
>NC_033795.1:73548516-73598665 GCF_001876935.1 Asparagus officinalis | reverse complement strand
CTCCCCCCCCCCCCCCCCCCCCTAAATTTTTTACTTTTTGTTTCAGCTCGATTTTTTCATTTCTTTTTCCAGTAATTTGCCATGTCTTTTATTATTTTTTGGGTCTAGCCTAAACCAATTTTTTCTAAACTAATTTTTATATAAGAAAAAAATTATGATTATTCTACATTAGGAAAAAAAACTTTTTGCTTCTATTTCACCAATAATTTGTTCAAAAAATGCTTGAAGAAAAATAATTATTTTCTTGTGAAATTGGTTAATTTCTCTAATTTATAAATTAAAATTCCAGTTCACTTTATTTCAACAATAGCATATTTTTTAACAAACTATTTTTCTCAATGTTGTCAAATAAAAATATAGTTAATTCTTAATATTTAACAATTTGAATGGATATTATGAGACATGTCTTAAGTCATTCAACAAAAATGTGAGATTTAACATACTTCTATCACAATTATAAAAAAATAAAAAAATAAAACATACTTCTAACTCAAAGCTAGGAAAAAAACTTGAAAAAGAAAATAAAAAACTTAGCGAAAATAGAAATAGAAAAAGGAGAGGGGAGGGATGGAGGAAGAATAGGAAACTGTTAATAAGATTGGAGCAAAAAATAGTATATTTGTTCTACTAATTGATTCCCATAATCATGGATAGAGAAGATTTCTTTCATCTCATCCTTTAGAATAAATTTGACAGATAAGAATGAAAATAGTGGTCTCTCCACTGCTTTAAGAAGTGAAGAGGATCTGAATTATATGAAATTTATAGTCTAGGAAATGGTATTCTTTTTCTGTCTAGAAAATATTGAACATACCTCCATAAGTGTAACTGATAGAATTTTTGCTAAAAGTTTATGTGATTTAGTAAAAAGAATATACATTCTATTATTGCAAGATCGGTCCATATGGTTTGATGAATAGTGAATCAATAATTGAATATTTCAATAAAAAATAGGAACCTTCTTGAAAATGCTTATGCAATTTATAGTTTATCCTTTTTGATAATTATTATTTTTTCTCTCTTTGATGTGGGTATTATACGATTAGCCCTTTGATATTTTGGATTAATCAAAGCTTCACATTTCTCTTTAATGATACTATCGCTATTCTATTCCACATAGATTTCGTTGATTTTGCTAGTTTCATATTATTATCTATCTTGGTTCTTATTATGTTTGTATATGACTTATTCATCTATAGTATTTATTTTGAATTAATTTGAAACTAGTATTTATGTACATGTACAGTGTAGCATAATTGTTGGGAATTACGGGGGGCTACGCTAAACCCCTCAAACAACAAGAAACACGGTATAGAGAAAAGTACATCAAGATTTATGAGGTTCGGCAAACTTGATTATATTCTCGGGATCAGCATAATTAATTTCTTATTAATCAAAGAAATTACAATGTAAGAGGAGATCTCAAACTTGAGATCTCACAATAAATGTAAAAAAAGGTCAACATTGTAGCTATAGTGAAGATCCCTCTTCTTAAATCCTCTCTTTTAATTCTCCCCTCAAAAATCACGTGAGAGAGCTGGAGAAAAAGAGCTTAATTTATTGAGCAGAAGAAGAGCGCCGCCGCCATGAGAAAACACGAGAAAAGGAGAAGAGAAGCTACGAAGATCTCGGCTCTGGTTCCCTTTTATAAGGGAACTTAATGACAGGCTGGCGACAAGCTGTCACCAGCCATGCGAGCACTTGATCTCGTCTGCGAGCGCTCGATCTCACCTGTGATCGCTCGAGCTCGCCTACGAGAGTTCAAGCTCGCTAGCGCCTCAAACCTTGCCTAAAGTACGCTGCCTCGAGCTCGCCTATAGCCATGCTCGAGCTCGCCTGCAGACCACCTTGACCTCACCTGCAGATCTCCTCGAGCTCACCTGCAGATCTCGCCCTCGCCTGCGCCATCGAGCTCGCCCATAGATCTCGTCGTTGACCTTGCTTGAACTTCGATCTCGCCTAGAGCTCCTCGCGTGAAGCTCATCGAGATTGCCTGAAGGTCGCCTCGCCTCACCTGCGGAGGTTTGAATCCACACCTAAATCCAACAATCTCCCACTTGGAGACCAAACCGAGGCTATCTCAATAAGCACCTTCTCTTGTGTAGCTCCTCCATCATCACCTACGCATGAAGGCCAACTAAAGTTATGCACAACTCTAGTTTCTGAATGGTCACCGTCTTTGTTAATATATCTGCTAGATTCTTACTTTCCTGGATCTTCTCCAGTTTTAACACGTCATCTTCCAATAAGGATCTGATGAAGTGGTATCGAAACCCAATGTGCTTCGTTCTAGAATAAAATGCTGAATTCTTAGCCAAGTGAATCGCACTCTGACTATCACTATACAAAACATTCTTCTCTTGTTTGAATCTCAGCTCTGTTAACAAACCCTGAAGCCATATCATCTCTTTGCTGGCTTCAGCCACTGCTACATACTCAGCTTCTGTAGTGGATAGAGTGACAATCTTCTGTATCTATGACATCCAACTAACAGATATAGTTCTGACAATGAATTCATAGCCGGTGATGCTTCTTCTATGATCGACTTTACCTCTAAAGTCTGCATCTACATACCCTTGCACTTTTACCTCTCCCTTACCAAAGTGTACACACTTCTGTGTGGTCCCTTGTAGATACCTCAGAATCTACTTGACTGCTTCCCAATGAGCTTTTCCTGGATCCGACATGAACTGATTGACCACTCCCACTGCATGGAAAATGTCTGGTCTTGTACAGACCATTGTGTACATCAAGCTTCTAATGGCTGAGGTGTAAGGAACCTTAACCATACTCTCTTTCTCTTCTCCTGACTTAGGAGACTGGTCCTTTGATAGACAAAAATGATTATCCAAGGGTGTGCTGACTGGCTTGGTATCATCCATATTGAATCTCTGCAAAACAAGGTTGATGTACTCTATTTGAGATAAATGCAATAGACCTCTCTTATTATCTCTTGTGATTTGCATTCCAATGATCTTCTTTGCTGGACCCAAGTCTTTCATGTCAAACTTCTTTGACAATTGCTGCTTCAAACTTCTGATATCCTCCATATCTGCACCTGCAACTAACATATCATTAACATATAATAGTAAGATGATATAGCTGGGCTGATGTCTTTTAAAGTAGCAACAATAGTCGGCATTGCACTTCTGGAAACCATCCTTGTGCATGAAGCCATCAAACTTTCTGTACCACTGCCTTGGGGCTTATTTCAGGCCATACAAGCTCTTCTTGAGTCTGCATACCAGGTTCTTCTTATTTTCTTCTGAGAAACCTTCTGGCTGGTGCATGCATATCTCCTCTTCTAGATCTCCGTGAAGAAATATCATCTTCACGTCCAACTACTCAAGATGAAGATATTTAATTGCTACAATACTCATCACCGTCCTGATAGTATTTAGCTTCACCACGGGAGTAAAAATATGTGTAGTCAATTCCTTCATTCTGCTAGAATCCTTTGATAACTAGTCGAGCTTTATATTTTCTGGAGCCATCCTGCTCCTCTTTCATCCGGTACACCCATTTGTTGTGTAGTGCCTTCTTACCCGTGGGCAACTCAGTTAGTTCACATGTCTGGTTTGAGATGAGAGACTCCATCTCTTCTTTCATGGCAAGATCCCATTTGATCGCATCTCCATCCTAATAAGTTTCATCATAGCTTTCAGGTTCCCCTCTATCTGTCAGCAACAGATAGTTCATATATCTCTTGTTGGGCACAGGAGGCCGAGAAGATCTTCTCAATATCAGAGTTGGTGTGTCTATCTCATGCGCACCATTCTGTCTAACAGGCTCTTCTGGCTGAGGACTTGTTGCATTGGGTTCTTCTAAGAGGTTACCTAGGACATTATCTGCATCTACAAATATTGATTTTCTCTCCTTTGAGTCATTAACATCTGTCTTGCTCATGTCCTTGTACATCATATTCTTATTGAATATCACATATCTGCTACGAATCACTTTCTTTTTTTTTTTGTCCCAAATGTGGTAACCGAACTCATCTTCACCATAGCCTATGAAAGTGCATTTCTTAGACTTGAGATCAAGCTTATTCCTACCTTGATCACTAATATGCACATAACCTACACAACCGAAAACTTTAAAATGTGAGAGTTTTACCTCTTTCTCGCTCCATACCTCTTCTAATATGAGTCGTCGTGCGAGCATCTTTGATCACGGAATTATCAAAGTTGGTTTTGAGAAGAAGAACAACAAACACACAAAACAATTCAATTGGCGAAGAAAAATACATTCTCTAGATTATGAAGAATAAAATATTACAAAATCTCTCCCTCTCAATCTCACTAGAACAAAGAACAATCTCTCTATTCTCTCTAAACCTTAATCTCTTGATTAGAATCTCTCCTCTCTTAATCTGATCAAAATTTGATGTTTAGAAACCCTAAATAATCTTTATTTATAGAGTACACAATATGGATGACAAACTTGTAAATAATCAAGCCAAAAACAATCATGATTCGTCTCAAAATAGAGTCCCAATCGGCCCAGGAAAACCCAAAAAACCAGATCCAGTTGACCGGCACACATGTCGTTGTCGACCGGTTAGAGGGTTGGTTTCAAACCCTGCAGGCAGAGCTACGTCCGGTCGACCGGCCAGAGTGTCGCGGTCGACCGGCCAGAGGACTCATTCCTCTCCTTGTAGTGTGCACAAATCCAGTCGACCGACCAGCTTGGTCCGATCGACTAACCAGAGCCTGAGCGCAATTTCCCTGATTTTGTTGTCTTCTTGCTTTTGGCTTCTTTCGCCACCACCAACGGCTCCATCCACGTCTCTATTCTCAAGATACCATGAAAATCGTCTATCCTTAAGCTCCCATGAGGATATCTAAGCTCCCTGATCAAATGCCTGCTTCTTGCAGGTTTTGTATTCGAGTGTCGGGTTAACTTCTAACTCATTTAACTTGCTTTAAAACATGTAGAAAAACATTATAAACCTATATTTAACATTAGTGCTGATTATCTAACCACATGAACACAATTTATCATATTATATGTCATATACAAACCCTAAACATGTTCAAAAACATCAAAACATCATGAAAACCATCAAAGCTCAGTTAAAACTCTTGTTTAATTACTTTCAGATCTTAATCTACTTCAGAGAATTTGTTTGTAATCTTTTAAACATAAAAAGATCAGGTCTTTATACCATATACTATAAAGGAACTGTTTTTATGCACGAAAATAGGTTTCAGGCTCATAAAACCAAACCAAAACTCAATAAAACAATTTAAAATGGGTGTAGGGTTGGAAGAGATGATGCTCGCCTAAAATCTCTGCTGAAAAAACTCAAAAGGTGCAACCACAAATCAGATTCCTTAGCCACACGCCAATCGATCTCGCCCTCACATCGTAATTCTCTTCACAAAGTTCTTAAATCTTGCAAGAAAAAGATCTAGGATTTTTGAGGGGAGAATGTGGCTACTAGGGTTCAGGAATATCTTAGAAAAACTTAATTTTCATGAAAAAAACATGATTTTATATGGAGACAAACCCGAAAAGAAGCAAATTGACCCGAAATCCAACTCAAACCAGGATGGAAAAAGTCTCGTTGGTCAACCGGCCACATGCATGCGGTCGACTGGCCAGAGAAAATCTCTATTGTGCATGTTTTTTGTTCGTGCATGTTTCTAACTCGTTTCTCTCACACATACAAACTTGTTTGATCTCAAATCACTTGCTATCATACTCATTCATCATATAATAATATTTATCACAATAAAAATCACTTATCACAATTAATCACATATTATCTTAATATTTTACTGGGTTTTACAACGACGCTCCAGAGTCTAACACCCAAGACTCTTCCTCGCTCTCCAAAGAGCATATTAATGCATCGTCTCCTCCTGAGGTGGAAGTGACATTCACCTCTACCTTCGCCTCCTTCTCCTTCTGTGCACACTTGTACTGATTCTTATAGTGCCCGGTCTTTCCACAATTCCAACACTCGATAGCCTTCGAGCTGTTGCTTGGATTCATTGACTTGGACCTCCTATCCTTTGATCTATCTCTTTAGTTTGATTTGCCTCGTGTTGGCCTTTTTGTTTTGATAATGTTTTTATAAATAATTTACAACTAATATTATTTGTCTAGTGTTTATGTTTTTGTATTTATTCTAGGCAAATAATGAGTTAGAAGTTGGATGGACTAGAGCTTTCACAATCATATCCATTGGAGGATGGAAGGAATATCGACATGAAGCCATTGCAATTCAAGTCTAATCAAGATCAAGCTTCATCCGTAAGTTTACCAAGAAGAGTTCATTGAAGATCAATCAAGCTTGGGTAATTTAGTTTTAGGTTCATACTTGTGTGTAGATACTTTAAGCTTATACATTACCCTCTGTAGGCTGTCTAAAAATCATAATAGATAGATGATCCCCCATCAAAACACCGATGATGGAAGTTACAATCTGACGACTTCCAGAAGGCTACAATTTGAGGACTTTCACGTAGAAGGCTACAATCTGACGACCTTCACGACAACTGATGAAAGCTCTAATTCAACAGCATTCATAATCAACATCAGGAGTTACAATCTGACGACTCTCATATTCTCAAGGAGCCAAGACAAAGATTACAAGAGGACGATTTGTGCAAAGCTCTGGCAAAAGAGACTACAAATTGACGGTCTCTTCATATTAGAATGCAAATATCTCTCATATATATATATATATATATTGACACACACATTTTTGGTTTTATACTTTACAAGTTTATATAAATATGAAACCTATATAGTGACTGTTTCATTTTTTTGTCTTTTTCCTTGGTTTTTTCTTATTTTTGGGATTGTTTCATGAGCCTATATATACCCTATGCCCTCATGCTTCTGAAACTAATTAAGAAAGTTTTTAAACAAGTTTAAAGAGTGTTTAAGTTTGTTTTAGTGTTTGTTTCAAGTTTGGTTTTGTAAAGCAATTTTCACAACCATTTGTGTTTGAGCTTCAACTCTTCTCTCTATCCCTCTTGTTATCTATAGAGAAGTTTTTCTAAACTCTATTTCTAGCTATTTATTATTTTGTTCATAATTTTCATAAGCTTCAGAACATTGGACTTAGCCTGAAGCTCGCCAAGCCTGCCTAAGGTTCGCCTCTGCATTACAGAGTCAAAGCGCACAGGTCGAACCAGCGTTATAATCTCAAAATGCAGAGTTAATCTCTAAAACAGCACAAACTGTGCGTTTTCAGCCTAGAACAGGCTTAACTCATTTCTAGCTATTTATTATTTTGTTCATAATTTTCATAAGCTAGAATTTTATTTGAGTTTAGTTTGTTTTATTTAATCTATTTGTTACACACACCCATATTGAGCTTTAGTATTTTCATACATAGTATTATTAGAGTTGTGAGAGATTGTAACATTAAGTTGAGCTTAATTGAGTTCTCGCATTGTTTAGAGAACAATCATTTGTTGTATTGAGAGCTTAATTGTGAGGTCACATTGTATTGCATACATACACCAAGAGGAGTGTAGAGGTGAGAGACGTGGTCGGTCCCAAGAGGAGTGGGGTCGGTAGTAATGCCTAGAGCTAGGTCGTAATTTCGAGTACTTGAGGGAGACACGTGAGAGGCCAACACTTGAGGTGGTAGTTTATGTAGTTACATTGTGAGTGATTGTGAACGTTAATCGGTGAGCGTTAAAAACAGATATTATATGGTGTAAACGTTTTTCGGGTGAGCGTCGAAAACTCGGTTGTGTAGTGGATTCTTCCCGGGAGTGGGGAGCGGAGACGTAGGACGGAAGGTCCGAACTCCATGATCATTTCTTGTGTGTTTGAGTTTGGCTTGTGCACTTATATTTTGTTTATCTCTATTGCCATTCTCACTTTATCTAATTTATCCACTATATCGTTTGTATTTGTTAATAGTTTACTTACCCTTGTTTGTATATCATTGCATATATATCTTGTTGCATATCTAATTTACTAAGATATTTATTAATTAGTTTTAATTGGCATAAAATCGGATTAGATTAGCATAAACCCTATTCCACCCCCCCCCCCCACCAGAAACTCAATTGAGTTGAGAGATCGAATTTTTTTCTCATCAACAAAGAGAGATTCGGTCAAAAGGGCTTTGGGCTCTTGGATTCTTCTTTTTGGGCAGCAAAGAGGAGATCTTTGGCTTGGAAGCAAGGGGGAGATCGACGTTCATCCTCAGCAACGATCGACCACAGGAGCATTCCCTTGGCTTATTTTCACCTCATCCGTTCCCTCTGGTTGAATTTCTATTTCTTGGCTCTGTATGCAATACTGAAGAGGTTGTAGTTTCACCCGACTCTCTCCGTCGAATCTCCTCACTGAGAACCAGGTCATGAACGTCATCGAACTTCAACTTGTTACTTCCCAATGAGCTACTCACAGCCGTGATTGTAGTTTTCCAGCTTTCTGGTAGGAAAGATAAAAGGATCAACGCTCGAACTTTCTCATCAAACTCAATTTTGTTATGACCGTGTTGAGTTTCATTGAGGTGTTGTACTACTGACGTGCATTCCGTCATTCTCAGATTGAATAACCACCTCATTAAATAAATTTTATTTATGACTGATGGCTTCTCATACATATTTGAGAGTGCTATCATAAGACCTGTTGTGGTCTTTTCCTTCGCTATGTTAAACGTAACATTACGAGTTAGTATCAATCTGATAACTCTGAAGGCTTATCTGTCTAGAATGTTCCACTCATCTTCCTTCATAGACTCCGGCTTTTTCCCTGAAAGGGGTTGATACAGATTCTTTTGGTACAGATAATTCTCTACCTACATCTTCCAAAATCTAAAATTTGTTCCATCAAACTTATCTAATCTCACCTTTCTTTCATCTGCGGCCATTGCTCCCACTTGAATCTGACTCTATATCATTTTAGGCTCTGATACCGATTGTTAGGAATTACGGGGGACTATGCTAAACCCCTCAAACAGCAAGAAACACAGTATAAAAAAAGTACATCAAGATTTACGAGGTTCGACAAACTTGCCTATGTCCTCAAAAGCCACACAATCAATTTCTTATTAATCAAAGAAATTACAATGCAAGAGCAGATCTCAAACTTGAGATCTCTCAATAAATACAAAAAGAATCAATACTGTAGCTACAACGAAGATCCCTCTTCATAAATCCCCTCTTTTAATTCTCCCCTCAAAAATCACGTGAGAGAGCTGGAGAAAAAGAGCTTAATTTATTGAGCAGAAGAAGAGCGCCGCTGCCACGAGAAAACACGAGAAAAGAAGAAGAGAAGCTATGGAGATCTCGGCTCTGGGTTCTCTTTTATAAGGGAACCTAACGACTGGCTGGAGACAGAATCTGCGCCAGCCTGCGAGCATTGATCTCGCCTGCTGGCGCTCGAGCTCACCAGCGCCTCAAACCTCGCTTGAAGCACGCCTGCCTTGAGCTCGCCTGTAGCCCCGCTTGAGCTCGCCTGCAACCGCTTGACCTCGCTTGCCGATTGGCTCGACCTCGCTTGCAGATCTCCCTCGATCTCGCCTGCGGATCTCTCCCTCATTTGCGCCATCGAGCTCGCCTGCAGATCTCGTCGTTGACCTCGCCTAAACTTCGACCTCGCCTGGAGCCTCCTCACTTGAAGCTCTTCGAGCTCACCTGAAGGTCGTCTCACCTCGCTTGCGGAGGTTTGGATCCACACCAAATCCAACAATAATTCCCACAAGGAGTTGGAAACAATCAGTATAAGAGCTATTGTCGATGCACATTTCTTACATCTAAAATTGTTTCACTTGCTTCAGTCATATTCTCATTGCTTACTTCTTGCTGTTCTTCTGCTCTGTAGACACAAACCTCATCTCCTGCTGAAAGTATTGACTTATTTTGCCTTCATTATCTTTCCATGATTGAGAGGATTTATAGTTTCAGGATAAACAAATCATTGTCTGGAGTAGGTTTCTTGCTTCATTATCTTTGTCTTCATTGTCATCATCATCATCGGTGTATCTGATTGCTCAGAAGACACAACAAGCGACGTCTCATAGGTTTTTTGCTCTAGGGTTCATAGAGGAGAAGGTGAACAAGGGAAATAACGAGACGTTGTGGATGCTATACTTTCGTTCACATTCGAGGATGACGAAAATGTCAACTAAAGAATCACAATATCATTCATCAGTATGTCGAAAAGTTCAAGGACGACTCTAGTCTTTTGTGTACTAATTTAAGCAACAATCTATATTGAAATTCCGAACAAATATATTTCTATATGAATCTTATTTTTCTAACAAAAGCTAGAACTTTCCCTCTCAAAAGCTCACAAACCCCTTCTCCTTCAAGCTTTCGACAGTCTCCTTGAGGCTTGTTTTCATAGAAATGTAGTCGATACCGAGTCCCTTGGTCTTCTCTTTGGAAACTTGGTATGTTGGCATGAAGGGCTGATCATCAGCACACCTGCCAGCATCCATAATGCATTAGGTCAGCAAGGAAAAAGCAAAAAAGATAGTCGAAACCAAAAGTAGTCCGATTGCACCGATACAGTATTAACAAACTACACTAATAAAATATTCTGATTGCACCGAAAGATAGTCTATTTAAAATGAATAGTGAGGCACATGCCATGACCTTTTTCCTTTCCTGTAGGAGTTTTCAGATATAGTGAAGGGGCTTATCCAGTACGTAGAAAACACACACACAACGTGAACACTAACGATCAAAGTAGGAAAAATAAGCATTCTATTCATATTCCGTGTATCACGAGAGTTGAAACTAAGACAATGTTTTACTAAACTTTCTGGGTAAATTTCACAAACCCCTGAACTCTGGGAATTTAACGTTAACGGAATTAAAAGGGTACGGCAAAATGCCTAAACCATCTGATGCGGGACGATGGGACTTTTAGGGTTTTATGTAAGAGATTTGGGAAATTTGGGGAAGAACAAAGATTTGGGGAAAACTAGGGTTTGAAAGATTAACAAGATATGACCACGAATCGCAACCCGGGCCTTGGCTTCACCACCATTGACTCAATCTTGGAGATCAAATCAATTACCCAAAGTTTCACAAATGAAACAAAATTTTCTTCAAATATTCATTTCTTATTTCATAGAATTGGCCTCTTTAAATAGGCCTTCACAACTACAAGTTCACTCCCATATCCGATGTGGGACTAAAATTATTGAGCAAATACAATAAAGAGGAAATAAAAAAACACTAGCTAAACTCTAAGCTTTCTCGAGATCAAAGCCACATATGAGTTGAGGCAACACGACGACGGCGACGAAAATATGTTCGAAGTGGAGGCTGTGCGATGTCCTCATCAACATCCTTTTTAAAGAAAGAGAGGGATGAAAATAAGGGTATTGACGAAATTATAATTGGTGACAAGGGCCAAAAACTGTTCATGTTCGTCGCGTGTGGACCACGTGATATAACTAACTTAACAGTGTCAATCATTGTAGCAGAGACCGACAGGTTTAGTGGGGAGGTTTTGCGGAAATTATGAAGTCCTGGGGGTTCAGTGCAACACACCCCAAAGTTCAGGGGTTTTCCTGAAATTCAACCAAACTTTAATTCATTAGGAATTTGGTTAAGACCAATGTGCAACGAGATGGATTAATCAGGTTAAAACTAATTAGACTATATTAATACATGTCCTATATATAGCATACACAAAAAGTGATATCTGAAAAGCTTTTAGAAAGCTAAATCCACTCGAGGAAAAAACTACCAGCTAAAAAGGGCTGTACAGACATCATCACGTTGCAAAAATATCCAAAAATGTTAAATTTTGAAAAAATTTCCTCTTCTGCAGCATGATTTTCAATACCATACCATATTTAGCTGTTGTAAATAAGAAAGTTGGTGTATGCAGTTAACTTACTTCTGGGGGAGATGCAGAGAAGGGTACAGTTCGTGCAAAATCTTCACAATCTCTGAATAGTGAGCAACACTTTCAGCTAAACAATATCTCCCATTTGCCGAAGGAACTTCATACGCTAGGATATGAGCCTTGGCAACATCCTGGACGTTTACCCAACAAAAGGTTGAATTGGGGTATGTCGATACTCCTACAATGAAGGTCGAATAAGTAGAACCGCCATAAATGTACATGACACACCAGTCAACATGTGATGCTTAAAATTTGGAAATAATTTTAAGCATCCCAAAAATGAAATAATTCATTGAGGGGTAAAATAAAAAAAGTTCACTCAGGGGGTTTATTTGCAAACAATAGAAGCATGGGGGGTCTATTCAAAATTAGGCGTTAGTATGGGGAGTCTATATGTTATTAACCCAATATAGAGTTCAAGTTGGCTATCAACAAGATAATAATCTTTCATGAGGAAAATATATCATAACATACCATTTATGAGGTTCAAGATTGTAGCGGAACTTGTGTTGAGGGTTGGCTGAAGAAGAGGACCTATAACCATTGCTGGGTTTATTGTAACCATATCTATCGAATTTTCCTTCGCAAACTTCCAAGCAGCCTCCTCCGCCAAGGTCTTCGAAAGCACATACCACAACTGTTTGAAGCCAAATGTTCAGTGATTCTCAGGTAAACAGTCAAATACTTAAGTCTATGAAATTAAGATTGCATGCTCAGTCTTTCAAACTGCTATTTATAGAAATCACTGACAGGAAGAACATTTCTGTATTTATGTAGAGATATCTGCACAAACCTTTGCCTGCCTGCAAAATTCAGAACTCGAATACCATGTCTCATCAGCTACGACATCAGGCGTCAGTGGATTTCCATTAAATAAAACAGCAGCCACAGATGATGTTACGACAACCCTTTTCACAGATGGAGTTTTGATGCAGGAACCCAAAACGTTAAGGGTTCCCTTCACTGCAGGCTCAATTAGCTCGGCCTGAAAATATAGAAAAGAACAAAGGAACCAATAATGAACCACTGGCTTTCGAGCTGAAATGAGAATTCACAGTCCACACATAATGAATGATGGTAACTAAGTTTGCAAGCTTAAGAGATTTATATATGGACTCAAACAAGCCTCACGTTACTGGAATAAAAAAGTTTCACAACCTGGTTTCCTCGTATGGATTTTCTGAGAACATAGTTGACCAATGTATATAACTTAAGTTCGGTGTGAGCAAAGTTATATTTCTAGTCCTATATGTTGATGATGTTCTAAACCGACTTTTAAGACAGTTACGTGCCTGTTCATGTTTAAGTCATGGTAAGTATAGACTAAAAAGTTTCAAAGCATCTGACTTTTCATCTCTATGATTTTTTACATATTACAATGAACGGCTTAGACCATCAATATAGATGGAAGAATGTTCATTTTCTTAGGTAAGTGTAAACTTCTAATGACGTTATTTGTGTATTATAACATTACCCACATGCACACAGATACATACATGTACATTGCCAGATATTGGATGAATTAGTTGTGAAGTCCGTCTCGGTTTAATTACTTTGACTTGCAAAATACTTTGCAAGAAAAAGGGTACCATTTAAAATTTTAAAGTAAACCAATGAAAAATAGACTCAAGGAATTGAAATACTCGACTTAACAAAGATTAGGATGTGAACCTCTGGATCAGCGACCGCATCAAAGAATGGAGATGCAGTATGAAAGACACCTTCACACCCATCAACCACAGAGTCGAAAGAGCCTTCTTCCAATAAGTTTGCTTTAACCAAATGCAATCTCTCACTGGCTCCATCCAGTGCACGAAGGTGTTCCGTTTTCTTTGGATCAGCTAAAACATGCAATGCAAATGAATTAATTAAGAAATTTGAAAAACTGTCAATTAGACAGGATTCATGAAATGCAAAGCTGTCCCATATAGGTAATAGGCTTTAAAAGAAAGTACCCCTGCAAAACCTAATACAAACATTTTCACTTGATGTTAAATGATAATTTAATGCGCAAGAGATAAAGAAAAATACCATCTGAAATCAAGAAAGCATATAAAAATTAAGCATCCCTTGCTCAATTATTGTGACGAATATGTGGAGAGCACAGGTAAATCTGGATGCAAGCAACGGTTTAATACAGCAAAGCAAAGTATCGGAGACCTATTCTGTTGTTTTATCTCCAAACAAAAGAATATTTGATCCGAGGCGGAATTATTATATGTGAGTTTTTACCTTCTACAGTGTACGGATTTACATTCTTCTATAATTGAAAGAAAATATTGAAACCATTTTAAAAAAAATCATCCAGCATGATACAGATTGATTATTTAATATTGTGATTAATTTCTACATGATGATATCAATGATAGCAAAGGAGAGAACCAGAAAAGATTATACTTCTACTTGAGAATACAAGTGATAATTTGTCAAAAAGATCTTATTTGTGAGTATTAAGAGTGCTTAAACTCAAGCGGTTATCATTATTACCTCATGATAGATTTAAAAAAGTGTATTAAAGTATGGGGAATTTTTTAAAATAGACCATTTTTGCTAAATATTTAGCAAAATAGACCACTTTGCTAAATATTTAGCAAAATAGACATCTTTTTGGTCAATGGGCCAAAAAGAGGTCGATTTTAAAAAACAGGACTTAGAAAACATACGTGACTACTAGTCCCGCATGTTTAGAGCCAACTTAATCACCGTCATTTTGAAAAACAAGGCTCAGAAAACATACGGGACTAATAGTCCCGTATGTTTTCTGAGCCTTGTTTTTTAAAATCGACCTCTTTTTGACCTATTGGCCAAAAAGAGGTTTGTTTTGTTAAATATTTAACAAAGTGGTCTATTTTGCTAAATATTTAGCAAAACTGGTCCATTTTAAAAAAATTCCTATTAAAAATTCCTATGGATTTGGGCTTGAGCACATTTAGTTATGAAATCACACTATTTTGGTTCAAAAAATAAAGACATGGTTAATTCCAAGGTATCATTGGAGGAGAGACGCAGATCAAGGAATAAAGATTCAAGTTAATTGAATACTAAAAATATTATGGGAAAGAGGGGAGGAAGCTTAGAGAACCAAGAGAGTGATCGATTAGATTAAAATTATTAAAATTTATGTTTGATTGTACATAAATTTTGTTAAGGATGTATAAATGAAATCACACACCGGAATTTTCACGGATCACATTTAATGCATTAAAACAACATGGCAATCCTAATTCCAAACTGTCAATCAATTTGATAAAATTCACGAGTTTAAACTTGTGGGCCACAATTCTCATTCCAATGATTTAGGGCTCATTTGGTTGGGTTATTTTGAAGGGGAAAGCTGCCACAAATATCTCATATGTGACAGCTTTCAGGTAAATTTGCCTCTTTTGGAGGTGATTTTGTCTGAAAGCTGTCACAGATGCTGCCACAGATGGGACATCTGTGACAGCTTTCAGTCACTTTCCCCCTCAAAAACAAGCAACCAAACGGGCCCTTAAAAGTCTCCAAAAATTTTATAGAAACAAACAACCCCTAAAAGTAATCGAAAACTCGTCTCAATCAATCACAACCTTGACCGTAAGAAGTAATCTATCCTAGTAGAGAACTTAAAACAAAAGATTGTGAAAAACCTGGTTCTAATTGAAAAAAAAAACTGAGGAGGGGGTTTAAAATGAAATTTTACCGGGGTCTCTAACAGAGGCCTTGACGGTGTAACCCTGACCGAGGAGGAGCTTCACCAGCCATGATGCTACGTACCCTGACGCTCCTGTCACGCACACCACCTTCCCGATTCCGCTCATCCTCTCTCTCTCTCTCTATAAATTTCTTTCTTTCTCTCTCTAAAAAAATTTATAAGGGTCTATTGAGATGAATGTGGGTTTTTATAGGGGGAGGTATTGTGCAAAAGATCAGAATTCTAAACTTTGTGTCGCATTAGGAGTATGGAATTCAAATTATAGTACGCGGTGATAGATAATGGTTCGTGTCACGTACTAGGATATCGTTGGCAATTTTTCTTTATCTAGAAGTTTATAACATTGTTTGGGTTATTATTTTCACATAACCCCCTGACATGTGGGCATTTTAAACGTAACCCCTCTAAACGTTTTTCGTTTACCTCACAAAACCCGCCTGAACTTTAGTAAAGAAATCCCTATGAGCTTAAACTTTTCTCACGGAACTCTCACATTGTAATTTGCAAATAAGTAAAATTTCTTTAGGAGAAAAAACTCTGAATTAGGGGAGTAGTGCACATTGCCTTTAAAAGACAAATAACTAAAGACTTTATAAAAAAACAGGATTTTATGTGCAAAACCAAGCCAAGTTGAAGGGAGTTTCTGAAAATTTCCTTACTTTTTTTTTTTGTAAATTTACGCAGAACTTCCCTGAAGTCTTGGAGGTCTTAGGGGAGAGTGGATGGGGTTGTTGACAAAGTCAAGGTGAACAGGGACTAGAAAATTGGAGACAGAGGACCTTGTTATCTAGGCCAAGTTGTTAAGCCCTTGGATTTACGTGAGAAGAGTTGGAAAATATGCAATCTTCTTGGTCGTAATTTAGAAAAAAAAAATCCTCTGAAGGGGATTAGAAGGAGATTAAAAGGTAAAACAAGCACACAAGAAGCCCATTCGTAAAGTATATTTTTATGCATGGTATGCATCTATGAGATTTTTTCCCAATCTTTGATCATAAAGAATGAATCTAAGTTATAATTGGTATAGTTTATGGCTTAAAACTCTTGTTGATCGGCATCGAGTTTTCAGACAAATTTCAAGATTCTTTTGCACAAAACATCCCTGAGCAATACCATTTTTCAGAAGACTAGGTTGAAACTTTTACAGAACAAAACAATACTAAACTTCCTCGCTTGTTCTTTTGATTCTTGGGAAAAGTTAGTCCTATTTTTCAAGCAATCTTCGAGAATGAAGCAAATGACAACTACAGAAGCAGACCTTTGTCAATACGCTCAAAAAAATACAGAGAAATTCAAGTCTGATTTATTCAGAAATAGGATTATTCTAAGCGACAACCAATATCGATATTCAAAGTATAATCTGATGCTGTGAATAACAATATATGCAATATATCTTTTGTTTTTCAAATGCAGTTGTCAGTTTCCTTCTCAAAAGGTCACAAACCCCTTTTCCTTTAAGCTTTCCACAGTCTCCTTGAGGCTTGTTTTAAGAGGGATGAAGTCGATACCGAGGCTCTTGGCCTTCTCTTTGGAAACTTGGTATGTTGGCATGAAGGGCTTGTCATCAGCGCACCTGTCCACAGCCAGAATGCATTGTATTAGTTACACAAACCTAAACGAGCGAGAAAAATAAGATCCTATATATAGAGGGCGCTATATAGAAAATCATGCAGAGAGGGAGATCACAACAAGTGTTCCCAGTATAGACTTTAAATCGGTAATTCACTTGTACAACAGTCTGATTGCACCTATACAGTATTATTGATCGCACAGATATTGTGTTATTTTTAAAATTGAAGGAGATAGAAAATCTGAGGTGTGAAACACTTTCCTTAAAGAAATATTTGCCCCCACTTGACATTCAAAGTTGTTTCGGGTTAATGCAAATTTTCTTCCCAGGATACAACAGAAATTAAAAATTCCAGTAAGCAAATCTGGAATTTTTCTTAATTCGTTGTGAAACAAGTTTGTAATATTACAGAAGTTTTTGATAGAAAAGATTCAGAAAAGAATTATAGATAGATATCTGAAAACATAAGCTATTTATAGGTTTAAAAAGGTGCTTCCAACAGTCACAACTTTTCAAAACACCCCTTGGAGCAAACAGCCACTTTTCAACAGTCACTTGTCTTTTCATATTTTTTTTTAAATTCAAAATAACATTATATATATATATATATATATATATATATATTCAATATATAAAAAATAGAACATTTAAGCGGCAGCGGAAAGCGTGCTAAGTGCGTCTAATAATCACGCATTATTCGCGCTACCCGCACGCGGGTTTAGAAGCCTACACTTTGATCCATTATTCAAAGCCCAATAAGCATTCAATGCTTTTAAACCTCTAAAAGAATGTTCAAAATTCCAATGTGGGACTATCTTGTTTTTTACAAACAAATACTAACATATTGTCGTATTAATATTGCACCAATTTCGAATTGAGAGTAGGAAACACGTTATGGCGATCTACCTCCTCGCTACATGGCTTTCTATAAAGAGAACAGTTAGGATTTTTCAGATACACTGAAGGGTTTCACTATGTGGCACATAGAACACACATGTAACATGAACACTGTAGTTCAAAATAGGAAAATGAAACATTCTATTCATATTCCATGTAGCGCAAGAGTTGAAACAAAACAAACTGTGAGTAAACTTCTAGGCTAAAATTCACAAAACAGTACCCCTCATGAACTTTGGGAATTCATCACTACGACTTAAAGGGTATCTTCGGTCCGAAGTTGTTACACAAACACGATATAAGTACAAATACACACACAAGCCAGCAGAAAATTATAAACATGATATGGTAGAATGACTATTACACACACAGGCATATAGTATTGTATTAATCCATAGATTGCATATTACATATGGCATCTAGTTGACGGTAAAGCACCAAGTGCAGAGGGCCATACCAACAGCAGATCACCATTTTGTAAAAATATCGAGAACATCAAAATCGATCAAAATGTTAAATAAAGGAGTTTTCCTTCTCTTTATCATTAATTCCAATACCATGCAATATTTTGTTGTTAAAGATAAGAAATGTATTATATACAATTAACTTACTTTTGAGGGAGCTGAAGAGAAGGATACAGTTCTTGCAAAATCTTCACAATCTCTGAACAGTGAGCGACACTTTCAGCTAAACAATATCTTCCACTTGCTGTAGGAACTTCATAGGCTAGGATATGAGCCTTGGCAACATCCTGGACATTTACCCAACAAAAGGTTGAGTTGGGGTATGTCGGTGCTCCTGCAAATAAATTAAATGGAACCATCATAAATTGACATAATACCCCCGCTCAACATATGATGTGTTTAATTTGGAGATAACTTTGCAGATAGAACAGGTAAGTTTCATGTATATAGGGGAGAAGAAATCCAGTACTCTGTCAAAGTCTGCAACAGTCGGATCGGATGCAGATAAAACAAGTTATTTGACACTGAGAACCAAGAATCTAGTAGGGTTAATTGCGGATAGACACCATGTCCTATCATCCAATTGTGGGTTAATCCTTTGAGTGAATTTTTTTTTTACTCTTTTACCCTCAGAAGGTCTATTTGTGAAAAAAATATTATCTCTTTCTCTGACGGCAAAAAGAGTCGAAAAAGTTTGCTCAGGGGTTATATATGCAACAACAAAACTATAGGGGTCCATCCGCAATTGGGCAACGGCGTAGCGGGCCTATCCGCAATCAACCGAATGTAGGATTTGACTTCAATTTAGCCCTAAAGGAGATAATATTCATAGAAACTAAACCTTTCACGAGCGAGATACATCATAACATACCATTTATCAGGCTCAAGATTAGACCAGAACTTGTGTTAAGGGTTGGCTGAAGAAGTGGACCTATAACCATGGCAGGGTTTATAGTAACCATATCTATCGAATTTTCTTCCGCAAACTTCCAAGCAGCCTCCTCTGCCAAGGTCTTCGACAGCATATACCATAACTATTAGAAGTAAAAGGGTCAGCAAATCAAAAAAAAAAAAAATGATAAGCCCAGATAATATTTCCAACTCCTATTTGTAAAAACTATCTATAGGACAAATATTTCTGTAATTGTGTAGAGAAATGATATCTGCATGCACAAACCTTTGCTTCCTTGCAAAACTCAGAACTAGAAAACCATGTCTCGTCGGCTACCACATCGGGTAAATAAACAGGCAACGACCGATGAGGTTACGACAACCCTTTTCACAGATGGAGTCTTGAAGCAGGAACCCAAAACGTTAAGGGTTCCCTTCACTGCCGGCTCAATTAACTCGTCCTGGAAAATAAAAATAAAGAAAACCGAATCAGTAATGGACCGGACCGTTGTAGCTTACCAAAACTCATATGGAACTGGACGCATTGGTTATGTGCTGTCGAACCTCTGGATTTGTGAGCACATCAAAGAATGGGGACGCAGTGTGAAAGACGCCTTCACACCCGTCAACCACAGAATCGAAAGAGCCTTCTTCCAATAAGTCTGCTCTAATCAAACGCAGTCTCTCGTCGGCTCCATCCAGTGCACGCAAGTGCTCTGTTTTCTTTGGATCGGCTACAAGAGGTAACTCAGACGCATTGGTTAAGAAGGAGAGAGAAAAGATAAGATACCGAATTGTTGTTATGAATTTAGGATCCCTTTTCCTTAATTATTGTTATGAGCACGTGGAACCCACGCGTAGACCTCATTGCAAGGGGGAAGGTCTAATGCCACTAAGGGGTTGTTTGGTTGGGTTGTTTTTGTTTGAAAGTTACTGTAGCCGTCAGGTTATAATAACTTTTACTTGTTTACATTGTTTGGTTGTGCAAAAAAAAATACTGATGTGGTAGTTAAAAATCTAATGTGGCAGCTTCTGACCGTATCTCCTCAAAATATGGTATTTTTGGGCGAAAGTTACTGTAACTGTCAGAGTCGGTTTTCGACCTGGTTTCCTAACTACAGTAACTTTCACCTAATGAACCAAACGGGCCCTAAGCAAAGCGAAAAACATCTTGATCTAAAGCGAAATCTAGAATATGCGACATTGCCACAGCATTAAGCATCACAAAAAAAAGTTTGGATTGTGAAGTACTTGCATCATTTACTTGTAATATACCCCCATGATGATGGAGATAGTTCTACCTTAAAAGGTTTTTACCTTCTACAGTATACGGATTGCATTCTTATAAATTAATGAAAACGTCCGCAGAACCATTCAGCATTGTGTACGTTGACTTTTAACTTGTCTTTAATTTCTACTTGGATGAAAGCAAAAAAGTCGGCATCAGAAACGATTAGAAAACTACAAGCCAAATAGGGGATTGGTCAATTGCGGTCAGACCCCAGTACTATCGCCTAACTGCAGATAGACCCCCCAGTTAACTTTTATTATTATTATCTTTTTAAGTGTGAAAAAAAAATCACTTTGGTTTCTATCCGCACTTGGGCAAATAGAACCGGGTGTCTATCCGCAATACTAGAACTAAGGGGATCTATCTGCAATTAACCCAAAAAGGGGTTATGGTGGAATCTTTCCTTTCGAGAAGAATCCTGCTTTTTGGCTCGCGGGTGAACCGCGAGCCACCCAACTCGCAGAGGGGGTACAGGGGCAGGACCTGCCATGGTCACCCCTCTGCGAGTTAGGGCGCTCGCGGTTCACGCGAGCATCCCAAAAAGGCTTTACGCTTCTCGAGAAAAATAACAATCGCGCAGCAATCAATAGGGATCCCCATTTTTGAGTAGAGTTTTTTACTCGCTATGAAGATCCCAGAACTTCTTCATTCTTGAATTAGACCCCCCCCCCCCCAAAATCCTTTGGATTGTCTAGATGACAGCCACCATCTTTTAACTTGTATCAAAAAGCCAGTCATGAATGATTTCCATCCAAATCTTTACCCAAGCATGGTCAACTCTAAACCACATGGGGGAAATTGCAAAAGGGTTATATGCATATATACCCCTTAAATCAAGGGTATTTACAAAAATACCCTCAAATCTTAGTATTTGCGAAATTAACCCTCAAATCATCAACTTTATGAAAAAGTACCCTTAAAATCAACAGGTCATCAATTTGGTGCTGAAATTTTGAACTATTCTATTGATAATTTTTAACATTGCGATTACTAATTAGGTTGTCAAAACTTACGATTTATTGCTTTGAGGGTAAATTTTTTCGAAATTAATGATTTTAGGAGAATTTTTGCAAATATTAAGATTTGGAGGGTTATGTTGCAAATACCCATGATTTAAAGGATATATATGCAAATGACCCATTACAAAAACAACACTATCCTCAGTAACCCAACAAAATCCTCCCTCTTGTTAGTTACAATTCCTCCGTCTCTCCTTCCCTATTTTCCCAAACGAATGTAGTGAAATTAAACAAATTAAACCAAGGTTAATTCTAACCGGGATTTTTTTTTCGAGGTTTTATTTATAAATACCAAGATTTGTTCCGATGTTCCCCTTGATCAAACAAAACAAACTGATCATCCCTACCCCTGATCCGAGCCAATCACATCCGAACCAGAAACAACAAATCTTTCCAAAAAAACAAAAGATTGCGGCCGGTAAAACCACATCTAATTAATTAGGGGGTTTAAAATGAAATTTTACCGGGGTCTCTGACAGAGGCCTTGACGGTGTAACCCTGACCGAGGAGGATCTTCACCAGCCACGATGCTACGTACCCTGATGCTCCTGTCACGCACACAACCTTCCCGTTTCCGCTCATCCTCTCTCTCTCTCTCTCACAAAATTAAATTTTTTTTCTCTCTCCAGAAAAACTTTTTTAAAGGGTTTATTGAGATTGATCGAGGAGGTAGCGTGCGTAAGTCGAGTTTCCAAGGTGCGCGTGTCAAGGTGACGGCGTCTGAGTGCGTCACTAGCGGCTTCAGTCGGCCAAAGGCATAATTTTTCTATTGACGGGGGGCCCCGCCCTCTGCCGTCGTAGTCTCTCCTCTCGATCCGGGCCTCGATTGCTTGCGCTCCTCGCTTTTGTAATTAGTTTCTTGATTGCAACCGTTTGTTTGTCTGATGCCGACACACGTAACTTGGAAATTAGAGAAATCTCTCCTCAAATACTAATTGGGGAGTTTTCCACAAGATTCTCGAAACTTGGGAAAAGTTTCTTATGAAGCCTGAGGCTAACTTGGGAAAAGTTTCTTATGGGAAAAGTCACCATCCGTTTCCTCCGTTTGTGACTTTCTGCAGGGGAGTTTCCATGTGTCGTACATGTGAAAACTATATGTAGTTCAAAGTAGGTGGGAAATTAACAAGTGTCCCGGCCGGTACATATTTTAAAAGTTGGTGATTGCACAATAATCAGATTTCAATGATGCGATGTTTTTATCTAAAAGTTTCTCTTATGCTCTTAAATTCTCATTAATTTCATACGTAATATATGATATCCCTCCTTAATATATAAATAGAAATTGGTGGAGTTCCTAAAAGGATAGAAAATTTGACATGTGTTGTATTACAAAGACACAAAAAATTGACATAGGCCATATAATAAGTATCCACATGGCTATGAGAAGATGACATGTGTTATGTTCACCTAAAAATTCTCTTTAAATTAGTAATATCTATAATTAGAAAATTTTAATAATCAAATATTTTATAATCCTTTGCGCATTATAACTATCTATAATTAAAAAAAAATCTCAAAATTACATATTTAAATATAAATTAACGAAGAAACCTCATAGAAGGAGTCTCGATAACTCCTTAAACATTCTTCGCTTAACCCCTCTCAAATATGAGATGTGTGTTAGAGAACCATCCTCAACTATTTTAATTTGAGAAAGATATTTCAGTTATTTTATATTTTAAAATGACTTCAAGGGGTTTGGTGAGAAAAGTGTGAAAGATTAGGGATGTTTTATGAGACACCCTATAGTTGAAGGGGTTTTCTCGGATTCTCAAAATTGAGTGGAGTTATCTATAATATGCCCAAACTTTAGGGTAGTATTCACAAATAAATAGTTGAGAGGGGTTTTCTAAGACATCCACCATAGTTGAGGGATTCTTCTAAACTTACATATGTCAAATTATATTTAAAGTTGATGAATTAGTTCCTTTTAAAATATTGTTGATGAATTTATTATATTTTATTATTTATTGATTTGATATCATGTACTTGTTGATTTTTATCAAGAGAGATTCTCTCATTTCTCTGTATCTCTTTTTTAAAATGGTAATAGAACATAAGACATCATAAATAATATATGACATTTAAAGATAAATTAAAAATTTTAATATTATAAAATAGTTCCTATGATCCAAAAAAAATAAACAAATTAATTATGTAAATTGCACAAAATATTATCTCGTATTCTCCTTGCTTTATCTGATATTTTCTAATAATTATATTAAAATACTAATGGGTTCTCTAAAATTATTCTTGTAATAAATATTTAGATTCTTAAGCCTTTTTTATGGATATCAAATTTCAAAATTTTTAAAATAAAATATTAACATTAGATGAGACCTTTCTAGTTAGTAAAATCTTCATAGTTCCTACATCAAAAAGATATTTTTAGTATCGTGATAACATGGAGCGTCGATATTTTTTTATATCCTTTTTTATTTATCAAATCATACTCCCTTTAAAAGAGTGAGTTGTGAAAAAACTTTTCATGAACTAGCCCCTATTCTTTTTGATATTATATCTTAATCATAAATTAGCTAAATTAATTATCATTATTAATTAATCATATTACATGTCACTTCAATTTTGTCTAATTTGGCCCTAAAACTTCCAATGTTATTGTAAAACTCTCATATTAATTATTAATAATGCATAATACTATATTGATAGACAATTGTAAATTAATAAATTATTTTGGAATGAGTATAAAATATAGAATTGTCCTAAAATTATATTGTGGCACTCACATAGGAAAATTATAAAGAGTATTCTTGCGTACATAAGTACAAACATGCAATTTAGAAAATATTAGGATATCTAAGTACATTAAGATATAAGTGGAGCTATATGAGTGTAACATTCGTAAGTTGTAAGCTATTTATATTTAATTAAGCCTATAAAGATTTGAAGCATTTGTTAAACACAAGCAATAGTATGTGATCCCTTTGATAAATAATATACATCGTATAATATGAGGTCAGAGGCTTAGCGTATATTTATATAGTACAAGAGATATGAAAAATTTTAAGCATCATATTTTGAATAAGTCTCAAGATTTTGAATTATAAATAAAATTATATACTTCACTTAGAACATACTGTTGAATATCATGTCTCCAAGATATTATTTTGATGATAACAATTTATACTATGTGTGTTATACAAATGCACTAACATTTATATGCAGATTTCAATATCAAATATGAACAAGTGCAAGATGAGTTCAAGGCATTATGAAGTAAAGAAGATATAAAGAACATATACGTCAATGTAATTGTTTTTTACATTTTTCTTTACTTAGAAATATTGTACAAGTCTTGATCACTCACACATACACACACATAGAAATTAGAACACACTAATACATGCTTAGTGTGTTGGTTAACTATAAAAATCCTTTATGTTAACCATTAGAGTTTATAGTTAATAATTGAGCGTCAAAACATTTAATTTATATCATTTTAATCCTTAGTAGTCGACTAATTAGAATAGTAGTCGACTACTCAAGTCTATGTCTGAAATATAAGTTACTGTTAGTTTACAATATAGTCGACTAATTAGAATAGTAGTCGACTACTCAAACTTATAACTAAAATATAAGTTTCTGTTAGTTTACAGTGTAGTCAACTAATTGACTTTATAGTCTACTACTGAAGGCAAAAAAAAATTTCAAGTTTCTATGAAATTTCTGTTTGATTACAGTATAGTCGACTAATGACCATTATATATAATTGTTTGCGGTGAAAATTGATTTCTTCATTGCTGAATCTATTACACGTTTATCGATTACAGATTCAATATAAAATTAGTCTTTTCATAAGACTTTCTTACACAATAAAAAAATAAAATAAAAAAAATACAACTCTCTTCAAACAAACGCAACGGGTGTTTATCGCCCGCTGCTTGCGTGGGATCTTGGCCTGTGACGGGGATGTTGATATCCGTGGACCACCGTCGATCAGATCTGATTACTGAAAAATCGGGCAGAACTTCGTTGATTCGCGAAGGAATCAAGAAACCGTAGCGCTTATTTCGGCAACGGCGAGATAATTACTCTTCTTAAGATTATCGCAACGGGATAATCTTAAGGAACGGACCCGGGGAACTGCAGATCTGACGAGCTCCTCTTCTTTATGCCGACGAACTTGATCAGATCTCTACTCCTCCTCCTCTCTCAAATTCATGTACTTTTGATCTTCAATCCGGCAGGGCTTCGCCAACGCTCGAGAATTCCAGATCTCTAAAAATGAGGGCCCTGGGGCTGTATTTATAAGCTCCAGAGAATCTAGGCGGTTAAAACTGCATAACAGCAGAAAAAATAACTTTTTAGGGCTGCGGACACCCTTGGGTGTCTCAACGAGAATGGAGACACCCTTGGGTGTCTCGGCCTTGGTCGAGACACCTTAGGGTGGCCGAAACACCTTAGGGTGTCTCCCACCGTGCCGAGACACTTCGGGGTGTCTTAGCTTAGGCTGAGACAATCCGTTTTGCGTGTTTATCCATTTTCTCCGTAACTTATTCATCTGAACTCGGATTTGAGTGATTCAAAGTGTGTTGGAAAGCTGACGAGGAGATCTACAGGCTCTCATGATTGGGTCATCTATGGAATAAATGATACACGAAGGGCGTTTCACCTTTTGTAAGCAACACGAAGCTTCCGGTCAGTTCGTATCCTCGTTATTCTGAAACTCTGTTGCTTCACGTAGTTCGTTGATTCACTTCAAGCGTTTGTCGACGTCAATCAAGCTTCCATGACTTGGATAGTGATATTCATCATCTTCTCTTAGCTTCGAGCTGTTCGTGGAGACCTATAGGTAACTTTTGACGCCTACAGATACCCCCTCCAAAGCGTTCCGGACTCGTTTCTTTTATAGAAGAGGCTGGAATACTTTGGATGTGATTGGTCCAGCCTTCGGTCGACGTAAAGGACCTGTAGTTAGCTTCAATTCTTGACTCCTTCGATTTTCAATCTCTTTAATACTTTGACGAATAGCTGAAGTTCTTTCGGCGTTTCGTTTATTGTCTGGCCGTCGTCGGAGTCTCGAATCTAAAACTGATGAGTTGAGTTTGGCTTGTGTCATTGAGTTGACTTAGAACTGACTACCTCCGTTGTATCGTGTTGACTTAGGGTTTCAGATCGCTGTAAGTTAACTTTTTTATTACAACGCGTTGACTGGCGTTGACCTAGGATTACGCGTTGACCTGTGTTAACATAGGATTTCGGATCACTCGGCGTTGACTTTTGGTCGTAATGCGTTAACTGGCGTTGACCTAGGGTTACGCGTTGGTCGGCGTTGACTTTAGGATTTAGATCATCGTACGTTGACTTTTGTCATAACATGTTGACCGGTGTTGACCTAGGGTTACGCGTTGACCGGTGTTTGACCTTTGTCATAACGCGTTGACCGTCGTTGACCTAGGGTTACGCGTTGATCGGCGTTGTCCTAGGGTTTCGGATCGCCTGACGTTGACACAGTTTACACTCGTATGTTTACTAGAGTATACACAGTTTAAGCTCTTAAGGTATTGGAGCATAGTGGTCCCAAGTGTCGGGGCTGCAGGACTAATTGTTAAAGCTGATTCATCTGCATGTGTGGATTTTTTCTTAATGTTGTTGGATAATCGAGTCACGAGACCAACTAACGGAGATGATGCATCAATGACTCACATTTATAGAATTTTTGGCAAATCCTCAGCCATCAATGGGTTTGATGAGCCTTTACCGACTACCGTTTGAGTCGGGCTAGCATGCAGATTGTTTAAGTCCGTTCCGCATGTGACGTTAAGCTAAAAGGGTTAACCTTTTTAGTGCTACGATATTGAATACGTAGACTTCGTCTTTCTCCTGTGAAAAGACTAAACAACGACGTGTATCAGACGTTGACTTAGGATTTTTGGCAAATCCTCAGCCCTCAACGGATTTGACGTGTTCTTACCGATTACCGTTTGAATCGGGCTTACATGCGGATTGTTTTAAGTCCGTTCCGCATGTGACGTTGTGCTAAAGGAATGAATTCCCTTAGACTTGATGCTACGGTATTAAATACGTAGACTTTGTCTTTGTCAAGGAAATAGACTACCCGGCAACGCGTGTTAGGCGCTGACTTATCCCTACTTAGGCTTCGGGATAAAATCCACTAGACTCGAATTCTGATATCTTTTTCAATCGGTGAAAGACTAAACCGGCAACGCGTGTTAGGCGTTGGCTTACCCTGCTTAGGATTCAGGACAAAATTCCCCGTGCGTGTGAAGCACGGAATATAGTGTTATTAATAACAACCAGCCACAATATTAAATATGTGGGCTTTTATCCTTTTTACGGTTAAGGACTAACCGGCAACGCGTATTAGGCGTTGACTTATCCCTTCTTAGGATTCGGGATAAAATTCCCCACGCGTGTAAGGCACGGATTTTGGCGTTATGAATAACAACCTGCCACAATATTGAATATGTGGGCTTTTATCCTTTTTACGGTTAAGGACTAACCGGCAACGCGTGTTAGGCGCTGACTTATCCCTTCTTAGGATTCGGGATAAAATTCCCCAGACTGGATTTCTGGTGTCTTCTTCAATCGGCAAAACAATAAACCGACAACGCGTGTTAGACGTTGACTTATCCCTACTTAGGATTCGGGATAAAATTCCTCGTGCATAAAGTGCGTGGATTGGAAGTTGAGAATTGTGTCTTTTCTCAGGGTAAAGACAAAACTCGATGCTGGAGAGGAAGAATTTTATATTCTATCTCCATGTCTTGTTTAGGGTAAACACGGACCAGAAAATGGAAGAGGAAGAATTTTATATTCTATCTCCCAGCACTGAAGAGGAAGAATTTTATATTCTATCTTCAGTTGGAAAGGAAACTCGAAGTGGGATCTCCACCCCCAGAATCCGGAAAGATGAAACTAGGAGTGGGATCTCCACTCCGAGAATCGAAAAAATTCAAATAACTCTAACTTTTATAGGATTGGTTGCTTGATCCAAGAAAAGATTTCCTCATTTATTGAGGGAAAATTCCAATTTTGATCCTAACTTTTATAGGTTCGGTTGAAAAAGAAAAGATGGAAGTCTTTCGTTTATCGAAAGGGATGACTCGATCTTTGTTCTAACTATCTGTAGGTTTGACTAAGTGAGTATAGAGACAATCCTAACTTTTATAGGTTTGATTGCTCAAATTGAAAGTGGACCTCTCGTTCATGGAAGAAATCGAGAGGAGAATCTGGTTGTGGCCCTAACTTTTATAGGTTTGACCAAGGAAGCAGTGGAAGTGGGAGGTTTGAGACGATCTTACCTTTTATAGGCTTGATCGTTCAATTTGAAAGTGGACCTCTCGTTCATGGAAGGAATCGAGAGGGGACTTTGGTCGTGGCCCTAACTATAGGAAGGTTTGACCAGGTAGACAGTAAGAGTGGGAGTACAAATCACAGTGGGGGTTTAGTGTTTATCACTTTGTTCGTAATTATCGGGTTATCCCTAAGAAAATTACATATAGCATTCTTCTGGGAACTTCCCATTACATGAATCATCCACCCCCAGCTTCCTTCTTGGAACTGGGTCTGACTTTTTACTCTGTTACATGACCGGGTTATCCTTAATAATATTAGCGTAACATTCTCCAGGAACTTCCCATCAATGGTAGGAAACAGTTTAGACTCATATACCTATCGTAACATTCTCCAGGAACTTCCCATCAATGGTAGGAAACAGTTTAGACTCATATACCTATTGGAGTATCGGAAGGAGCAGTTTATACTCTTATCCTATTGGAGTATCGGAAGGAGCAGTTTATACTCTTATACTTGTCGGAGTCATGAGAAGCAGTTTATACTTGTATACTCTTCGGAGTGTTGCCATTCTCATTTTGCTTATCCTAGCGTTATGACGCCGGCTTCAATCAAGGTTTGGATGCTATTCTTTAAAGTAAAGCAAGTCTTGATAGGATGAAGGATCCTCCTGTGGTATGCGTAGTATTTCGGATCCGTAGTATTGTCAGCTTCCTCCTGATTTGTGATGGGTGGCAGCTTGATCTTATTGCTTTCAAGAAGGGACTCGAAGATGGTTGGAACGTCTTCGTCCTTGAATGAGTACTCTTTTTGGAGCCTCGAATCCGAAGTCTTCTGCTATCTTCGGGGCTGCTGTTGTGACGTCTGATTAACATCAACAACTATTATAGGTGCCTTCCCTTCATCATGGGAAATGTGACTCGGATTCAGAGGGTTAGTTATCGGTTGGCTTCTTTCGACCTTCCTCCTTCTGAGAAAGCGTTCGACCTGCTCTCCACGCACCTTCAACTCTTTCCAGGTATTGAGTGGCTCTGCTCCCATAACGTCCAAGATTGTAGGCATCGAAAATTACCTATAGGTCTCCACGAACAGCTCAGTGTTAAGAAACGACGATGAACATCACTATCTGGTTCACAGAAGTTTGATTGATTTCGGTGAACGCTTGAAGTGAATCGACGAACTACGTAAACCAACAGAATTTCAGAATAACACAGACACAAACTGATCGGGAACCTCGTATCGTTCACAAACGGCGAAATACCCTTCGTGTCTCATTTGTTCAACTGATGATATAATCATTGGAGCTTATAAAACTCCTTGTCGTCTTTCCAACGTACTTTAAATTGCTCAAATCCAAGTTCGGATGAAGAAGTTACGGTGGAAACGGACGAACAGGCATAATGGAGCGTCTCAGGCTGAACTGGGGCACCCGAGGTGTCTCGGCACGAACGAGACACCCTAAGGTGTCTCGGAACGAACGAGACACCCTAAGGTGTCTCGGCCAAGGCCGAGACACCCAAGGGTGTCTCGGCCCAGGTTGAGACACCCAAGGGTGTATCCAACCCCAGATTTGTCTGTTACGCGGTTTTAACCGCCCGGAACCCCCTCAAGCCTATAAATACAAGCCTCAGACCCTCATTTTTTGGGATCTGGATTTTTGGAGAATTGTCGAAGCCCTGCCGGATTGAAGATTGATCGAGTTCATCAACAAAGGAGAGAAAGCTTCTTTAGATCTGCACCGCCCGCATCCGATCCTTAGAATTATCCCGTCGTGATAATTCTAAGAAGAGCAATTATCTTGCCGTTGCCGAGATAAGCGCTTCTGCTTCTAGATTCCTTCGCGAATCGACGGAGTTCTGGATCTGATCTGATTATCAGGTAGTCTACGGATATCAACGTCCCCGTCACCGGCTAAAGACCCATGCAAGCAAGAGACGACGAACGGATCTTGCGTTATTTTCGAAAAGTTATAATCTTTCATTCTTTATTTTGAATACTTTGAATTCTTTGTAAGCAATCTATATTATAATAAATTCGACAATGAAGGTAACTTTTTCCGAAAACAAACTGGCGACCACAGTGGGAGCCAACAGCCTCGCTGTCGAGGCTGTCGTGACGCAACCGGCATTCAAGATCCGGGTGAATGAAGAGATCGAATACTAGTTCGATCAACAAAAGTTTGAAGAGTACCTCTCTTCTTCCTCCTCCAGATCCGCCTCTCCAAACAGGCGCAGGAAGACCTCCTCTTCCAGGAACGCTCGCGGGACCTCAGGGTTGAAGATCCAAGATCCCCTCGCCGCTGCTGCACACATGCCCCGTAACGTCCCTACATCGTCCAAAGAGATCAAAGCTGTAGGTCCGGTCATCCCCTCCACCATGAAGGTAACTGCTGAAGGTGCTCCAACTTTGTCGAAGAGGGCGCGCCAAAGACGGCGTCAACGCCTTGCACGACAATTGGCCAAGGCCGCAGAGTCGATGGACGGGATCCGCTATACGGAGGATCTGAAATCAAGGCAGCGCCAAGAACAGCAACGGCGAACCGCCAACTTCTCCTCTAAGACGGAGACGAACGAATGAGTCCGTGTTAAGAAGACTCGCTTCACTCTTGAAGAGTGAATCAAGAAACGCCGCGCATTGCTCGCGCATGCCCGAGTCCTTCTGTAAAAAGCGAAAGAGATGCAGAAAGAAGAGACGATCAAGAAGCCGCCAAGACATAAGCAGGTTTGGGTGCCAAAGACAAAACCAGCACTTAAGACAAAAGTGGACGGAGTTACCGTCCAGCCTTCTTCAAATTCAGATACTGTTTCCCCTGTCCCCGCACCTCCGACGGAGCCAGGTAAGAACGTAGGTCCTGCAAGATCCAGAGTTCCTTTGAAAGGTCGCCTCGGTCCTTTACCGGAAGATCGAGGTAAAGCACCTGTCAAGGAGCGATTGGGACCGTTGAAAGGTCCCCAAACGACAAACCAGACTGGGGGTCGTACCAATCCCCCTAAGAAAGATAACAAAGGAAAAGCCCCTATTACCGACCGCATAATAACGAACTCCGTTGGTTTGTTCCAAGGCCTTAGCCAATTGTCGAGCATGGCGTTGGCGCTGTCTCTGATGATCTCTCTTCGTTAGCACCGGTGGGCTTTGATTCGATGACTTTTTAACTAGATAAGAGTCATCACGAGCAGAGATGTTGTGAGTAGAATTCTCAGCAACAATCAGGCGAGAGTCTTCATTTGTAATGTTCGACGGAGTCGAAAACTTGAAAACCTTCTTAGAAGACAAAATTTTCCTGCATTTGTGAGGCGAGGAAAACTTTGAGGATGAGGATGACAGATATTCCTCAAACTTTGCTTGGTCGAATTCATATTCAACCTTGGACTCAACCAATATCTTGATCGGCTGCGACACGACGGTCTCGGCAGCGAAACCGTTGGCTCCCTCTGTGGTCGTCAGTTTGTTTTCGTCAAAAGTTGGTCTCGTTATGGAATTCATTATATCTTCAGTCGATTACAATAAATTCAAAAGAGATAGTCTTTTTATAAGACTTCTTTTACACAACAAAATAAAAATTACAACTTTTTAGACACAAACGCAGGATCGTTGTTTGCATCGCTGCTTGCGTGGGATCTTTGCCTGTGCCGGGAGCGCTTTGACTCGTGGACCACCAAATCATAGATTCTGATTGAATCGTGAGGGGTTTAATGATTCTTCCTTCGTTTATCGAAGTGAGAATTTGAAACGATATCTTATCAAAGTAAGATAGTCGTTCTTCTTGAGATCAAGTCAAAGCTCGAATCTCAAGGGATTGCCAAAAGCTCAAGAACTCTGCTCTGTTTACTGGCCGAGACAGCAAAGACTGTCTCGGGTTCCGAGACAGTAAACACTGTCTCGGGTTCCGAGACAGTAAATACTATCTCGGAAATCCTCAACCGCCCAGCAGTTTTCTTATAACTGCCTTCCCATGTTTTACAACTCCGTTATTTTGGCTGTTATCAACGTGATTCTCACCCACGACGTTTCCCACGTTCTTGGCAATTAATGGACACGTGTACAGCAATTATCAAGGTGGTTGTTGACCATTTCAACACTGTCTCGCTGGTGAGACAGTAAACACTGTCTCGCTGCGAGACAGTAAACACTGTCTCGCCGGCGCTAAGACCAAGATAAAAAGACTGACTCTCGCGACGAGACAGTAAACACTATCTCGCCGGCGAGACAGTAAAGACTGTCTCGCTGGTGAGACAGTTCATATCTGTATTCTTTTGATTTTTTGATGATCTTCTCTTGGGCTGTATTTGGATATCTTTCAGCATTGTTTGACACCTACAATTGTATTTCATACATAATACAATTTGGGTTGTAGGGAGTGTAACTTAGAGATTGAGCCTACATTATGTTCTCATCTATTGTAGAGAACAAATTATTTGTATTTGTGAGCTTTATTGTGAGGATACACTTTATAATACACTTGTACACCGAGAGTAGTGGTTGGTGAGAGACGGGATCGAATCCAAGAGGAGTGGCATCGGTTGACGAACCTAGGGAGAGGTCGCATCCGAGCACTTGAGGAGGAGGACACAGACTAAGCCAACACTTAGAGGGTGTAGAGTGTGATTGCAAGTGTGTAGTTGCAAAGTTTTTGGTTAGCTAGAAAACCGAGTGTAAGGTGTAAACGTTATTCGGGTAAGCGTAGAAAACCCGGTTGTGATAGTGGATTTCTCCCCAGGAGTGGGGAGCAGAGATGTAGGACGGAAGGTCTGAACTCCGTGATCATATTGTGTGTTTGAATTATTTATTTGCACACTATCACTCTTGTTTTGTTTATGTTTATTTCACCCTTGTGTTAATTTGTATATCTTTGCATATATCTTATAGTATATCTCATTGCTGGGATATATCTCTTTGTTCATATTGCTTATCCTAGCTCATATATCTTGTTGTATTTCATACTTGCTAGAATAACTTGTTATTAGTTTTAATTTGTATAAAATTAGATTAAATTAGTATAAGACCCTAATCACCCCCCCCTCTAGGGTCTAACAGGATTGATCTGACCCGCTGCCTCGCGGGTCAGTTTGAAACATCTTCGGTATTTTGGTCTTAACTTTTTTATCCGATCTCAGATTGAGATGTTTTAAGATGCGTTAGAAAGCTGACGAAGATACCTATAACTTTTATCTTTTAAGTTTCCTCAGATTCAAATTTTAGCATGGTCTAAATGCCCCTTATTTTTGCGAGCCACTTTGAGGTGTTCGACACTTTCTGACTTCTCCGGACTTGTATTGCGTATTTCGTCATTCCGTTGACTTGCATGTTTTGTTAACTTGTTTCATGTGCTCGTTAGGTTCTTTATGGTACTTGAAGCTGACCGACGCGCGCGAGCTGACAGACAGGTGTGACGGCCAATTGGAGGTGGCCAGTGAGCGCACGAGACACGGTTGGTTCGCCATTCCAATTCATATACTTGTCAGCATCAGATAATCCTCCTAGACTCAGATAACGACGTTCGTCATCTTCTCTCCGTCTCGAGCTATGTGCGGACACTTATAAGTATTTTTAGACGCCTACAATCAGTATCTCTAAAAATCTTTTGCTACAAATTTCGCAGAGAGAAATTTAATCTTTATTTGGGATGACTATGTGATCCTTATGGTTCTCCTTATCTTTTATGATTTTTAATAAGTTATTTAACAAAATAAATTAAGTTGTTTATTTTATATGTCTCACCTTTATGAAGCATACAGTTTGGATATGAGTGTTATTAGATTCTTTTAACTCTTTAGTGTAAATTTTTGGATATTATTTAATATTGGATAGATCTATATTATTTTGTTAAAATAAAATCCATATGTATACAAAATATGTTTAAATCATTCTCAATTTATATTTTATAGTTTTCTAAAATTGGAGAGTAATCATTTTGAGAAATTAATTAATTAGTTGAGAAGATGTAAGAAGATATAATATCAGATTTTGGAATTGATCACATAATTTATATTTTCTTTCTTGATTGAATTTGCACTTTCTAACTGTGAAAATTATATAGAAAAGTTTTTGAATATCTATAATACTTGGTCGCCAGATAATAGAAAGTGGAAGTAGATAATAGGCACGAGTGATTTGTTTATAATTAAACAAAATCCTCTATGATCAGATAAACCTATCATTTTACATTGATAAATTCAATATTTATTTTTTCATTAATAATAATAGTTTTTTAAATATTGGTACTTACATCATTAATATTTTAAAATTAGAATTCCAAATCATTAAATTGCTCTTAGATCATTAATATTTTAAGACTTTAAACCTCACTAATTATGTGTAAGGTAAAGTGTTAAAACCAACAAGATTTTATATATTGAAATATCTAAAACTTTTTAATATATTATGATAATCATAAATTTTTTTGCAACTATGTTATAGTAGATACATAAACTAAAAATCAATGATTATAATATTTGACCACGTGCATCACACGTGCGTTCCATCTAGTATTATATAAAAAAGGAGAGATATACAAAGGAGAGTTTGATGATTAGGCTACTAATTTTAAATTTTAAATTTTGAAATAAAAAATCCACATGCTCATTTGGCAAGCTAACTTTTTCTTTTTCTCTTTTTATCTTAGAATATTATAAAAGAGGAATATTGTAAAGAAGAGTCTGGGGTTAACTATGCAACTCTGTATTTCAAATTTGAAATAAAAGTCATCTGCCTCTTATAATTTTTTTTTAAGTTCCAAACTATTTGAAGAAAAAACTCCAATTCAAATTGTTTAATTTCCAACAATCTGTGTGCTATAACTCATTGGTGTTAATCCACTTGCATGCTCATATCCATAACAATTGGATTATATATAAAGAAAAATATAAAAGAGAAGCAACAAATTAGAAAAATTCTATTCAATTTAATTTGGAAGCATATGCATATGACTAAAGAAAAAAAACCTCTAGAAACTAAACATTAGATAAAAAATAAATAAAGTATCATACTTCTACCCTTCTAAGCTAATAATGCGGATTGGTTTCCACTACCTTCTTTATTTTTTTTATTCTACATGTAAAATTTATCTGTACAAGCACGAGCAAAATACTTGTCTAAGTTATATTTAAATTGTCAAATAAGAGTTTGGGTTGAGTTAGTCGTACCTAGAGTTTATCGTTGAATCCCATGCAAGAGCCCAGGGAGGTCCAAATTCATGGATGACAATTGACAAGTCTGATGGATTTAATAATCCTCTTTCTATCATGGACAGTCACTTCTAGAGGATGACAACCACATCATATAAATGAGAATGACTATTACAGCAAGTAAAGAAGATACTCTATATCCACATAGAAAACCTTTTGGCTTTATATAGGTTATGGAGATTTTTTTAATAAAAAGAGAAGTTTGGTTGTGAGGAGGTGATGCAGCTCGGAAGTGATAACCTTGGAATCTATTAAGTGGTGTTTTCTAAATCCATAAAAAACGACTTTGTATTCACGAATAACTTTGAATCCACGAAGAAAATATTAAAAAAGGAATTTTATTGATGAAAAGTTATGCCTCTAGGACTTACAATACTCTGCTTAAATAGAAAACAAACAAGACTCCTACCATGACTCAAACTTTACCAAAAATAAAAATAACAAAACTCTTCCTAAAAGACTCCTTAGGATTAGGGAAGTAAATCGGTCAATTTTGGAAACAAACCGGATTTGCTTCCTAATCAAAATAGACTCCTAAAATATTACCTAAAATAGTAAAAAATTGATAAAAAAAAAGCTGATATCTCTAAATCCGGAGTGATTTGGTGAAATTGACAGTGGCAAACCGAACAACGGTGGGTTTGGTTGACTCCGACTCCAAAAAATATGCGATTTGCATATATAATTCGTCCAATTCCGACTTACGGTTTATGAGATATGACATGTTCTTCGTTACAAGTTATTTTCCTTGACCAGGTCCGCGTTTGGACATATGTCAATCTCGCTTCTCCATAAATATGTCCGCAGTGTGTTCGACATCAGGAGTTACTTGTGAAATTTGTTTTTCTGATATTGTATTGGGTAGCATAGAAATAACAAGTACTGGATTTTTAGTGGAGTCGAACAGATTGCACAGTGCAGATGATTCTGACAAATAATGATAGAGGAGTGCTACAGGCACATCCTCTCAAGCACATCCCCAACCACATCCTCTCTATCTACAGTGCAGTGGGTCCCACGCTTGATGGGACCCACTGCACTGTAGATAGAGAGGATATGGTTGGGGATGTGCTTGAGATGATGTGCCTCTAGCATTTTTTATAATGATATTGTCAGATAGAGGAGCTACACGATGAGCTTTAGGTATCAAATCCATGACTGTTCACTAGTTTTCTGAATTAGATAATTTTGAAATTATGTCCATGAAAATATTAGATACATAATTTTTTTTAAATGTGAGCACCTCAAAGTTGAGCAGTATAAGAATTTTATGTGGTTATGCGATGCAGAATCAATTGCTGATGCCTTTCAGGAGAAGTCAAATCGTGCGAAGCCTGGACAATCCAAGAAAAGAGGACAATTTGACCAGATTTCGACGTGTAATTTTCAACGGACCGTAAATTTTGATTACCTCAATATAATCGCTATTATATATGTTTTTGGAAAACTCAAAAGATACTATACATCAAGAATAGCTTTGTCTTTCCAAATTAGTTTCAGTCAAGGGAAATCAAACTGCACATGGAAGAGTCGTCTAGAATAGCTTTGTCGCACTAGCCGAGTTTCAGGGTCAAAAGAGATCAAACTGTGCATCAAAGAGTTCTGGTTTCTTTTAGTTTCTAGTTTTTATAAAAGTCCTTTATTTCTAGGAAGTTCATTTCCTTGAGAAAATGTTAGTTTGGAACCTTCTCTTTGTTTTATACCCTGCAGAAGGTGGACTAATTTATGTAGACTCTTCATGTCGGTTATTATATAATTCTGAAGTTGAACAAATTTTCAAAACAGCCTCATTTAAATTTTTTATTTTTAAAATCGATCCAATTTTTTTTTATTTACCAAAACCGACCTGTTTTTTTGATTAGCAGCCTAATCACCTTCCTAAATAGTCGGGGTTGCCAACCCCGACTATTTAGGACATAAATTTTTACGGTTTAAGGCTTCTAATTGGGGTTTAACACCCTCCTAAATAGTCGGGATTGACAACTCCGACTGTTTAGGAGGGTGATTAGGCTGCTAATCAAAAAACGGGTCGGTTTTGGTAAATAAAAAAAAGGGTCGATTTTAAAAATAAAAAAAATTAAATGGAGTTGTTTTGAAAAATTGTTCTTCTGAAGTTTTATATCCGAGAATTTCTATGGTTTGTGTCGTTTTACTCCTTTTAATGAGTAGTTATCTTTTTAATTACGCTTCCGCTACGTCGTTATGTTCCATAATACACAAAGAGTCTCAGTTCACTGATCCTTAAGGTAGATCAAAACATCCAATTGATTGATGTTTCGATCCCAAATTGAAATGCGTTTTGGCACTTTGACCTCATTCTTCTGTTACCTTCAATTGCTAGCTCAAAACGTAACGGTTGTCCGCATGAAATTTTGGCTGACATGCATGCCTTGAGTTGTGAAGGCTACCTAAGCCAATTGGTACAATTTATGGGTTGAAAATGCGTCAAGTTTTAAAACGAAATTTCGAAGTTCTTTTGCACAAAAGAACCATGAACAGTAACATAAAAATGATTGGAAGAGAAAATATGTACCAACAAAAAGCTAGGTTGAAAGTTTCACGAGACAAAAAATATAGTAAGCATGCCAATCTGTGCTTTTGATTCCTGGGAATTCCTTATTTGCGCTTTTTTATTCTTGGGAAATATCAAAATGACTACTGGAGAAGAACAATACCTTTCATCAATATTCAAAAAGTTTTTAAGGTTCAAATCCTCCACTTTATTCAGATATATATAAATTTCTAAGCGACAGCTTATATTGATGCAGAATATAACAATATAGGCATCTATTTTACTTTAAAGAAGTCGTCAGTTTCTTTCTCAAAAGCTCACAAACCCCTTCTCCTTCAAACTTTCAACAGTCTCCTTGAGGCTTGTTTTCAGAGGAATGTAGTCGATGCCGAGCCCTTTAGTCTTCTCTTTGGAAACTTGGTAAGTTGGCATAAAGGGCTTGTCATCAGCACAACTGCAGTCAGCCAGAATGCAATGTGGTTAGTTACAGAAACCAAAAATAGGAAGGATCAAAACCCATATAGACCTCTATAGGAAATCATGTGCAAGGCGGAAGGACATAACAAGTGGTTAACACAGATTTAAAAGTTGGTGCATGTACTAATACCATTGTACTAAATTACTAATACAATAATCCGATTGTACTAGCACAATATTCTCATTGCACTGATATCTTGTATGTTGATGGTACTAATTTAAAATTAATAGTATGAGACATGTCACAATATTACTTCCAATATGATTTTCTATAGAATGTCTTGTTGTTATGTGCGTCAAAGGCATATCTTCCATGAAAAAAAAAGGAGGTGGGGGGAGGGGGGTGACGACGGCATCATGTCGTATGTGTAACATGAAGACTATAGTTCAAGAGTACACAAGCCTCCCAGTACAAATTTTGAAGTTTGTGATGCATTGATACAATAACCAAATTGCAGTGGTACAATATTCTGATTGCAGCAATATTGTACACTGATTCCACCGATTTAAAATAATTGATAGTGGGACATGCCTCACAATCTGCTCCCTACCTATATGATTTTCCATAAATGGTCCTTAATAGGATTTTCAAATGTAGTAAAGGGACTCATTGTGCATTACATGGAACAGAACATAAGTAACATCAATTCCAAGTAGGAAAAGGTAACATTTTATTCATATTCATATACAAAGGAGTTGAAACCAAAAAAAATGTTAGTAAACTTCTTATTGTTAAGGAATTTGTTTAAGACCAAATGTGCAACAAGATGGAGTGGTTAGTGAGCTTGGGATCTAATTTGATATGGAAGGTTGTGCTTAATGGCATCTCAGGTCCAAATTTATGCCTAGACATTGGATACAGGTAGAAGGACAGACAACTCAAGTGGGAACTACTACAATATATTGTCAAAGACCTAAATATTGTCAAAGGACCATTTCACTACATCACGCTACACCAACCTCTGAAGTTGAGGTTAGGGTTGAGAGTTATACTTCCATATTCTAACATGCCCCCACATGTTGCGGACCACAGAGTGGTATCATTTTTAAAATTCGCTTTACAAATTCGTGACCAAAAGGATTTGAACCTAGGTTGCTTTGGTACCATGCTAAAGGACCCTACCTATGTACCAGAACTTCCAAGTTATGGCGAAGATTGAGGGCTATACATTTATACTCTAACATGTATATTTAATATTATTTTTAATATATAACCTATATGTAATACACAAAAACCAACTATGGTTGGACGAAAATGGTAACTGAAGGCCCTCTAAAGATGGCAGCTGCAACCCCCAAAAGGGTAATGATATTGATAGAAGTGACAGAAAAAACTTGGGCAAACTTTCTATAGTAACAGGTGCGTCAGAATAATTTAGAAATGGTTTGACAACAATAACCGGTGGGCTTGACAATTTTTTGGCTCCATATATACAAAGCTGTAGTTCGCTCAAAGTCCGACAAACCATGAGAAAGAACAAATGCAATAAGGTTTAATTTGATACAGATTCATAGCCAAACAAAAACCATTTGATGAAAAGGGCAGAAAGTACACAGTAATAACAGTACATAGTCATGTTAAAAAAGTCCAGAATGGCAAAATGATAATAAGGAATTCTTGTTGTTCAACATGATTTCAATATTATACACCATATTGCAAAAATAAGGAAAAAATAGTTGGATATAATAACAACTTACTTTTGAGGGAGCTGAAGAGAAGGATATAGTTCTCGCAAAATCTTCACAACCTCTGAATAGTGAGCAACACTCTCAACTAAACAGTATCTTCCACTTGCTGTAGGAACTTCATATGCTAGGATATGTGCCTTGGCAACATCCTGGACATTTACCCACCCGAAGGTTGAATTGGGATATGTTGATGATCCTACAAAGAACCAAATGGAACAATCATAACTTCATATAATACACCTGTCGACATGTGATGTTTATTTGGAAATAACTTTGTCAGATACATGATGATCAATAAATTTGGTGATGATCAATAAATATGGCAAGTTCAATCAAAAGTGAATGACTCTTGGATGTGGAAGCAACTCATTAAGTTGAGGGACATGAGTAAATTTGGTGATGCTGGAAATTTTCAGCAAGTTGTTTCAGGTTGCTGCAAAGGTGGTAAGCTCCAGGTATCTGCTATATACAGAGCTATAAATCAAGATGTCCCCTCTGTCGCCTGGGCTGATACAGTTTGGAGGGGTCTACAATATCCTAAACATTCATTCATACTTTGGCTAGCAAATCATTACAGACTTTTAACACAGGATAGATTATGCCGATTGGGTTTGTTGAGCACAAACCAATGTGTTCTGTGTTCTAACATTCAGGTTGAGACATGTGCACACCTCTTCTTTGAATGTCAGTTTTCGGCAAATGTCTGGAACAAGGTTATGAATTGGATAGATTTCTCCTGGAGATCATGTGATTGGAATCAACTTATTAGATGGTACAGCCACAGACTCAAAGGCAAGGGTTTTATGCAGAAGCAAAAAAGAATGGTCTTCTCAGCAGCAGTGTACATGGTTTGGCAAGAGAGAAACACGAGAATTTTTCAGTGCAAAGCTCGTGAGCCTGAAAAACTTTTCCATGCAATCAAAATGTCCATCTATTCTAAAATTCTGAATGAAAACCTTCCTCTTCAAATGAAGGAGAAGCTAGAAAGAATGTAATTTTTTCTTCTTGTCTACTACCAGACTTTTCTGGTGTTCATGATGTAGCAAACATGTTCATATTTGGTGGGTGAATAAAAATTCATTTTCATTGACCAAAAAAAAAAAAAACTTTGTCAGATACAAAGAAAGTTCCACATATATTGGAAAGAAAAAAACATTTTCCATCATATAAAGATAAATCTAGGGTTTCACTACAACTTAGCCATCAAGAAGATGATATGCATGCAAACTGATCTTTCATGAGCAACATGTCATAACATACCATTTATCAAGTTCAAGATTGCAGCAGAACTTGTGTTAAGGGTTGGCTGAAGAAGAGGCCCTATAACCATTGCTGGGTTTATTGTAACAATATCTATCGAATTATCCTTTGCAAACTTCCAAGCAGCCTCTTCTGCCAAGGTCTTTGATAGTACATACCATAACTGTTATAAACCGAAAGATCTGTGAATCTCAGATATAAGTCAAATGCTTGTAAAGTAATCAACTTGTAGTGAGAAAGAGGGGAAAAAAGGAGTAGAGACATGATTGTTTTCTGTTGAAACTGCCTTAAGCCATAGTACATTAGTTGCAAATTTCAGAAATCGGGAATCAAAACTTCCATAAATATGATAGCCAATAGCAAAGAACGTTACTCGCTCAGAGATATCAGAACATGTAAAGTATAACACGTAATATTCCAAAAAAAAACTTCATCATGAAAATAAAAACTAAATGTGGAATTTCAGCAGAATTAAAAGCAATTTAAAGAAGAAAAGGCAGGTAGTATGTTGCTTTTTTCTGTTCCTTTTTTTTTTAAGAAACTGTCAATAAGGTATACTCGAGAACAACCGCACAACAAACCTTTTAGCAGAACATATTAAAGCGCATAAAAGAATGGTGCAATAAAGTCACACCTTACCCTTGTAGGAAGAACTAAAAGACTAACCATAAAGCTACCCTCTTAACAACTTCCCATTTTGTTCCTTATCATTACTGGCATATAAAATTGTGAAACCCCAACCTGTTGAAAGAAGATATAACACCACAACAATAACATTGACTACAAAAATTCACTTTTCTATTGATCCTTGGCTTTATAGTTGATTCTAGTTTTTCAATCTTGATTTGCAAATACTCATCCTACTCATTAGCCATGGGACAAATAAGTCTAGAGTTTATATAGAAATATCCGCACCAACCTTTGACTGCCTGCAAAATTCCGAATTAGAAAACCACGTCTCATCAACTACCACATCAGGAGTTCGTGGTCTTCCATTAAATGCAACAGCAGCCATGGATGAGGTAACAACAACCCTTTTCACTGTTGGAGTTTTCTTGCACGAACTCAGAACATTAAGAGTTCCCTTCACCGCAGGATCAATTAACTCGGCCTGAAAAAAGGAAAGGACAGTAAACCAATAATGAACTTTTGTCAAACTGAAAAAATATATTAGTATGCTCGCAGACCAAGATGAAAATGAAAACAGTATTCCATCTCATCCGTAATGACTGCAAATAAAAGTAAAAGTATGGCAACTAAGGATTCCCAGGGGCCCAAGATGTATATAACAAATGAAACTTTCATGATATTAGTTAGAAGAAGATTATATAAGCCCATATTTCAGGCCAAATACATGGATGTAAGCTGCACAATGAAGTAACAATAGAACAGAACTAAAAATTATCATATAACTAGAGAACAAAATAGGAACCAATATAACATCATTTAATCAACAGCAGAAACTAAAAGAAAGCATGACTCACAGCCCTTACAGAAGTAAAATCTACTAGAAGTAGAATACATGGAGGATTCAGTTTTCCTATGTTTTAAGTTGCTATATGCTGCTAGATAGCTTTCACGTGAAACAGCGTAGATACATCCATTTGTACGATCCTAATGTAACACAATTTCTCATAATTTGTCAACCAATAACTATACCAAAACCACAATAACTAAGTACTTTGTTCAACCAACAAAGATCCCCTATCCATTTAAATAATTTCCACAAAAAAACTAAAAGAAGATGGAATGGAAAATACACCAAATCAGGACAGCACTAATCCGATGATGCAAACTGCTTTGTTAGAAAGAACCTTACAGCATAAAATAAACCAATGCAGCTAAAATAGAATCAAGGAACTCATACTGATCCAGCAAAGATTAGAATATAAACCTGTGGATCCGTGACAGCATGATAGAATGGAGAAGCAGTATGAAAGACACCTTCACACCCATCAACAACAGAATCAAAAGAGCCTTCTTCCAATAAATTTGCTTTAATCAGATGCAATCTCTCATTGGCTCCACCCAAAGCACGCAAATGTTCTGTTTTCTTCGGATCAGCTAAAAAAGATAACACATGCATTGCTGTTAGATAGGAATCAAGAAATGTAAAAAAGAGCCTTATGTGTAATAAGAGACTCCATAGAAGCAATGACGGCATGCAAGCTAGAGAAGCAAATATACAGAACTTAACTAATTTATATATCCTGTTGATAAATGAATTTTAATGTGAAAGAGATATCTACCAAGAGCAGTAAGATAAAAGAACATCTGACACCAAATTAGGACAAAGAAATCTAGGATCCCTTTCCTAATTAGTGTTATGAATATGTGGAGCGCACGGGTATACGCAAAGAAAGGTTGAATGTTACGCACAAAGAAAATTATCAGAGACCTGTTCTGTTTTTCTACTGCCAAACAACAGTCAACTTGATATACAGTGGTATCTAATATATGCAACAAAACAAAGCATCATACACAAAGGTTTGGTGTGTGAAATTCTAGTATCGTTTACTTGTAATAATATCCTGACACGGTGCAGATACTAGTTAAAAGATTTTTACTTGTTCAGTGAATGGATTTTATTTCTACCATTAAAAAAATAATTAAAATAAAACATTCAATCAGCATGGTATAGAAATATAGATTCATTATCTAATGTTATGATAAATTTCTACATGATAAAAGCAAGTTAGTATCAGATGCCGTAACAGTTTCAAGTTTGAACTTTGAATAACTAGAAAGGTGGTGAGCTCAAAAACAAAATACGGGTTTCCATTGGCATCTTTTTCCCTAAGAATACAACTGGCAATCCTTCAGATCCTAATTTTGAGCATTGGAGAGGGCCTAAACTCAAGCAATCATCACATCTCTCCATGATAAATCTATTAAGTGCATGATAATCATCCCAAAGATACACATTTCACCAAAGATTTAAAAAATCAATATACAAATTGCCAAGCGTAGAGGCAAACATGAAAAATGGAATTACGTAAACCCCATGCAATATAAAACTGATATGCTCATGTGAGGTTTTTCGGTTTATAGACATTTAAACCAATTCAGACTCTCGTTATCCTAAATAAGATGGTTAGATTAGTCTGATTAGTTTGACAACATAAATTTCTCATAAGAATTCCACCTCCTCAATGACCAGATAACTGTTCTACTGATCGCGCTCATACTTCACACAAAGTATACATGCATCTTCACTAAATCAAAGCTCCATATGAAGCTTAATCTTAATTTTTTTTTACTTAGTAGCAATGCCCTCGGTTACAAATCTAAAGATAATCATAACCCATGATTGAATTTTTCACAATTGACACGAACAGCAAGCAAACCCCTTCCCTTTTCACCTGGATACTTGCTTTAATTTTCACCATTTTTTTATTCCATTATGTTTACTTCCCATCTACCATCAAACCCCTATCCAATGAAATGGGTTTGCAGAAAAAGGGCACAAATCAACAAGCTTACACCTTCTTGATTCTTCACTAGGGTTTTAACACAAAATCTTTGCAATCCATGCACCAATAGAATATTGCAGCAAAACTATACTTCTAATTTATTAAAAAGGGTCAAAATCTGAGGAGGGGTTTTAATTACTCGGGTCTCTGACAGGCGCCATAATGCCTCGGTTATGAGTGTAAGAGATAAAGGTAATCCTAAATTTCAACATATTCTGCTTCCCATCTACCACAAAACCATAATATAATTTCTAAATAAATAAATAAAGAAAGAAAGAACCTTAAAATCTAATTATAAAATGGCAAATATCAATAGACCCACACGTTCATCATTAGGTTTTAGCAGAAAATATCTGAAACCCATGTACCAAAGACAGAATAAAAAACTGAGGAGGGGGTTTAAAATGAAATTTTACCGGGGTCTCTGACAGAGGCCTTGACGGTGTAACCCTGACCGAGGAGGAGCTTCACCAGCCACGATGCTATGTAACCTGATGCTCCGGTCACGCACACAACCTTCCCGTTTCCGCTCATCCTCTCTCTCTCTCTCTCTCTCTCTCTCGATCTCTCGAAAATTCTATAAAGGGTTTATATCGAGATTAATTCGCTGGCGTTGGATGAGCAGTGAACGTGGGTTTATATAGAGGGACGCGGTTGTGGTGGTTTGGGTCATTGATCGCGTCACCATTTTGAAATTAGTCCAGTCAAATCATGAAAATTGTTATTAGGCTGCTCAATCGTTGGAAAATGTTCCAAATTAGCCCCTCTAGCTTGCTACCGTTTTGATTTGGAGGCTATATTACCCTTTTTAAGTTCACTTCTTCACTTGAAGTTCTAGTGATATCCTCCGGTTTATCAAATCCGTTGGATATTTTCATGTCGAATAGTTTAGGGCAATATCTAGTTTTTGTTGCTTAGATAGAAAGCGGAAAGATCTAAATTTAACATCCCTCTGAGAAATTGTTGGAATTCCAAAAAAACATAAAAAAAAATTGGTACCTGTCATGTTATAAAGACAAAAAAAAGTTGACATGTGTCAAATCACAAGTATCCAGATGCTTCTTTGTCGGTTTATCACATCAAAAGATAAAATGTAAACACTTAATCTTATATTCATCTGAGAATTCTCATCAAATTGAAACTACTATAAGTAGAAAATTTTAATAATTAAATGTTTTGTAATCCTTATCAAATTATAACTATCTGTAATTAAAAAAATCTTATAATTATATATTTAAATATAGAAAATAAAGAATAAAAACTCATGTAAAGAGCCTTTCTACATAAAATTATGGGTTAATTTTAGAAAACTCCGCTCAATTTTGAACATATTATAGATAACCCACCTCAATTATGAAAATTTAAGATAAGCCCTTAAACTTTCCTCACTTAACCACCTCAAACATGGAGTATGTCTCAGAAAACACCCTCAAAATTATTTTAATTTGTGAAACCCCTACGAGTTTGAGCTTATTGTAGATAGCTTCCCCCTCTCCCAGTTTCAAAATTTGAGAAATCCTCATAAACTCTTCTCACTTTACACGCTAAAAACTTACATTGCCAGGTCTAGCATGTCACATTATCGGTGGGTAACTGAAAAAAGGCCAAAATACCCTTCAACCATAAAAATTATACTGATGGATAAGAGAAATAAAGGAGAAAGAGGGCAAATTTTGTTGTAAATTAAAAATAATTCTTTTTTTACCGGTTGGGAGTTTCTTGGTAATTAAACGGGTTGATTTGTAAAATGGTATTCACTTATTTTATATTTTGAAATGACATAAGGGGTTCGGTGAGAAAAGTATAAAAGATTATGGGGATTTTATAAGACACCTCATAGTTGAGGGAGTTTTCTTTTATTTTCAAAGTTGAGTGGGGTAATCTATAATATAGTCAACCTTTAGGATGGTTTTTTTAAATTAAAATAGTTGAGAAGAGCTTTGAAAGACGTCCACCATAATTGAGAGGGTTCGTCTAAATTTAACTCTAAAATCATATATGTAAAGCTATTCATGTGTCACATTATATTTAAAGTTGATGATAAAATATTAATAATGAACTTCTCATTTTTTTATTATTTATTAATTTGATATCATGTCTTTATTGATTTCTATAAAGAGGGATTTTTGGTTCACATGTGTCTCTCTTCAAAATATTAATAGAATACAAGACACTGTAAAAACCATATAACACGTTAATATTTATAAAGTTAGAAACTTTCCTATTACAAAAATATTTCCTACGATCCAAAAAAGTAAAAAATGAATTACACAAATTGTCCAAAATATTATCTTGAATTCTCCCCACTATATATGATATTTTTTTATTAATTATATTGAAATTCTAATGAGTTCTCCATATTATTCAAGGAAAAAATATTTTGATTTTTAAGATTTTTTTTATAGATATTTGAAAGCCACATATACGTTTCTAATTAAGTTGAAATTATAATGCAAAGATCACAAAATTGAGGTTTAAGCGTGAGATTGTTTTAGAAATCAATATATGAATGTTTTATATTTCATCTAATTGTGACGTTTTATTTAATTTCTTCATTTGCGTTGTTTAGCTTAATAAACTCTTTAGTTCTTACCAAATCTTAAAAGTTTTTTCAATTAAACGTCAATGTAAGATGACCTTAATAGCCAGCAAAATCTCCATTGTTCCTACATCGAAGAGATATGTTTGATGTTGTGACCATATGAAGCATCAGGTTTTTTTATATCCCTTTTTGTTTTTAAATATTTAAAAAATATATATATTACAAAAGAGAGTTTGATTATTAAACCATCTAATTTAAAATTTAAAATTTTAAAAAAAAATATTCACACGCTCATTCGGCAAGCCAAAATTTTCTTTTTTCTCTTTTTATTTTAGAATATTATAAATAAAGGGAATATTGTAAAGGAGAGGCTAGAGGTTAGACTATCTAGCTCTAAATTATAAATTTTGAAATAAATGCCATCTTTTAAGTTTCAAACTATTTGAAGGAAAAACTCTAATATAGATTATCTAATTTTTGATAATTCATATGCCATAAATTATTGATATAAGTCATTTGTATGCTCAAATCCATAAAAAGTGAGTATATATAAAAAATAGAGAAGAGAAGCAGTAGTTCAGAAAAATATTTATGTTCAATTCAATTTAGAAGAACATGTATATGACTAAAAAAGGAATATCTAGAAACTAAACGTCATATATAAAAAAATCAGGCTTTTAACCTTCTAAGTTAATGATGCGTGTTTAGTTTCCATCACCTGCTCATTTATTACTTACTAGTTCTTATGCACGTGCAATGCATGTAGTTAAATATCAAAATTATTTATTTTTTTTGTTTATTTTCTTGCTATAAAATAAGTCAGATTCATCTTGAGTTAATCTTTAAATATGGATTATTATATTTACCATAAATTTATTTAAAAATTTTAAAAAATTTATGAAATAGATTTGCGTGTAAAACTGAGATCACTATATTTTTATATACTTGCATACACAACATTATTTTTTAAATTTGTATATATCAAACTTCATGTAACATATTTGTTTATCAGATCAAATCGTTAATCTCCAATTTGTTTATCTTAGTCATTAAAGGTAGTGTTAAGTTTGAAAAAAATACAATAATGTATTATTGATGTGTTAATAAAATATAACCAAATACTTAATATTAAGATGTTTTATATAAGCTCAACACAGAGTACATACTTTCCACAAGACTGCAATACATCTTAATTATTGATAGACATATTTTCTCAATAAAAAGGGGCGGGAGACTGATGGTGTATTTTAGCGGGAGATCTACTTGCTAACGTGCACCTCACCTTGTTTTCAATGAGGAAGAAGAAGAAGAGCAATGAGAATAGAGATCTGAGCAATGAGCTGAGGAATTCAATGTTCGTGCTTCCCTTCCCTCGAGGTGAATCCAATGAAACAGTGGAAGAATCTGAGACCTCCGGAATCATGAAGAGTACAGGTCCTAAGAGTGCGAAGAAGAAGTTGCTGATGAGTGAAGTGCTAGCTAAAATACACCATGAAATAACCATGAAGGAGAATACAGAGATGTTTTCTTCTCTTAATGCTCAATCAAGAAATAACCATGAAGGAGAAGATGTAAATGATGTTCATGCTGGAAAATCTAGTGTTCATGCTGAAAATTCTGATTTAGAGAAAAATTCTGGTAAAAATGATATGGATGCGGTAAAGATTCAATCTAATAGTGAGAATCTCAATCCTGAACCTGGAAATAACCAGCCTGTCATGGAAAAAACATATGCAAGTTTATTTGCTGATAATAGAAAAGCTGGAAAGGGATTATCCCTAAATTTTGTTCCCTCCTCCCAAGCTAACACAGTTGCTTTCTCTATGGATGAATGGAAAGAAAAAGAAGGATTTTGAAAGTATGCTTTGGTAGGTCATGTTATAGGTTTGAATGTTAAATTCAAATCTATGGAATCTTATGTCATAAAGCTATGGAGCAAAATCTCAATCCCGCAAGTTTCTTTAATTAAACAAGGAGTTTTCCTTTTTGATTTTCATTCAGAGGAGAAAATGAGAGATGTCTTAGAGGCTGGTCCTTGGTTTTTTGGATCAAGACCTCTGATACCTA
>NC_033795.1:73534130-73547901 GCF_001876935.1 Asparagus officinalis | reverse complement strand
TGGGTACAGTTTTCCAACTTGAGATTGAATTTATGGAGTTCAACTGGAATCAGTAAGATAGCTAGCCTTATTGGACATCCAATTGCCACTGACAAGCTCACAACAATAAGGAAAAGACAGAATTATGCCAAAGTTTTGTCGGATGTGCAATTACCACTCAAGGATCTTTTACCTGATGCTCTTGTTATTCAGGATCCTGATGGAAAATGTTATAATCAAAAGGTTATATATGAGTTTAAGCCTAGATGGTGCTCCTTATGCAACATAGTTGGGCATGAGACTAATCAATGTAGAAGGAGTACCAGAAAGGAGTGGGTTCTTGTACGAAAGCAATCAAAACAAGGGGCTATGCAGAATGAACAACAAAAAGATGTTGGAAAAGAAATTGATCAGGTTGAAACTATTGTGCAATATAATTGTGTGCAGGAAAATGGAGATGAAAGGATTGATTCTGGCAAAACTATAAGTGAGCAATCAAAACATGCACAGAAACATGCACATCATGATAGTTTTAACTCTGGGAAGGATGGACTGAGGATTCAAACTCCTGGGGAAAAAAATTGGGCAATCCAGGGTAAATTTTGAACCTGAACATGCACAAAAACAAGCACAACAGGAAAGGCACACTTCTGGGAATCCTGGGAAGGGTAGGATGGTTCTTCAAGCTCCTGGAGAAAAATCTGGGCAATCCAAACTGATAGCTGGAAGACATACACAGAAGATTGCTTCTCCCTTTGTTCTTGTTTCAGGTTTCACAAGTGTTCGCAGAGGTAATGCAGCCAGGAGAGCATATATAAAGGTATCAGATTTAAATGTTTCTCTATTTTCTATCCTGGATCATCAGAAGAAAGATTTAGACCCCTCTAATATTGATAGGGGGGATTTTAATAATGCATTTTGCAATATGGAATGTTAGAGGATTTAATAAATCCTCTAAATATTTGATAGTGAAAAGATTTATTCAGGAGTATAAAATTGTTTTTCTAGCTTTATTGGAAACAAAGGTATCATCTGGGAATAAGATGGGAATTATAGCCAAGAAAGTAGCAAATGGATGGAAATGGGTATCAAACATTCATAAAGCAAATACTGCCAGGATATGGATATTTTGGGATGATGAGCTTCTTAAGATTCAAAGCATTGATACTTCAGATCAATATATCACCTGCTCAGTTGAATCAAAAGATGGGAGGCTTTCCAGTTTAATTACTATTCTATGCTCTTAATCAAATGGAAGGGAGAAGAAACCTGTGGCACAACCTCTTGGCTTTCAAGCAGAGAGTTAGATGTCCTTGGCTAGTTGGTGGGGACTTTAATGCTATAATTAGTAGTGAAGAGAGACTTGGGGGTGCACCAGTCACAAAGGCTGATACTGAAGAGTTCCAAACTTTTATCAATTCAAGTCAACTCCTCCATATAAAATCTATTAGATGTTCTTTCACATGGTGTAATAAACAGGAGGCAAGTGCAAGAATCTGGACTAGATTGGACAGGATACTTGTTAATGAGGAATGGATTCAACAGTATACAACAAGCCAAGCTAAATATTTAATGCCAGAATGTTCTGATCATTCTCATGCCCTAATAACTATTGGGGAGGAGATCTGTGGGGGAAAAAGGCCTTTCAAATTTTTTAACATGTGGGCTAGCCATCCTGATTTTATTCCAATAGTCAAATCAGTTTGGGAACAAAGCTTTAATGGATACATTATGTACAGATTTCAAGCAAAGCTCAAGAAGTTTAAGCCTGCACTTATAGAGCTAAATAAAAAACATTTCATGAACATTAGTGAGCAAGTTCTCAGAGCTAAAGAGGAGCTATTAAGCATTCAAGAATTGCTGAGTTCTGACCTGTTCAACTCAGAATTGATTGAGAGAGAGAGAAAAATGTGTTCATAAATACACAAAGTTGCTAGATTGTGAGATTTCTTTCCTCAGACAGAAAGCAAATATTAAATGGGGGCTACATGGGAACAGAAATTCTTAGTTTTTTCATTCTGTTATGAAGACAAGAAGGCATCAAAGCAGGGTGATGTCATTGTATTCTGAGAATGGCACTAGAATTTCTGATATGCCAGGAATAATTGATGAATTCTCTAAATATTATGAGAAGCTCTTTGGCATGGCAGTAACAACTCAGCAAATTGATCCTGATGTGATTTCGAAAGGGCACGTTATCTCTGAAAATCAAAGAAATACACTGAGCCTTCCTGTTTCAAGGGAGGAAATCAAGCAAGCTGTATACTCTATTTCTGAAGATAAAGCCCCTGGGCCTGATGGATTCAATTCCTCTTTCTTCGAGGCAGCTTGGAGTATCATCAGTGAGGACCTCTTTCTTGCAGTGGAGGAATTTTTTAGATCTGGAAAATTGCTTGGTATGTTTAACACTACATCCATTACTTTGGTTCCTATAATTCAAAACCCAAATGCAGCGTCTGATTACAGGCCAATTTCTTGCTGTAATGTGATTTATAAGATCATATCAAAAATTATTGCAAATAGAATTCAGAAAATAATGGGATGCTCGATTAGTGAAGCTCAAAATGCGTTTGTTAAAGGTAGGCTTATTTCAAGCAACATTTTGCTAGCACATAAGTTCATTAAACACTATGGTAGAAAGCATACTTCTCCAAGAGCAGTTCTTAATATTGACTTGAGGAAGGCTTTTGACACAATTGATTGGGGATTTATTAAATCCATGCTTGAAGGTCTGGGCTTCCCTATCAAAATGATAAAATGGATCATGGAGTGTATCACTACACCTAAATACTCCATATCTCTCAATGGATCCTTACATGGATATTTTAAAGGAGCCAGAGGACTTAGACAAGGTGACCCACTATCACCTTATTTGTTTGTGATTGGTATGGAATATTTGTCAAGAAAATTAAGCACTCTTAAAGAGGACAATTTATTCAAATTCCATCCTAAATGCTCTAGACTGGGAATTACTCATCTGATCTTCACAGTCGATTTGATCCTCTTTAGCAAGGTCGATCTAAATTCAATAGTAAGAATACACAATCGCCTGCAAGAATTCAGTCAAGTTTCTGGGTTGAAGGCCAACTCAAGTAAATGCTCTGTTTTGCTGAATGGCATTGAAGAAAGTTTAAAGGATCAGATTTGCTCGTATTTGAATTTTTCAGAAGGTTCCCTACCTATGAGATACTTGGGTATGCCATTGATATCGAAAAGATTGTCGTGAATGGATTGTACTCCTCTAATCAACAAGATATCAACTCAACTACAAAATTGGTAACAAAATAAGAAGTTGTCTTATGCGGAGATGCTTCAATTGATTAAATCAGTGATATTGGGGATTCAAATTTTCTGGACAAGCAATTACATCCTGCCGAATAGAGTGCTTGAAAAAATTGATAGCTTATGCTCTGCATTCCTTTGGGGAAAGAAAATTCATTTGATCTCTTGGAGTGCAGTCTGTCAGAAAATGAAGAAAGGGGGGCTGGGGCTTTACTCTGCATGGAATTATGCAGCGGTAATTAATCTGTTATGGATGATACACCTCAAACAAGATCTACTTTGGATTAAATGGGTGCACGGGAATTACCTACAGAATGCAACAATTTGGCAGGTTCAACAAAAAGTGAGTGACTCTTGGATGTGGAAACAAATACTTAGGATGAGGGACATGATGTTAACAAATTTTAGCACTGCAGGAACTTGCCAACAAATGATAAATGATTGTTGCATTGGAGGAAAGCTGCGGATTTCCTCTATCTACAAAGTTATAAATCAAGCATCACCTATAGCTAGATGGGCTGACACAGTCTGGGGTGGATTACATTATCGTAAGCATTCTTTTACTCTATGGCTAGCAAATCATTCTAGGCTTTTGACGCAAGATAGGCTATGTCAAATAGGATTATTAAGCATCAGTCTATGTGTCTTATGTACCAATCATCAGCTAGAGACGTGCAATCATCTGTTTTTTGAATGCCAGTTCTCTGGTGATGTCTGGAATAAGGCTATGAACTGGATGGATTTCTCTTGGAAATCTTGTGACTGGGATTAAATAACTGACTGGTATAGTTCCAAACTTAAAGGGAAAGGTTTCATGCAAAAATTAAAGAGGATGCTTCTTTCGGCAGCATTATACTTCATATGGCAAGAGAGAAATTTAAGAATCTTTCAGCAAAAAGCTAGGGGATCTGAAATTCTCTTCCGCATCATCAAAATCTCCATATACTCAAAAGTTTTGAATGATAAGTTCCCCCACACTTGAAAGAGAAGCTTAAAAAATTGTAAATTTTTTCTTCGTTTACTACCAGGTTTTTTTTACTGGTGTTCTGGATGTAATACAAACTTTCAAATTTGGAAGATGAATAAAATTTTAATTCATTGACCAAAAAAATTTATTGATAGACTTAAAATAAAAAAATAAATAATAAATATTACTGGTGACTCTAGTATAATTTTATATGACAAAATAATTCACATAAGCATATTAAAAATTTTGCATCAAAATCCCTTCTGAAGATTCCTAATTTTACTCAAAAATTAAGTTCTACTATAAAATATTCAAAAACTATTATCCTTTGTTCTTTTTTTTTATATTTAATTGAGCCGAGATCAGTCATTCTCCACATTTATCTTTTTCTTGGGCAATTCTACAATAGTGTCTTCATCGTTAATATCAATTGTGATATCATGTTGGTATATAATAAATAGCAAAAGACAAGACAAGAGTCCAAAAATATATTAGAATATACTCAGATCAATCAAATTATATTATTAGTCATAATTGATATACATCAGAGACAAAATGTGTTGACAATCTTAAACTATATAACAGACTGTATGTGCCCTCTAACAGAACTTCTTTAATGCAAGCAACCCTCAAGATTAATTTTAAAAATCTCTTGGGGTCAGGAATAAATAACTAACAAGTTTGCTGTAAAAGCTAGGAGAACGCAGTACATTCTTAAGAATTATTAATCTTTACTTAATTTGTTTATAATGACAAGATCTCGTTATTAACTAACTACAGTGCTAGTACATTATTTTTTTATTGGACGTTCAAGGCAGGCAGAGGACCCAGGTGAGTCCTCATCGCAATGGATGTTATACAGTTTAAGTACAAAGAAAAAAATGAGGATTGATCAATGATGTAGTTGGTGAGGGGGAAACTCCAACAACTTAATTTGGGTATATGGATATATTATAGATGGAGATGGAGAAGTGTGATTTTGAAAACAGTGAGTGGATGGGGTAATTAATATGGTTTTTGTTTGTGTGGTTTTCTTCGTTCATTTTCAAGATATATGTAGTCCTGTAGATATAAATAGCTATAGTGTTACTATTCTCTTTTGGTTTTGTGGAAGAGTTTAGGTAAATAAATAAATAAATTATCTAATCCGGTTAAAGTAGAATCATATAAGTTAAGCCAATGCATGAAATTTATTTTAACCAACACTAATATGTAAGTATTACATTTGGCATTGAGATCTAAAATACGTATGAGATTCTCTTTGACTTTTATACAAATAGTATTTATTTAAATAATAATAGCATAATTAAACTTTGTGATCTAAAAAAATCAAATATACAATATAATTAATTATTTTAAAATAATCTGATCTAATCTAATAAGAAGAAAATAGATGAAAGTGATGTAAAAATTATTATAATTTCATAATTCATAATTTTTAAATAATCTAATATAATAAGAAGAAAATAACAAAGGTACATACCTGTTGAAGGAGATGAAAGTGTTATGAAAACTGTTGTAATTTCTGATATAAAAAAGATCAAACATACGATATAATTAATTACTTTAAAATAATGTAATATAATCTAATAAGAAGAAAATAGATGAAAGTGTTGTGAAAATTATTGTTATTTCTTAATATGAAAAAAAGATTAAATACGTAATATAATTAATTGCTTTAAAATAATCTAATCTAATCTAATAAAGAAAATAACAAAGGCACGTATCTATAGAAGAAGATGAAAGTGCTATGAAAATTGTTGTAATTTCTTGGCTTATATATATTGACATGTGATATTGCATATGAGAGAATAACAATTGTAAATAGAGTTCTATTTAAATAATAATAGTATAATTAAACTTTGAAACTAATTATGCAATATCGTAAGCTACTTGAAGTTTAGTCGGTGAGAGATCACTATGTTGTGTCCTCAGATTGCAGTCATTTATTTTAATTTTAATTTTTTATAATTTTGAGAACAACTCTTGTCTCTTTAATTTGTTTGATGGATTTTACAAATATCTCATCCATATTGTGTACATTTGTAGGTCTGCATTGTTCCTAGGTTCGACCTTTGGGACAACATTATTTGTCTCGTTGATTTGTTTGGTTTTTGCATATATGCCCTTCATCTTGTATACATTTATAAAGTTTACATTTAATAATTTCATTCAGGTTTACATTTCAATTTAAACTATATCCCTATCTTCATACTATGTATATCCAATAAGAATTCATCAATTTATCAACTTACTCTTACTTAATTGATTAGTTTTTAAATTTCGAGGGTATTTTTGTTTACCGAAAGATTTTCCCGAAACCGTGCTTTTAAAGGAAGTATATGATTCTATATGTCATCTCAGATCTAACAAGACTCACCCCATGCGAGCACGGATAAAATACTTGTTTTACTAACATATATCTTGTTTGGATGAATAAATGAAAAAAATCAACTAGAGTCAATTTTGTTAGAGGAAAAAATCTTATCAAAACTCACTTATACGATTTAAATCTCCAAATCGCCTCCGTATGTTTTATGTATGTGAATGGCTCTGATCAGCCATTAACATATGCAAGTATTCAGATAAAAATCTTATCAAAACTTGTACTCTAAAGTTTGTGTTGCACGGAGATATGACCTGGGTTTGAAAATATTCATGTCATAAAATTTGTACTCAAATTTGTTTTGTAGGGACATATCTAACTTTGGATGTTGAAAATCTTGCAAACCATCACATCCATCTTTGACTTGTACCTCTCATTAGTATATGCTTTTCAAAGAGAAACTCAAGTTTGAGTTTTCTTCTTCAATAAGTAGTAATTTTAGTGAGATGCTTTTCAAAAAGAAATCTAAGTTTGCATAAATCTAATCTATATATAGGAAATATTCTAAAGAGTGGCACTAGGGGCACACCCCCAACCACAACTCGAATCACACCCTCTCTCTCCTTTGACACAGTGCACCGGACCCCACATGAGATTTTAAAATTTTGAAAGGCAGAATAGTGTCTAATGATAGCATCAATCACAAAAAAAGCCACTCAAGATGAAAGGCTAGAATCATACTCCTTTTAAAAGCACGAGTTCAGTAAAATCTTTCTATGGTCAATATTACTCTTCACTATTTTAAATATTAATCTATCCTAATCATAATTATATCCTATCTTAATCATGCGTGAACTATCTATAGCACAATTTAAAAAATTATATTAATAAAATATGTAAAACATATTTTTATGGTATTAGTTTGTAAAAATAAAGAAATTACACGTAATCATAATTATATCCTATCCTAATCCTACGTGAACTATCTATAGCTTAACAGTTTAAAAAAATTATATTAATAAAATATTAAAAACATCGTTTTATGGTATTAGTTTGTAAAGATAAAGAAATTATATGTAGATAACATACTATAATACATAAAATATTATAAAAAAATCTAAAAGTTTTAAAATTACACAAAATACCCTAAAAGTTTAAAATTATAAAAACTATCCCGACGTCTAAAAACTTAAAACAACAAACATGAAATCAAGAAATTAACGATGAAGAATTTAAAATTTACGAATAACATCTCATTATCTCAAAAATTTATAGAAACACCATCAAAAGTTTAAATTACAAACAAGCACTTGAAATTCTAAAATTTTAAGACTTACAAACAACATAGATGAATTCAAGGGTTACCATAATCCACCTAAAATTTTTTGATATTTCAAAGCTTAAAATAACAAATATGAAATTAAAAAATTAACAGCAGCCTCCAAAGAATTTAAAATTTTCAATTAACACCCACAATGTCCTAAAAATATAGAAACTCCCTCAAAAGTTCAAATTATAAAAAAAACAACCCTAAAATTATAAAAATTTTAAAATTTGCAAACAACAAAAAATGAATTCAAGAGATTACCCTAATGCACCTAAAATTTAAAATTTACCGAAATTAACCTCAAAGTTACAAAAGTTGTAAAAAACTCTTTCAAAATTTAAAAATTATAAAAAAAACTCTAAATTTTTAAAATTTATAACCAGTACACATCAAATCTGAAAACTATTGGTAGACCGCTAAAATTTGAATTTTTTTAAAATTAATCTATAGTTTTAACAATTATAAAAAACAGCCTCAAAATTTCAGAGTTGTAAGAAATATAATTACATTTAAAAATTACCTCTGACACATAAAACATAGAAGTTACAACTATAAAACTTAAAAGTAAATTTTTAAAAATACTCCTAAAGTTTTAAAAATTACAAATCACACCCTTAATATTCCAAACCACAAAAATGGCTGAAATTTTAAAATTTGGCAAAGAAAATATAATTGTTAGATATTCTTTCATTAAGATATATATATTTAATTTTCAATTTAGGGTTTACTATCCCTTGTTAGCATCTAAAGACAGTCTAAGTTGATACTCGTAAACAAAAGCAATAAGAATTGATTAAAAATATCCGGTTAAGAAATAAAAATTTTAAAAATATTATAGCTTAAAAATTATCGTCACCATATAAATTAAAGTAACTGCATAAAATTTTACTAATAATTTGGAGCAACAAAACACATTAGTAATACTAATTGATAGATGTTTAAATCCATAAAAATAATAAAGACTATAATATAATAGCTTAACATTCAAAGAATACAATGAATTACATATGGAGAAACTATCAGAATGTTCAAAGATATCATTCAAAAGAATCAAACTATTTCCATTGCAAATGGGAAAGTGACGGAAATAAATCTAAAATTCAGAAAACGTCCATGAATCATTTGAATTGGCATTAACATAAGGCATGTCTATTAAAGAAGCACCAACTTTGTTACATTGAAGAATAGTTTAATAACTTTATCCCAATCAAAGATGAATTCTCTATGGAAGATATAAGAAAAATTAGTAAGCATTCATAAATTTAATACTTTGTTCTTAAAATACTAAAGAAATTAAATATTAATATTATAATCTAAGGTAAATTAGCAATAAAAATATAGATATTTAGTTTAGATCTTTGTGAAAAATAATATGGATAGAGCAAATGTAATATTATTAGCGTAACAGAAACTCTGGTTGGATGCACATCAGAAGAATTTATTGTAGAAAAAAAGAGGTAGCTCTTAATCTTATTTAAGTAATAAATTAGGAATATAAAGAATTTCATATATATGAAATTAATATTTATTCTCATTGAAATAAAAAAAATCAAAGTCTGTTTTTCAAGAAGTTTGTGTTGAATATCGGAAATAAATTTAACTTCTTTGTGAAGTTAAACAACAAGATAAAAGATTAATGAGCCTAGGAACGATAACAACACAAAAAGTATAACTCTAGCCCGATGTTACAATCGAGTAGATGATGAAGATACTACTATAGAATTGCCTGAGAAAAAGATAAAGGTGAGGAAAGATTGATATTAGCTCAGTAAAAAAAACAGAAGGAGTAAAAGATAATATTTTATGAATATTTTATAGAATAGTTTAATTATTTTGCGTGAATTTAGAAATCTTTAGAATTGAGATTTTTTTAGTACTTTTATATGCTTGTGCAGATGCTTTTATCATATGAAAGTATACTAGAGTTAGCATTAATCTTTAATTTATAATTTTTTATGAAGACTATCAATGATTAGGAACAAATTTTATATTCTCTTCTGTATATTTTAACATACTTTTAAGCAATTATTTTGCCTTATTGATTTTAAATATTCACCTTCTTTGTATAACACTGCTTTAATATTTTTTACTTTTGCAACATTGGACTTTCTCAAGTAAATATTAGTTTCATGTCAGTCAAAATAATATAAAAATTTAAATTAACTTCAAATTATATTTGTTTTCTATCAATTTTAATATTAACATGAAAATTTAAATTGGGTGTAGCCAATTTAAACAAACATTAAAGAAAATAAGTAATCGTAATATTAAAGTTTAGAGACAAAGTGAGCATAAACTATTAAAGTGAAACTGAGGAACAAATTTTAGTTATAAAATAAGCTAAAAATACTAAAAGTGAGCATAAACTATTAAAGTGAAACTGAGGAACAAATTTTAGTTATAAAATAAGCTAAAAATACTTAATCATGATATTTAACCACGTGCAACTGAGGAACAAATTTTAGTTATAAAATAAGCTAAAAATACTTAATCATGATATTTAACCACGTGCATTATAAAACCTAGTATAAATAAATAATAGAGTAAATTACACTAGACTGTTATTGAACTTTCAGCGTTTTGCAATAAACACCTATAAACTTTCAAGATCACACTAAACTCCTAATAAATTTTGCAAAAAAAAAAGAAAAACCTAAATATCTTGTGGGTAGGTTATATTAAACCCCAAATGACTTTCAAATGCCTTTCTTCTGTAGTTTTTCGGTTCTAATATATTGGGGTTATCTGCAAAATGCAGAAAGTTATTGTAGTTTCTATACAAAACAAGAAAGTTACTGAGAATTTAATGTGATTTTGAAATGTTTACTGCAAAATGCTGAAAGCCATCGAAGTTTAATGCAATTTACCCTAAATTATAGTCTTAATATATCCTTTTTCTGGGGTATTGCTTATGCCATAAATGAAAATCTTTTGTAAAGTATACATCTACTAGAATTTTTTAAAATTTTCTATTAATAGTAAAAAAGCTCAGATAAAAATAATTGTGTGGAAGATAAAAGCAAAACATTTGATGTGGCTCTTTTCACTATAGTTGAAACCTTTAAGAACATAATCTTTACCTACAGATAGATTCTTCAAAATGGTTATCAAAACTCTTTTTAAAACTCTCATAATCTCAAAGGTCAGCTATTGTTCGATTAAAATCTTCCTAAAAAAAAATCAAACCGAGCATTTCGCGGTCCCCTGATAGCTAAAACGATCCTATTTCAATATCCTGTATTTCTAGAGCAGGCAGCAACGTCACATACCAACACCAGTAAAAACGCATGACATCCAGTAACTGCAACATATCTTAGATTCAAATGCTCTACGTGGATGACCAAAGATTGTGCTCAGGACGAAAAGGGGGAGCGTCATAATTTACCTGCAACTTTTTTTTTTATTTGGTTCTCAATACATGATATCAAATCCTCCTCCTATTAAATATCACAACACTTGCTGTATTCTATCCTGTAAATAACGGGTATATAGGCTCCCGGTTCTGCATATGCGCCAGAACAAAGAATGAGCTAATGAACCTTCAACCAGAAGACCAGGCTTTTATTATTTCCTTCTTCAGGGTCTCTTTGATGATACAGATACATGTTATAGTGACGAGGGCTCAGACGCGGATAGTTCTGCGTACATATCTGCTATTGCCTTCGCATAGTAGGCTTTTGCTTGAGGTCTCTTGATCTGGACAAAGAAAAAGAGGTTAACATTCCATATAAGCTCCCCTGTAAAGTGAATGAAAGCTATGCCATAGGACTTGCCTTAAATGTTGGGGTGAGAAGGCCGTTCTCCATGGTGAATGGTTCTAATACTAATGTAACCGCTTTTGCGAATTCAAATCCCCTCAGCTGGTGATCATAGAAAGTGTAATGTCAGAAGTTGGTTTTACACATAGTTGTCTTAGAAAGACAAAGGCACGCTGGGATTCTACCTGAGCTTGCTTTCCGACAGCATCCATATCAGCAAGGACAGCAGCCCTCGCTCTAGGATCCACACATAGTTGTCTTAGATCTTCGTACTGCAAAATTGTGTTACAAAAGTATTCATGAGCGTTTTCAGGTAGAATTAGAAAGAACCATGTGAGTGTTCTGGGCAATAAAGCAGTCGTGACCATGTAAGAAATGCGAAAAGAAGTGAAGAACCAAGCCATGTGGCAAATAAAAAGAAAAAAAATCAAATGCATTCTTTGTGACGGTGAATGTTAATCTTGCGAGAAGCTGCAATTCACTATATGGAAACATGAAATTAAGAGGTGACAACCAGTAACACACTGCAATAAGGAAAATAACTATATATAACTATAACTATATAGAGACATATGGGTATGCTTGGCAGTGAGGTGGCACAATCCCCTCCACTCATTCAAATGGGGGACCACATTCACATGGATTGAGGAGTGCATGAGGATATGCAACCATTTGAATGAGTGGAGGGGATTATGTCACCTCACTACCAAGCACAACTTTTTGTGCTTGGTACCAAGCATACCCATTAATCATTTTCACTTGTCATGTTTTGAAAATTAATAGTATGAATGAAAGAAAATTTTAAAACGAAATCTCAGAAAATATGATGCTAAATTAGCAAGTAGTCATATCAAAAGGCTGCAAATAGAAAAGATTCAAAGTTTGTATATATAAAATTTTATTATGTTATTGATAAATCTTGGTTTTGTGTTGGTTTCACAAAACCAAGAAGTCACTAATCGATTAAAATAGTAAGGCTTAATGCAAGTCAGCTAAGCTTCATAGTAGCATCATCTTCTTTAGCCATAGGAGACTTTTGCTTAATCTTATCGTAACAGTCGATGCATGTCCTTATGTCATAATCTAGAATACCCAAATTAAAAGAAACAGTCGGATACAATTGAGACTTAAGTGCTTCAACGGCTTTCTTGAGATACTTATAGCCTTCATTGTAGGTTCCTTTTTTTTTCTCCATAAAAGAAGAACCTCTTAGCTCTCATTGGACACATTCTTATTGTTCATAAGCTAATTGATCTTGGCAAGATTGTGTGTAACTTTGATGTTTTCTAGGCTGACTGCTATAGTAGCATGACCTGATAAATAAATATATAAATTTAATACTACATCTGCAATTATCCATAAAATTAATATGGAGTCAGAAAAAGTGAATTCTGAAAAAGAGGAGAACAAAGAATTACTATCACCAAAAGTGTCGGCGTTAATGCTTCCTGGATCAAACTGAAGTGTTGCCATGCAGAAGTTGAAGTTTTGTAGTAGAGTTATACAGAGCTACTGCTTTCTTGCATTTTTCTTCAAGAATAACATCAACTGATAACAGGTTAAGGAGGAGTACAACAACAATGAGAGAGAAAGGCCTTCATTATTTGAGAGGGTGGCATTAACTGACTGTAGTTTTATTTTAGATGAAACCTATATAGATAGTTATATAATGCAGGAGAGAATCTTCTTTTGGTATCTAAGTAATGGATAGGTTCATAATTTGCAAGTAAAAAACTGTGTATCTAATGCGTTGTCAGCATTCAACAAATTGTTTGAACCAAATAAGAGCAATTTCCCTCCTATTAATACCTACCTATAATGTCAAATTTTCTCTTGCCTGGTCAACATTTCATAAATGGGCATGTCCATATTTGCTAAGTAAATAAATGTGGACTTGTTAGCTCATTACGCCCCGATACCAGATGAACTTGTGGTTTTTCTCTTTCGTGAGGATTTTGTTTCTTCTCGAAATTTTGCCATGTTCGATCCCTAAAGTTCGTTTTTGTGTTTATTGGCTTCTCAAGGTTTCTTAATTATTGTTAGACTATCATGCTTTATTCTATGTTCTTGATTACTTTATTTCAGTAATCTATGTAAATTTTCTTATTATTCTTGATTATTCTAGAGTTTGA
>NC_033795.1:73532425-73533130 GCF_001876935.1 Asparagus officinalis | reverse complement strand
ACTCATTAGCTTGATTCTGCACGCGGGTGGATTCATTCCGTCGCTTCCGTGTGATTCGTCGATCTCGTCACCTCGTTGGCTCGTCAGTTTGTGCCGAGCTATGCTAGGGGACCTATAAGCAATTTTATATGCCTACAGAAATGAGCGAGGAACATGCTCTCCAGGTCCTTCAGCTGTTGATGCTTCCAAATTTAAGACGCCGATACCAATCGAAGGCAGGCCCGCAAAGGGTGCCGACGAATGACCGAACCATCAAGGCTTCATTGCCGGAGATCGTGCCCAAGTGGGACTTGAAGTAGATTAGATGCTGAGTGGGTGAGCCCTTCCCGTCGAACGGCGTGAAGTTGATCAGGCTGAACTTCGCTGGATACGGGATCGAGTCCCACTCTTTCGGGTAAGGACACGGAATGCCGGTCTTCTTCACCTCTCGAGTAGACATCAGGGCGTCAATTTTTCTTTCGAGATCCTTCATCTTTTCGGCCTCATTTATATCCTGTTTTGGACAATTTTCCAGAGGAATAATACAGCCACCCCCGGTGTTATCATCATTGGTGGGTCCACCCCCAGCGTCGTTATTTTTAGTGGGGACACCCCCAGTATTTTTGGGCGGTGCGTCGGCCATGATGATTTCGTCCACTTCCGGATCGGTGTCAACTGCGGCGTTCTGGGTGCGACAGCTGGATTCAACTAGCTGATTTGACAAAG
>NC_033795.1:73527239-73531425 GCF_001876935.1 Asparagus officinalis | reverse complement strand
CTAAAATGATTCCGTTCTCAAAATAAATTCTTTTTAAATTAGCATAATTATCTCAAAATAATTCTGATATCGAAATAACTTCTTTTAAGATTATAAATATTCTGAAAACGTTATTTATCAGATTATCACGATCTACCTAATATTATTCATCAACAACTCACGCAGATAATAGCAATTCATAATCTAATCTATGCAACTAATTAACGACAGATATAAATAGGAATTGACGAGTCAAGAGGAGCGGGATCTTGCCTACGAGGCCAGGGGCCTGATGACGAGCAGCGGTGCCGCTGCGGATGCGGTACGACGGTCTGAAAGGGAGCAGCGGATTTGAATGACGCGGTTGTAGGGGACGGCAACGACGGTGGTTGTCATCACTGAGGCTCAACGGGGTTCGACGGGGGCTGTTGGTGTGCGATTCTGCAATTGGATCTGCGTTGGCATATCGTCGAACACGTGGCGTACGATGGAGGCGGTGGTTGGCAGTGAGCTCGACGGCGAGGCGGAGGGGCTGATATGAGGGAACCAGGGGAAAGTCAGATAACAGATTGACTTTCGTGCTGATCAGCTGATAGCTATAAATAGAGGTAGGGGATAATGGTGCAAGCTAAAAATTAATACATATAATTAATAACAATAATAATAACAATAACAATAATAAATAATCAATATTAATTTAAAAAAGATTTTTACTGCAACAAATTAATTTATAGTTATCAAAATCATAAATATAAAATTAGATTTTTAAATCATAAAAAATTCTAGAAAATTAGGAAAAATACAAATACTTTTTTTTTAAAATAAAATTTAATATTTAAATACCAGAAAAATTTTTTAAACCAGTATTAAAAATTTACGGTCATTACACTTATCCTTCAACCCTCTTTGCAGACTTTCATCTAAAAGGCTGACAGATTTTTCTTTTTTACTGATCACACTTATTAGATGACTGAAGCTAGTTAGACGCATGTTAGTTTGTCTATTGTTTTGGTTCAGAGTTCAGAATCATCTTTCTTATTTGGCAATGCATGCCAATTTTTAGTCTTCACTTTCTCCAACAGTTATGCATAGCCTCTGAATCAATCTGATGTTTTACACTTTTGTAACTACAAATATGTCAATTTTTTTAATATAGTTCCCCATATCTTTTGATACAGTCTATATGGTTCTCCATAAGATTTATGCACTCCATGAGAGTAAGTCTTGTAGTTTCTTGCTTTTGCCATTCATCTTGATTTTGATAATATATGCACTCCATGAGCTCAATCTCTCGGTGAAAGTATAGAGTTAACTTTTTTTCTTTAATTGACTGCTCTCTTAAGTTAATAGATTTTATAAAAGTACTCCCTTTCAAATTAAAAGATAAATCATTTGATTAATATTCAGATATGGAAAAAAGATCTAACTTCTTGAATTCTTTCTTATAGGTATGGCATATGTTAGGTGTTGATGTATAACTAGTAGACTTTAATCAGCAATGTGATAGATATTTTATATATATTAGAAGCAATGGATATAATTTACCAACAAAATGTTTTAGTATCAACTTAATTCATCTCTTCAATTTAATGATGTTTCTTTTGGTTTATTTATCCCACCAATTATAGTTTAGTGAAAGCTTATAAACTGTTTTTGTGCATAGTATAAATATATATGTTCTTTCTTCTAATACATCATCAAACGATCGTGCATTTTATACGGTCAATGTGCTTCATTCTTAACTTCTCATTAGTGGAAGGCCTAAAAAATCATATTGATAGTTCTAGTTCTTGCTACATTGCATGTGCATTTCCAGTTTGTCTTAAACAATATTATGGATCTAATAGTTCCATATTTCACATCTCTTGTTGTAACAGATACGTGATGTGCTTGCACGAAGAGGGGAAGATTTACACATAGAGGTCAATTTTCTATCTAGGTCTTATGTCTTACTGTTATGTATCAATGTTCGGATCTGATTATAAATGAATGTGTGTCTTCCTAGTAGTTCTATTTTTTTGGGAGTCTATCATACACTCTCGTATGGAGCTTTTCCATGGACAGTATTATGATCGACCATAGCATTTCACGTCGAAATTGACCCCCTTAGTGGTTTTGTATGGTCATCGTCCCTTTGCGTAGTAGAAACTAACATAAAATTTTCAAACAGGCTGTACAAAGAGTGTTATTATATGACAGGCATAGAGATATGAGGCTTGATGTTGATAATGTCTTATGAGGTAAGTCATAAGGGAAAGTTATGTTGCTCGCCGATCAATTTCTTCATATTTGTAAGCTACTTTTAACACTGACATTAATTAACTTTTCACAGGAGCTACTTGCATTGACAGAGAGAATAGGGAATGTGAGCACTGGAATTAGTGAAGAAACTATTGTGAAGTGCCTGAAGCAGAGGAAATATATTTCCCTTACCGAGGAAACCCCTAGTGATGTTGAATCATGCTGCATTTGTCAGGTATAAGCCTATTTGATCTCTTAGCAATTTTTCTTCCCCTAACTTTTGGAAGTTTGTTTTATACAATAGCTTTGCAGACATTTGCTATTACCTGACTTTTGATAAGCTAACATTTGCTATTTTGGTAAAGAGTAATAATACTAATTGTTCTATGCTTTTGGTACTACTTTGATACTATTTAGAATGGGAAGATGAAACTCCTTGCCTCATCATTGATTTCAAGATTAAGTAGAAATTAATTGAGGAGATATAGGAAAATTCCAAGCATAACTTGAGATGTGGAAAATATGAGAACCTTCATTTACTTTTCTCTATCAACATCATTTTATTATAAGCATTTTATTATTACAAGCAAATTTGATTTATGTTCGTTTCTTTGTACACGTATACAACGTTTGGCTGTTTCAGTCACCTACACCTTATAAATTCCGGTAAAAATCATGAACTTTCAAATTAAGCATTTTTATTATAAGCATTTTATTATAAGCATTTTATTATTACAAGCAAATTTGATTTATGTTCGTTTCTTTGTACACGTATACAACGTTTGGCTGTTTCAGTCACCTACACCTTATAAATTCCGGTAAAAATCATGAACTTTCAAATTAAGCATTTTTATTATAAGCATTTTATTATAAGCATTTTATTATTACAAGCAAAATTTATCCATGTTAATACTTCACGGTGCATATATTTTTAAATCAACATCTCTTTCAACGAAATTTCCTCCGGTTTCTGACAGGAAGAGTATGTCGAAGAGGACGAGGTCGGAAGACTGGACCGTGGGCATGATTTCCACACCGCTTGCATAAAACAGTGGCTGATGATGAAAAACTTGTGTCCTGTTTGCAAAACTACAGGCATTGCCAACATCAAATGAGAGAAGAATATATGCACATTGCAAAATTAATTGAAGATGTCGTTGGTACGACAATAGCTTGGCCATCAGACAAAGTTGTTATGCTTTAAAAAGCTGGTAAGTTATACATCTTGCAATCGTGTGTTTTTACTTTATCATGTTTGTTATAGTTGTAATTTTGGTGTTGTTAATTTCTGTTTTTGCAGCAGTACTAGTACTCAATTTCTGAAGATGATGAGTCTCCCAAGTCATATGTAATGCAGCAAAGTTAATTTTTGTTGTTCTGTGTACTATGGTTAATTTCTTGTACTCCATGTTGGATTATCCAAAGACTAGTATTTGTTTTTTGGCACATTTGTGTTGACTCTTCTTGTATGCTACAACTTGGTTATGTATCAGTTTGAACCCTTAAATGAAATATTTTCTTTTATGATTGTCACAATTGGAAGTTATTTCTAGTTCAACCTCAAAGGTTTATAGGCACAACTGAAATGCAATAAGAAGTGGAAACAATTGCTGAAATGCTATTAAAAGAAGAAAGACAACATTCGTTGAAACGCTATTGTAGTAACTCAAACGCTATCAAATGTAAGACAATAGCAGCGTTGAAATGCTATGAATGAAAACTAACTAATAGCGTTTTTCAACCGCTATGAAAGATATTTGTCATAGCAATATAGAAACGCTATTGAATACTCTTTTATAGCTACATAAAAACGCTATGGTTGGAAACTTTTTGATAGAGTTTGGGGAAACGCTATGTAAAGCAATAGACCTACTATAGCGGGTTCTGACACAGCGTTGATTAAAACGCTATGAAATAATACCATAATGTTTTTCGGCCGCTATGGTAGATTTCAGGTGTTGTAGTG
>NC_033795.1:73500814-73526386 GCF_001876935.1 Asparagus officinalis | reverse complement strand
ATCTTTAGGTGTTTTGACCCCCCCCCAAAAAAAAAAAAAAAATTCATATTTTAAAATATGTTAAATCTCTTAAAAATAATCATCCTCTAGATCTTTTAACCTGGTGCTAATTAAAGAGATTAATTTCAAAATATTTCAAATATCTGAAGGACTAATTTTAAAATATGAAAATTTGTGAACTAATTTCAAAATTTAAAAGGGTTGGTCTGAGAGTATGAAGGTTTGAGGGACTGATTACAAAATATGAAAGGTGAGGGGACCAATACTGAAAATTCCATTTTGCTAAACTTTGATAATTAATTTTAATATATTCTAGTCAAACTTTTGTAAGTGACCACTCGTCGTACTATAATGCCACGTGTCAACCACTGCATTCCCCAAATCTTTATGGTTTGTATGAACTCCGAATTTTTATGTCTTTTAAAATTAGGGGCTGTTTGGTTGTTGTTGGTAAAGTTGTGTATTTATGACACAACTTAGGAAAGTTGTTGTCCACCTCATCAATTTCATTTTTATACTTTTCTTTGTTTGTTTTTGGTTCCATTAGAATCATAAAACAATTGTTTGGTTTGCAAAATGAAACTTTAATTGTTTGTTTGGAAAGTGTAAAAAGTGGTTCCTACTCAAATGATCATATTTGTTGGAGTTATTTTATATTATTTTTTCCTAACTTCAATGTTAGCTTTCTCCTAAAATCATGTATTTTTTTCATGAAATCACTTTATCCCTACTCAAATGATCATATTGGTTGGAATTATTTTTTATTATTTTTTCCTAACTTCAATGTTAGCTTTCTCCTAAAATCATGTCTTTTTTTCATGAAATCACTTTACAAGCCACATCAGCATATGAAATCACTTTACACTATTTTCACAACTACAAACAAACAATTGAAAGTGATAAAAGCTGACATTGGGACCCACTTTTTTACACTTTACATCCTTTTACATGGTAAAAACATACAACCAAACAGCCCCTTAGTTTCCTAAGTCAATCATATTTTGAATTTAGTCCCCATAAATATTTAAATATTTTGAAATTAGTTTTCAAGATTTTTAAATCTGATGCTAACTAAAGGGACTAACTTCAAAACATTTCAAATATCTAAGAGACAAATTATGATTTGCGAAATTAATTTCAAAACATTTAAGGATTGAGGGGACTAATTTCAAAACATTTAAAAATTCAGGAATTAATTTCAAAATATAACAGATTCGATGGACCCATATCGAAAAAATTTCTTTTCTATACTTTTTATCATTAATTGTTATAAATGTTTTCTAGTCAAACTTGGTGTGGACGTTACCTCAAATGGAAAACGCCTGAGCCAGTTGTCTTAAACATTCTCCACGTGCCAACCACCCGCCGGTTCTCCACACCGAGACCCAAGAAATTCGAGCGCTCTCGCTCACTCTTCACCTCCTCCTCCAATCTCTCCACTCTCTCCAATGGCCGCCGCCTGCAACCTCGGTAAGCTCAAAACCCTCAAAACTCAAAACCCCATTTCCCGATTCGGCAATCTCGGTAAGCTCAAAACCCCAGAAACTCAAAAGCCCATTTCCCCATTTTACCTACAGCTTGCAATAATTGCAGGAAACATAAACTAGATGACTATTGAGCCCACAACCAGCAGTAATGCCACCAAAATCGCCGAGCTCGAGGTCGCCAACCTCGTCGCTCGGCAAGAGGTCGAGAAATGGTGTAGAAACTGCTCAGCCCTCGAGGAGAAAGTTGCGAGGTTAGAAAGAGGACTGGAGTGTTTTAAGAGAAAGAGGGATGAGAGATCAAGATAGGATTAAAAGTTTAGTAGAGGATTTGGGGAGGAAAGATAGGGACTTTAGAGAGAAGTTTGTAGAGGTTGTTGGGTGGAGGAGGAAGTGTGAAGAGCTCGAGGGTGAGATCTCTGGGCTTAAAGAGAATGCAGAGAAGGTGTCTGATAAAATGCCCAAGAGAAGAAAAGGGAATAGACTAGTGACTCCAGAGCAAAAGAGGAGTTGGGAGCTTGTAGTTCCCGATAGTGAGAATGAGGGTGAGGGTGATGATGGGGTTTTATTAAAGAAATTGCAGAAGAAGAGGGTTAGGGAAGTGGGTGATGAGACCGATAAGGGCGATGAGAGCGAGGGGTCGAGTGAAGGAGACACCGAGGTGGATGAAGTGCAAACTCTTTCAATGCCTATAAATATCATGGAAGAGGTCCGACGCTTTTGGATTTGGCTAACGTTTCTCTATTGATTTATTTGATTTGATGCAATTAATTAATCATTTAGTTTATTCCATAACTAGGATTTTGAAAATAACTGTCACCATTCATAGTTGATGTGCAGATCTTCTAAGGAGGAGAAAGTGGTTTGAGGCTTTAGGATTTGATTAATGTTTTTTCTATTAATTCATTGATTTTCAATTAGTTAGTCATTTAGTTTGTTTCATAACTAGGTTTTTTGAAAATAATTCTCGTAATTCATAATTGATGTGTAAAAATCTATTACGCCTCGTTTGGTACGTGAGAATGAAGTCAAGTGAGAATGGAATGGAAGAAGGAATGGAATGGAATGTATGTGAGAATGGAATGGTCATTCCCATTCTCTTGTTTGGGTGCGTTTGTAGAATGAAGCTAGAATGAAAATCTAATTCTCATTCCCATGTTTGGTATCACTAGTTCACAAGTGAGAATGAAATCTCATTTTCTAATAATACCCTTATAACAACATAGATTTTTAATAAGATAAAAATAAACATTAATGATAATAACTATAAAAAAAATTATTTATGCATATGTTATATTAATCTAGGTATGTGCTATACTGATGGGCATGTTATCGATCAGGTGTATGTTTCGTTTATATTTTTTAAATAATTCTCACTATTTCTTAGTCTTAAATAATTAAATAAAAATAAATAAAAGATTATTGCATCTTTCATAGGTCCAAAAAAATATAAAGAATGAGAATACGTCGATTTCAGGGGCGATGAATAGAAAGAAGGCCTTTTTGTTTCGGTGGAACCTAAAAAACAAAGAGAAAATGAGAATACGTAGTCAAAAGCCATGATTTTTAAATTAATTTTTATTATTAATAGGGGTATAATTGAAAAAAATCTAACTAATTTGATTCTCCCCTTGAATGGGAATGATCATTCCCTATCTTCTCACTTGGAATGCTCATTCCCACAAAAAGTGGGAATGACCATTCCCATGGAATGGTCATTCCAACATCTAAAAACTAGTTTGTTTGGTAAGAGGGAATGAGAAGTGAGAATGACATTCCATTCCACCCCATTACCGCGTACCAAACGGGACCTAAGTGCTACAAGTGAGAAAACTCAATCGTCGCCTTTTTAATTCAAATGGGTTTAGGATCTAAGTTGGGAGAAGGAGAAATGGAGTGTAGATGAGTGGAGAACCAATGGAATTTTATAAGCCCGTTGTTTTTTACCATTAAAGGAGAAAAAGAAGAAAGTTGGAATGGTTTGGATTGGTGGAGTAATTAACATGTTAAGTGAAGGTCATAATTGTCTTTATGGCAGTGATAAAGTTAACGAAATATACCCTCACATTTATCACCCCATCTAACTCTAGAGACTTATATCGACACGACATGGAGATTTGAGAGGCTAATATCAATATATGAAGATTTGAGGGTGGAACATCAAATCACCAAGGCCCCGTTTGGCAAAGGGTTAATGAAGAGAAATTAATGAGAAATATTAACATAGTTATCCCATTCGATATTCCGAATGACTAAATTATTAACCCGTTAAATAAGTTTTATTTTAGTCATTGTGATCAGTTTTAGTGTTTGAGAGAATGACTAAATTATTAACCCGTTAAATAAGTTTTATTTTAGTCATTGTGATCAGTTTTAGTGTTTGAGAATAACAATGATTTTGACTATTAAATAAGTTTTATTTTAGTCATTGTGATCAGTTTTAGTGTTTGAGAATAACAATGATTTTGACTATTTTTTTTATAATTAGAAAAGTTTTCTTTATAATTAGACTTAGACGTAGGTGGTTATTCGAACATCGGAACATATGCTTTTTAGTCAAATCTTGTTTACTCCCACTAATCCCACATCAACATCCATGATTGGGCAAAACATAAAACCTCACGTCCAAACTAATCCAGATTCTAAACAGGCTTAACAAATCACTTTCCAAGAGTATATACGCTAGAAAAATCTTCTAAAAGATAAAAAGAAGATGAAAAGGCAAAACTCAATAGTCAAAATATGTAGGCATTTTGCAAAAAACCTGCGGGTACGTCATAATAAAAAAAAAACTGGCGTCCCCGCACGCAACCGCTCAAGATAAACCTCACACGACCCCACGCTATCCGACACCCCTTTTTAAACCCATCCCCCCTCGAGCGCCGTGCCCTCACCTCTCCCATAACTTCCTCCTTTTGTCTGTCTTCTTTACTAAAACAAATCGAAAACAAAAACCTGAGATCAAGAGAGAGAGAGAGAGAGAGAGAGATTTAGGGTTTTTTTTTTTACTTCGATTTTTCTCCAAGTGCGATGGATCCTGCAGCTCAGCGACGCCTGAAGGCGATCTCCGGCCACCTCCGCTCGTCGCCGGTGGATGATCGGGAGTCGCAGCTCGCTGCGGGCGCTACTGCCGGCGAGTTCGTCCACGGTACTGAAATTTTTTTTAGTACTGTTTCCGTGAAGTTGAGATCTGGTCGCTAGGACTACAGTGAACGAGTTTGGTATAGGAGTTGCGGTCGAGAATTTTTTATAAAGGAGGTGTTTTGGTAGTGATGATTTATGCTATAAGGCCTTCAAAAGAGTTTCTATTATTTCTGAAAACTTTGCCTTTTATCCATTATATATATTTAGTAGCTCTGCCTTTTAATTTTCTTTTCTTGATTATTTTGCTGATTGTAGTACAAAGAGGACTAGGGGTAGACCTGAACGAACTCGGTAGAAGAAATTAAGAAGGACATTGTGATAGTTAACTTAATGAAGGAGAATGGGGTTCATGTACGCCAACCCCAAAATTTGGGATAAAAAATTTGGCATGAAGGCTTTGTAGTTGTTGTTAAGTATTTTGCTGATGCAGAACCCAAAATTTGGCCGTTATTTAGTATAATGAGCGGCGCTTTATTGAGCTTGGAGGACGAGTTCCTTAGACTTTGAAGATTGAATTTTCTTGATCAAGATTTATTAGATTGAGAGGTGAGATGACCTTTACCGGCAAGAAACCTAAATTCCTTATACCACCTTTACTTTGCCAATTTCTCTTTCTTGTAGATTGTTTAGCTGTTTTGGGATAATTTTATGCTAGGCCTCTTAAAAGAAGTATCTATTGTTATGTTTGTGGCTATGCCGTTTAAGAAGTGTATTATATTTACAAGCTTCGTCATTGATTCTTCTTCTTTTGATTATTTTGCTGACACAAAACGTGATTTTTAGCAACATTATATATCCTTAATATAACCTTTTGTTAATTGTACATTAAGAATCATAGTGGTAGAGCCTTGAGGATTAAAAAAAAAGATCTATAGTCTATGTCTAACCCAAGCCTTAATCTTGGCCGCACGTTCCGCTATACAAAATTGAAAAATCCAACCTGGCATCTAAAGCTATCTGAAACGATGGGTGGGTTTTACTCTGAAAAACCCACTTGGAACTTGGTTCCGGTACAAAAGTGCGGAAAAATCACTCAATCCATTGACACTCCTAATGTGAGTATAAGAGGGCTTTGTGATGAACTGTGATGGAAAACCTGTTTGCTAAGCGAGTGCCCTTTTCGTCGTATCGATTAAGCCCACTGTACCGAGGAGCAATCTCCAAATTCCCTTCTTGACAGAATCCAGATAGAGTTAGATTTTTTTTTGATCTGCTAGAGAATGACATTCATCTATAAGGCAAATATTATGACAAAGATCCAAATGGTTTCTTATCCCTAAATGATATGACCAAGCTATGACCTTTATTTTTAACAGTAATGATTATCAAGTGTATATTTATTCGATGTCTTGGAAGCTGTGACTTATTAGATTGGATTACTCATTGTAGAAAGTGACACCAGAAGTGCCTGATCTAAGTGTCATTTTTCATGTAATCAAGGACCATTAGACCTGGCATTTTTAAAACGTATGTAATAAGGTCTTTGCAGTCTTGAAGTAAATGTCACCAGTAGCCACTGTCATGATCTCACCAGCACCAGAATTCAGGAATCACTGGTTATTCAAATTTTGTGCAGGGCAGGGTTATAGTGTTAGTCTTCCAGAAAAGCTGCAAAATGGGAAGTGGAATGTATACAGGTAAGCAGCTATATGTTTTGCCTGTACATTTTTCTGTAACTGCTTATTAAATCTTTTCCTGTTTGATCAGATCTGCACGCGCACCTTTAAAGCTTGTTGCTAGATACCCACAACAGCCTGACATTGCAACTTTACATGATAACTTTGAGTGAGTATCTTTTGTCAATATAAACCACCTTCTACTGTGATTTACTATCTGGTGGTCATGAGTTCAATTTAAGGGCCATTGACTTAATCTCTTCTTAGATTTGTCTTTTAGTGACATTATGTAGTTAATAGTACTTTCCTTTGTTGTCTGTGGCATTGGTCAAGTCCATTGATCATACAGATTTTGCATGATCGCATCCGCTTTTGTGTCACTATCGGTGGTTTGGTTTTCGATTGTTTTCACTAATATGGATCATATATTCTCAGACTTGCATTTTTCTTCCAAAGGATTGGGCTTTCTGTGATGCAAGGATCTTGCTTTCTATTATGCTAACTTGTCTTTACTGTGCACTCGATTAACTAGATATGCAGTTGATACTTTTCGTGACTACAAATTTTTGGGGACCAGAGTACGTCCAGATGGTACTGTTGGAGAGTAAGGAACTAATTCTTCCTATTCTTCTGTTATTTCCGAATTCATGATTCCGAATACTCTTGGTCATATATTTCTGTGTTTATCACCCTTGAAGGTACAAATGGATGACTTATGGAGAAACTGGTACATCCCGTTCAGCAGTAGGTTCAGGCTTAATATATCATGGTATACCTAAAGTGAGTCATATGGTTTAGTGCTTTTTTGTTTCTTTATGTCTTTTTCTTTCAACCGAGTACCTGAGGTTCAGGTTGAAATGAAGTCAGTCCATATTGACAACTGTCTTTTACTGTTTGTTTAGAATGATAAATACAAAAAGAGATTATGTATAATCAAGCTTCTTTTTTCCACTTAGGCATATTTTTGTTGTTGTTTCACATGGAGCAGGGCGCCTCTATTGGACTTTATTTTATAAACAGACCTGAATGGATTGTAGTGGATCATGCCTGCTCTGCGTTCTCTTATGTATCAGTGCCACTATATGACACTCTTGGTATGTCGTTATTTATGAGATAATTGTGAATATCATTGCATTCTCTTTCTGTATCTTTGAGTACTGGAATTGTGATATTTTCAGGGCCTGATGCTGTTAGCTATATTGTGAATCATGCTGCTGTACATGTTATCTTCTGTGTACCGCAAACACTGAGCACTGTAAGTTCTTGATCCCTCGTTTGTTGTTCCTTCTGTTTCTTTATTTTATGACTGGGATAATTTAAGAACCTATGGGTGTGTTTGGCTACTTGCCCTTTAACCAGGTTAATACCTTAACCAATTGGTTGTGAACCGGGTAAGGGGCGGATCAATCCTATCCTGGATAAGTGCTCAAATTTGAACTAAAAAAAACAATAGTTTAGAGTTAGTCCATTTTTTCCCAAACAACATTTTGACCCCTTAACCAGGTTAAGCTCTACTAACCTGGATATTAGGAAGTTGCCAAACATTTCCTATTATTTTAAGTCTTTAGGATCACAATTTGCCTGTCCACCAGAGTACACTTATATGGTAGGGTTAGTGTTATCAAGGAACAAGGCGTAGTGTGGGGCGCAAAGTTTCTTTGCTTGCACTATGCCACCATGTGCGAGGCGCAAAGCAATGCGTGCATCTCACTGAAGTGCCCACCGCAAACATAATGTTCATAAAATCCAATATATTCCAAAATTGAATCTCAGACCCTAGACAAAGCAAATATCTACCAAGCGAATCAAATTCTTTTTTGTTCATGTGGACCTCAAATATCTAATATATGCATGGGGAATCATTTGAGGGCAAGCTAGTATGTAGGTAGGAAATCGAGAGAGAGGGAACCATAAGTCATATATCACATAGGATCAAACTATGATCAACAACAACAAATTGCAAGACTATTGAAAAACATAAAAATTATGATAAGCAACAACTTATTATGAAAAAAAGAATTGACTTCATTGATCAATTTACCATCATAAAGTAGATCAAATTCATTATAAAAAATTTAAAATAAATGATGAATGAAGAAGCCAAATGAGAAGAAACAACAGGCAGATAACGAAAGAACTCATTCGTCTCTAAAGTAACATAAGTTCATAACTTCATATTATAAAAAAAGTAACTCAAAACAAATATAAAAAAAGTAACTTCATATTATAAAAAAAAGTAACTCAAAATAAATATAAGACCAATTAATGTTTAACCACCAAAAACAATAGCTTAAACAAAATATAGCTATTATTAAGCAAGGAAAAAAATCTGAAAAAGTTACCGGTCATTCTTTATTCACTACTTTCAGCTGATCGTCATTGTTCTCCTTTGGATGATCACCAGTTCTTGTTTGCCGCATAGTTTTAATAAGCGGCTACAAAGTCGTAAAGGCTCCTTTTTTGGCCTAGACACTACTTAGACCGTCTTCCTTGGTCTTTTGAGTGCCTAAGGAAGCAGGAGTTGTTATTCAGACTTCAAAGTTTAAGTCATGGTATGATTTTCTCTATTGTCACCTCCATGTCCTCATGTCTCTCTAGCCTCCTTCATTGACTTTTTGAACACCTCTACCTCTTCTAACCTTCAGCAAAATCTTGTTCACCTCTAGTTTAACAAAAAAGAAATGTGCCTAGGCCTCACACTAGTAGCGAACTAGCGATCCTATCAGAACCACCCATATAGGAGAGTGATCTACACTATAAATAGAAGAATATTAATTCACAAACTAACTCTCTAACCACCCCTGAATGATATAGATCGGTCCTTTCTATAGGGTGTTCTAATAGAGACCTTACTTGCCTGACACTAGTTGGGTTCGTTTTAATTCCATAATACATGTTTTAATTCAAAACACTCGTGATATACTTCATTCATGAACGTATATCCTACACTTCACATGCAAAACTTGAAACACGTTAGACATAAATTGAGTTCGTTTCAGCTCATTCCCAGTTTAAAACTATGATTATGAAGGTTTTTGAATATCAAGTTTAAAAACTAGCAATCTCCTAATTTGTAAATCTACATCATAAAAGAAATATGTAACTTGATGCATGACAATCGTGGATCATCCATTAAAACATTCTAAGATCTATTAGAATATTTTTTATTTTAGGGTGTCTTTGGCAACTTTAAAATAAAAGTGGGTCTGGAGTCGATTTTCTTAACCAGACCAGAGTTGAACCAAATAAGGTTGTTCCACAAAAGAACTAACTTAGGGGCTACATTTTGAAGTAGGGAAACTAGTTCTATTGAAGCCAAATTTTGCCAAACTAAAATTAGCATTTTGGACCAAGATTGTATGCACCTAAAACAAGTTTTGTAGTGATGCCAAATACACCATTAGTAATATTTGATGTATCTTTATTTTTAAGTAGGATTTCCTTAAGATATGATGTTAGGATTTTTAGGATCTTAGTGATTTTATTTGATAGAGATTTTATTTCAGTTTCTTTCTTTGATGGATTCAAGAGTTGATGTAGGGGTTTGATTTGTCATGGTAGTTATTATCATTTTCTATAGATAATGTTGTAAGCCTCCTCAGAAGGCAGACCATTAATTAATTAATAAAAGTTTGAGTTGTGATAATTCACTCTTGAGCATGTGAAGTGTTTTTTGGCATGTGAATTGTCTCTCTTATGGTGTGAACCTATTATCCCAAAGTCATCTCTTTCTTTAACCTCATCCATCTATTTACCATCCTCTTCAATTCTAGCCCTTCGTCTGAAAATTCCATAAATTCTAATCCTTTTTTTAAATACAATAGGAAAAGTTACCGTTTAGGTGAACAGTACATGTGATGAACAAAACTTCTCCACGAAGCCTTCCGACGTTACCCGCCCCCTTCGATGACGCCGTAATCCTTTGAATTTTACTATGAACCCCGATTACGACCTCCGATGAGCTCTAGAGATTTTCTTGATTATCTTCATCGTCGGGTCTCTTTCGATGAGCCTTCAATGAGTTACAACATCTCCTTGCTAAGCACTCAATGGCCTTCTCTTCCGGTGAAGCTCCATTGAAGTCGTACAATAATTGCCTCATTAGCATATTTGAACACGTCTCTAGAAAGTTATCGAAGACTTAAAAATTTACCCGCTCCTACGTTTAGATTTTTGATCAGATTCGAGTACCTGCGAAAGTTCACCTGCGAAGACTTAAAAATTTACCCGCGAAAGTTCACAATATCAAGAGCATCGTACTTTCCGATCGGATTCGGATGGGTGTTAAAGACATCACATTTGAGAGCCATCTACTTTTGGATTGGAGCCCATATTCGGACCTCATTATAAGTGTTATAGGAACTTTATTTCATAGCACATGAAATAAAAAAAATATTGATCTCATGTACATTATTATTATATATTCATGTATGTGGAGCCATGTTCCCGTACCCTACTTTTTACAAATTTGCCATGTCCCCTACACCTGTAACCGTATTCATGTAACTTAGCATATAAATAATAATCTTTAGAAACTTTGTCTAGAATTTGATATTTTAAAAGCAGATTTTTGAATATTCTGAGTGTGGTGAACTGGGGAATCTGTGAATAGACATCGAGGGAGGGAAACAATAGTATGTGAAGTACCTAGCCTGATATCTATATATCATTTATTAAGTTTGAGTTCCTAATCGATTTGAGTACAAATAGGTTTGAGAGAATGACGCGACGAAGTTGGATTTTTTGACCTGGAGTTGTGTTTTCAATTGCAGAGACTCTAAAGAGTTTGAGTTATTGATAAAAAAAAATTATGTGTGCCGGCGAGGGGGTTCAGACACATATTTAGAGTTGGGTGTGTGAGAAAGTCAACTGAACGACATTAGCAAAACATAAAAATTTAGAGGAAGAACTCTTCGTGGCAGTTAGGGATGGAATTGAACCAAATCAAATTGAATACTCTGCTATTCAAATTCGGTTAGATTTTGGGTAATTGAGTTTGTGTTAGAATTCTTAAACATTATTCGAATTTGATTTAGTTAAGCGTATTCAATGGACATCATGTTAAATTCTATTCGTTTATGAACCAAATACTAAAATCTATTCGTTTACTTTTAAGTAAACTTTTGAATCAAATGCGAACGAAAATTCAATGTACTATGTAATTATTTGGGTTGTTTCCACCCCTTACCAACTATCAGCTTTCTTTACAAGTCCATTTGAATCTATGTTATACTCTGCTAAATAAACATTGAAATTGAGAAATAGCTTTTTAGCCACATGAACTTATATTTTCTTTTTTTATGCTATTTAGCTTTACTTCTATTAGTTTTAGCCTTGGTTATATACTAAATTTTCTTTTGGTGCAGATATTAAGCTTCTTAAGTCAGATGCCAACTGTACGAATGATAGTGGTGAGAAAACTCTAAACAAATAGCTCTATCTTAGTATGTTAGTTGTTCACTCAGGAATTTTCAATGTTTATCTGTCCTTTTCACATTAACAACAGGTTGTTGGAGGAATTGAAGATAATATTCCATCGGTCCCCTCACCTGATGTGAAGATAATTACGTACTCAAAGCTACATGATCAAGTAAGTCAATTTGATTTGCCAAAGTTTCACTGTTCTTCTGCAAACTACATATGAATGGAAACACGTGGGAGATGCAACACATGTCTTGCTACTTTTTAAATGTTAATTTTCCTTGATATGCATAATCATAAGCCTTTATTATAGCATTTGTGATATCAGCCAATTACCACAAATCAGTTTCTGCGCAGTTCAACCTTTGATTGAACTTACAATATGTCAACATCACACCTTTCTGTTTGCATGTGCTCTCTCTTTTTGATTGACGAAGAACTATGGAAATATTTGCAATTTCAAGAAGCGCTGTTCAGATTCAATGTGCTTTATGATATTTGTTTGTTAAGATTAATGCTCTAGTTAGATGTCAATGGGTAACGACACTTAATATGATTGATTTTTATTTTCTTATTTTTGGTCCTGGTTCAAGTTCAGCTTGTAAGAAAAAAAAAATCCTAAATCTATGCTGTTTCTCGGGTTACAGGGTTAAAAAGTTATATAAACGTTGAAAGTTGTTAATCATTCAAGTACTGCAAAGATGGTGGTTAGCTTTGATGAAGTCATGATTGTATCCCAAGTTTTGTCATATTATTCCATAATCCTCTAGCTTTAAGTAGATGACAGGTATTGATCATATTAAAACTTTAGACTTGCTGTAAACATGGTTGGTGGAATGTTGCTGACGCCTAGTCCCAACTTAAGAGCTCTTAAAATTGGTCTGTGCAAATTTCACTTTTAACAAAGTGATACTGGGACCATGCCACTCCACTCACACTCAGATTTGAAACACAACTATCAAACATAGTGGTGCCTGCCATGTGTAAAACATAGACATAATTATCAAACCTCGAATGCTGATAGATAAACTTTCGGCTTGCATTGTATCTTAAAGGATGCACATTAGGAATCTTGAGGTTTGAATCCACTTGAGAAGTCAACCTGATGAAGTACCCACAGCCTGTCTCAACCAATTTTGGTGTTAAAATGAGCTCAAGAGTAAAACATGCAAGAAATAATGGAGCAATTTTCTTGCAGTGAGATCCGTCTATATGAAGGTGGTGTTTTGTTCGACATCCTTTCCCCTTTTTCTTGAATTTCTATGTACTTCAAGAGTGAAGGTATATCATTCAATGATGAAGATGAAATAATTAGACTTTCCAGTATTGGATTGACATAAGTTAAAACTGGGTCATATTTTGAATCCTGAGTGACACGATCAACTCATTGATTGGATCCTTTTTAGATGGAAGTGGTGTCACTGAGACTGTGGTGATATTCTAATGACTTAAAGGAACCGATGGTTGGCGAGGAAGGTTGCTGGTGCGTTTGCTGACAGAAAGCTACAAGTAAAACTGAGACAAAGCTGCTGGGAGAATTGTCCCCTTGGTTTATGCAGTTCTGGTGTCAACTTGGTTCTACAAGTAAAATGTATGATTTAAAAGGATGCGAGGTAGTCAGGAAATGGAGAATGTATTAATGCTTATTAGCTTCTCGGGTTAGAAAAGTGTAGATGATGTGGAAGTAGAAGTGTAGAAATGACTTCCAGTTTGGCTTTAATGAAGGTAGCATTAATGGTCAGCACTGGTGGTCACCGATGTTATTCCTCAAAAAAGACAGCATTGAAGTGATTATCTGATCAATATTACGGTGGAGTGCAAACTTTCACCCGAAAATGATGAGAGAGGCAAACTTTCTGCTGGCGTGGCTTCTCCTTATATCATTGGCCAGCTTGCAAGGGTTCTATTTATATTTGTCTAGTTTTTCTCCATTGTCCTCGCAGATGCCCTAGCTTTAGTTAACATATTGGTAGCTGTGGTGGACGGAATTGTATGGAAAGGAATTGTATAAAAAAAATCAAGTCAAGCATGGACAACATATATGGATTAACTTGAATGTTGATTTCATTTTGGTTTTGTTAGTGAGTGCAAATTATAACTTCCATATCAGGGCTTAATAATCTGATATGATTTTGTTTACCATTAATGAAACTAGATCTTTATTGCAGTTGACATTTCACTGGAAGTTTTTTTTCCAAATTGTACATTCAACTCCATCAGACTGTTATATGATATATGATAAGACTGTTATATGATATATGACTTTTTATTACAGTGTTTATTTTTGTTAAGTTTTTTTTTACTAGCATTAAAGATAATGGATTTTGATTGCAATCTCATGTTTTATGGAAGGTTAACTTTAAGCTGTCACTGTAATTGTTCATCTTGTGAACAAGTATAAGCTTTTGTACTGATAGTTTGATGTCGAGTTTACTGCTGTTGATAGTTGCATTTTCTCTGTACCTGATGATTTTAGCTTGCTTTTTATTTGTGATAATATTATTTTAACATTACTCTTAAATTAGAGTTTTTGCTTCATCTTATCTTCATTATATAATTATTTTTCTGCCAATTATCATTTTGCATTCATATAGGGTTATAATAATCTCCAACCATTTTCCCCTCCAAAACCCGAGGATGTTGCAACCATCTGCTATACAAGTGGTACAACTGGCACTCCGAAGGTACTGAGATGTCATGTAACTTGCTTGTCTTTTTTTGGTCCAAGTTTTTTTTTTTCATTTTTCTATGCTTGTTTATCAACTGTAACATAAAACTTTCCTCTCAGGGTGCAGTGCTGACCCATGCAAATTTGATTGCAAATGCTGCTGGATCTAGCTTGGGTATCAAATTTTATCCCTCTGATACGTACGTGCTTATTTTCTAATTTGATTTGCTTGTTATCAGTTTGTTGCACCTTTTATTTTCATTTAGTCACATTGATTACTTATTTCTGTTTCTTGTTTCTAGTTATATTTCCTACCTTCCTTTGGCGCACATCTACGAGCGTGTCAACCAAATTTCACTGGCTCATTTTGGGGTTGCTGTTGGGTTCTATCAAGGGGTTCGATCATTTTCTATTTCTTTACATAATTAAATTACTTTTAGTTGTTTCTGTTGTGCCTAATTTGTGGATTATATACCTAATTGATATCTTTTGAATATTTTCACATGCCTGACCCAAACCGTCCTAACTAATTCACATGTCCTATTAGGGGAAGTGGTTAGCAGACAGTCTACCGTAAGAATAGCCCAACTATTAGATACATTCAACTAGGATCAATGCCCATCTTTGTAAGGAAATGATCTTAACAACGGGTGAAAAAAGATAGTTGTTTTTTGTCATTTACTGAAATAAATTTACCATGTTACTGTAACTATGTGTATCGGAATTATAAAAAGTATTCTCCCTTGATAAATTTTATAGGTAACCAATTTCTGTCCAATTTCAGGATAATTTAAAACTGGTGGATGATATGACCATTCTTCGGCCCACTCTGTTTGCTAGTGTGCCTCGATTGTACAACAGAATTTATGCTGGGTAACTTAATGTGTCTTGCAGCCAATTACATGCTATTTACTGCGCGCAATGTGTACCAGTTCACTTTGATTTTGAGCAATAATTTGCACTTCTAATGTAGCATAATGAATGCTGTAAAGCAATCTGGTGGTCTAAGGGAGAAGCTATTCAACGCTGCATACAACGCCAAGATGCAAGCAATATCAAATGGTAAGATGTCTGACTCGCTGGTTTATTTGAAATTGGATTCCTTTCATTTCCTACTGTTTGGCATAATCCACAATGCGGTAAGTAGTTCTTCATCAGCGGGACATGTCAAAGTGGCTTTTAAGAAAGCTTTTACATATCTACCTATTTGGTAGCATACTCAGGGATTCCCCAACTTTTGGACAACTAGCTTATGAGCTCATCTAAATAAGCTAGGTTTGACCAAGTATATGACTATTCTACCTGTGCATTTTTTAATAAAATTTATCTAATAATGCCCTCACGACACCTTATAAACATATTCTAACTTGGAACAGTTGGTGGATATCTGTTGGTGATGCTTCTGATACATCCCGGATCAAATACATAGATGTACAGAGAAGTATCAGTATCAAAGAAGATATAATCTTAAAATTGAATGCATGAATTATAAAAATTGATTTTTAGATGGATTATATATACTTTTCTTCTACTCTTAGTGAGGATACTGAGAAAAAAATATTGTTTTGCGTAAATATTAATTTTGTGTCTTATGAAGTTATTGCATGATGTTCTGACTGCAATGCTTTTCTATAATCGTTTTAGTGCCACTATTTCATGTTACACATATGCATGCATTGACATAACACATAGTTTTACTACAGCATTTTCATGTTCTCATACACATCATATATTGTTGGTACATTACATTTATAGAGCATGTGTGTGACGACTGTGTCATAAGATTTAAGTTATGGTTTAAACCGAGGAGGTTACTCCCGGCGGTTTTGTACTTCTTCCCTTGTTTAACATGAGGATATTATTTGAGGTTCACATAAATAAGGCCAGAATAATTTGTTATGATTCTCAGATTTGCTTTCGCATATTACAACAGCTTCCATGATTTTTGACAGTCTTTAAGAATATTGATCCTCTCACTGTCCCTGACTCCCTTCTTCAATGCATTGTTTTAAATATCCCCTACAAGGCCTGATATATCCTTTTACAAGGCTTGCTGCAAAACGATATGGTCTAAATATCCTTTACCACTTTTGGGAAATTTTGGGCAATATATCCCGACATGGCCTGTCAGCCAATATGTTGGTTGCTATGTCCTTTTATATGCCTTGTGGCAATACAATGTACTGCTTTTGGCAATTTTTGGGCGACAGATCAAGATTTTCCTAATATTGAGTGTCATTTCGGCTCTAGTAAATATTCCAATGTCGATATGGACTTTTATTTGTTTTATAAGGTTGATTAGTGATCATAAACATATATTATTTACATTTTTGTATACTTAGATTTTATTAAGTATGTGTAGATTGCATATACGATATTATATTATGTATGGACATTGTATGATATAGCACTCCGACATTTACCCCAATATCACATATCCCCAATATTTTCCGGTATCCGCAATGTGATATGAATTTTGGTCTTCCGATATTTCCCTTATATCCAATATTTACCTTGCTTCAATGTGGCATCATATGTATTACTTTAAGATTCTAGTCAGTACTTAAAGGTTACTAGATTAGCATCCAAATGTTGCCAAAAGCTGGAACAAAAACTAGCTGTTTCACTCCTTTCATTTCAGAATAGCTGACTCATGAGTGATGCCACTATTCTGAAGTGAATCAAAGTCGAGTTACAAAAATCTATTGAGAAGGTAACATACAATTATGATTGGGCTGTTCAGTTGGAGTGAGGCTGTCAAAAGGAACTATTTTCAGATTTAGTCCTATAACATTGCTGAACCTAAAGTGGTTTGAACAATCTCGTTTGGCAGCTACCTATGTCAAAAGACTCAAATTCTTGAAATTATCCCAAAACAGAAAGAAAACAAGTGAATCATGTATATTGCCTAATGAAGTGATTATTCACTCTATTGGCTGATTCATATTTTATTCCTTGGAAAAATTGTAGCAAATAAAAACCTTGACATGAATCAGTTGATCCCTTCCTCGCTTTCTAAGGCAAAAATGTTGGTATCATGTGCGCAAATAGACAATTAACAATACACTTTTTTTTTTCTTTTTTGGTAACAAAGCTATAATCAGGGGGCAAACTTTGGACTTGCCTTAATCCAACCCTGCAGTTTGGCCCCAGAGCTTAGCCCTAGTGAATAGTGAAACAACATTCTTTTAAACTGTTTAACATTTATGTCCCATCTAACATTTCTTAGTCACTTCTTTGGTGATCTCACCAATCACCATGAGATGCGTCACATATAGGCAAGAGGTTGTCTATTCCACTAATTTTATTTTGAACACCAGTCAAAATTGGTCAAATCTGATACCTGTTTACAGTTTTCATTAGGCTTTGTCTTAGCCAATCCTGATCTAAGCTTAATAAGACTTAAGCAATTGATTTTGTCTTATAACAGCTGATATTTATTTTACCATTCAGTTTCAGACTGAAGCCAACTACAGTTAAATTTGATTAAAAATCTCGCAAACTGTGCTCTGTTATTGAGAGAGACTTCGGGAAGTTTAAAAGATGAGTAATAATTGAAAAGAGAGTCATCACTGTCTCATCACCCTTGCTTTTTCCCATGGATAAGTTTTTGCAATGTTTTCTGGCCAACATTGAACTGGGCATCAGTCCTCTTTTAGCAAGTGTCGTGTTCCTGGTCGAGGAACTGTTGAGGAATGGGCTTGTCATATTTCAAAAGCTGATTTCATTTCATAGCGTTGTATTGACAAAAAAATAAAATATCAATAAATAGCAAGCTTATGATATTCCATGCATTTATACAACCGGTATGGAAACAAGTGAAGAAGAGATGAACCATTTTCTATTACCATGGGTTTGTATCAAGGATCATCTTTAAGCTCTTATCTCTTTGCATAAGTTATAAACAAATTTACTAGACACATTCAGAATGAAGTAACATGATGTCTGTTATTTGTTGATGAAATAATATTTGTTGTTGAGACTAGGAAAGAGAGATTATTTCAAATTCATCTCCTCTCTCTATTATACACACACATAACACATGTATGACTGCATGTATATTAACTATTGTGTGTAATGTGCCACACATGCATGTCCATGCATACAAGCATGCATGTGTGGATACATGCGCGTGCGACTCCAACGTGGACATCCAGTGTATGAGTGCGTGCACACATCCTCTAGGTTGACCTTGCAAAAATCTGATTTTATTCATGTATGTATGTATACTATATATATGCCATATATAATGCAATTTTTCTATGACAACCCCACAGAGTGCCATCCATGAGATGACTCCCACAAAATCTTCTTATGCACTCAAAATAATCTATCAATGAGATCAAGAGGTTTAAGATCTTCTTTCCCATTAGGAAAATACTTTTTACCATGTGAGAAAGTTCTCCTGTGAAAGCTTATATCGAACAATTTGTATATAATTACATGTATGGGTTCGGGAGGGGGTTGGGGGAGGTATATTTGTGATTAGAGAAAAAAATATTTTGCTTTTGTAGTCCTGTTAGGGAGTGCAGATTTCTACTTCACCTGATCTAAACTTCGGATCTGTAATCCTGTTAATGTAATTCAACAAATTCTTTTGTCTACAAAAAACAAAAGAAAATTTGGCATGTAGCCATGTAGGTGTGTCAACATTTCATTTTTCACAACACACAGAAATGGTTTATTGAAGACTGCAAATCCAATGCAACCCATCCAATCCAAATTCTCCTGTCCTCCCCCGAACAACAGATGATAACCTGAAAATAGGAGGGGGATATGAGAAAAAGCTGTGCATGAAACTGGTACACATTGTGATTAAAAAGTTATCATGTACGTATATAAGCACATGTCTGCGTGTGTGCATGTGTTTGGGAGGGCTGCATGTAGGGATGCATTAATATATAAACATATGTCTTACATATGCATGTACTTTTAAAAAAACATCTCTATGTGCGTGTGTACAGTGCTTGTGGCTCCAAGGAAAGATATATAAAGTTATCCTTTTTCTTCCCTTATTTTTTTTGTTATGTAAGGTTCTACTGACATGAGGAAATATGTACATACATTTACAATGCGCACTTTTATATCCCTATGTGCTTCTGCAGTTCTGAGGAAATAGGTCTATAGGTATTCCTCTTCTTAACTTATTTTTATAGTTATGTAAAGCATCACTGACGTGAAGGTTTATTAAATAATGATGCTTCGATATGCAGGAAAGGCACCATCTCCAATGTGGGATAGACTAGTATTCAACAAAATAAAAGCAAGGCTTGGAGGGCGAGTTCGATTTATGTCTTCAGGTGCCTCTCCCCTGTCTCCAGATATCATGAATTTCTTAAGAATGTAAGCTTTCTACTGCTAAGAATCAAGCGCTATCTGTTAATTTGAATTCATATACAACTTTTTCTCCCCTTGGTTTCCTTTTTCTTTTTTGCTTTTTGAATAAATGTTTAAGAAACTCCTTGCAGATGCTTTGGAGGCCAGGTTTTCGAAGGCTATGGAATGACAGAAACATCTTGTGTGATAAGTATAATGGATGATGGTGACAATTTAACTGGTCATGTTGGTTCTCCAAATCCATCTTGTGGTAAGCTTTGTTGGTGATATTAGTATTTGTCATTTCCAGTTATCTACTTTGGTTATTGCATGAAGCGGTAAGGTTGTTGAAAAACTCATGCTGCTATATTTTCCCAGTATGAGCTTGCATTCGCTTTGCATTGTATCTTGGAAAGTGTAAATAGCGAGTGAGCTTACGTGTGTCATACTAGGAAATAAGAGTTATACATATTTTATTTGTTATAATGGTTCTTGCTGTGGCCTGAGTTTAATATTCAGTGCAAAGGAGGTTGAATGAAACTGGACGTCAGGTTTCCACAAGGAATCATCAATACATATGTGTGTGTGTGTGTGTGTGTGTTAAAGCATAATTGAACGAGTGATCCTTTGCATTTTCTTGGTGAAATTTAAATTGTTTAGGGTTAGTTGGCAAGGCTCTTACTTCTATAGTACACCAGTCATAAAAATCAGCTATGTCTCTGTAGCGTGATTGCTGCTTTCATAATGAAACCTGTAAATTGGTCAGCTACAGATGAGCTAGTTTTAATTGTGATTGTTGTAGATACCTAGGCCAGAAAACTTCTACTAGTATCACTTTTGCGCAACTCTTTACTAATTTCTTATTTATTTGTTTTTTGTTATCTCAACTCCCTTCTTATTTATAACTAGCTCGACTACTTTTGTCCTTTATGAACTCCCCATATATTTCAAAGAAAACAATATTACTTTTATGCCCGAGATATGATAGAGAATGCATATAAAAACAAGACTAATACCACAGTTGCAAGGTAGGAAAAGAAATGAAAAGTTAGTTGGATGGTATACGCGGCCTAAATTCAATCTGAAGTTCTGAATATGAATCAACATCCGTATTGATAATAACTTTTTAACTTATTTAACCATCTGTTTGTTCACTCATAAGCTCCATCTGGAATTAACTTGTTTGATATATATCATTTGTCATGTTTATATATATATATATATATATATATTTTTCCAAACTCCCACTTTTAAAGAGAAAATATAAGTGTGTGTGTGTGTATATATATATATATATATATTCCTTTATACAAATAGGAGGATCAGAGATTCACTGTTCATGCTACAGTAAATGCTACAGTAGCATTTACGGTAGCAGTGTTACGTTAGCTTATACTTAATTAAAAATATTACTGCAGCACACGGGTATACTGTAGCATTTAAAAGGCACTGTAGCAGAGCGGGATACTGTAGCACTTCAAAAAAACAAATCATGACATATTAAAAAAAGGATTACTGTAGCAAAAAAAAAATACCGTGCTTTGCACGGACGGCAAACTAGTATATATATAACCAAAAACATAATGGTAACTAGTTTTACATAGAAATAGGAAACAAATGACTCAAAATGTATCTGAAAGTGCCGTGCGGTTCTGATATTGAGAATGATGTAAATTCTTGTTTCAAGGTAATGCCTTCATTTATCAATTCTTTGACCTGCATGGTCATCGGTTTAAGTTTTAGAATATGCTGCATGAATATGCTATTTGTTTCTAGGATCAGCTAAGCATAACTTGGAATAATATTCAGAATGGTCATCCAGTTAACAAATATATTATTCCCATTTATCCATCAGAAATTTGATCGTATGGTAAACATAATTTGGAGTGCACTTCTTAACTATAGCAATAGTTGCTTGTGATGCTATTGCTTGAATTATAGGTCAATAGAGGTTCTTGAGATCCTCTTTTGGTATTTTATTGAAATACCCATGTCAATGTAGCAAGTCAGCATTTTAAGTAATCTTACACTGTAATCGTGCATGTGATGCCTTTTTTCCTGTTGGACAAAAAGTGTCAAATTTCCACTGATGTGGATCTACTATAAAGCTCCATTAGGATTCAATACTTTCTTTCTAGGGGTTTCCTTTAGAGTTCATCTTCTATTTAAATTTCAAAATTTTGAACAATCAAGAATACTGTTCTTCTTCTGTCCTAATAAAGTTTAATTTTATTGTAAGTTTTGAATTTATAACTACGTTTTCAAAATCCTATATCTGTTTAGTTCATGTGAATTGATTAAAAGAGGAATGTAAATGAAGATTATGCTCCAGTTTCTGGTTTAGTTCTTTCCATTCTTATCGTGCGTGTGCTTTTATTTCATAACTTGCCCTGTTCGTTCAATTCAGACATGGTTTCTCTTGATATTCTCGTCATGGATTCGTGCCCGTGCATGCATGTTATCTTCTATGTTGTATTTCCTAACATGAACTCCCCATTTAGGTTGAATTTTCATGTTATGCATGTCATATTCTACCTGGCATTTCCTGCCATGAACTTACAAATTTCTGGCATGTTATATACAGGCATGAACATCAATTATTAGATATATAGGCTACATATGATTGATTTTTATCTGAAACCTCTGTTTTCTTTTACTTCATTTACATACTTATAAATGAATATTAGAATCCTAATCCAGCATTATTCTAATGATATTTGCTGTTAATTGTTAGGGTTAGTTTTTGTTTCTCCCTCGTACTGTTTTTATTTTTGCTGGCAAATAAGGGTATTGATAAAAATGGGAGCTGAATCCATACCGTTTTCACTCTGCAACGAACTTTACCACTGTGCTACAGTGGCAATTAAGAAAATGAAAATGATTTTAGGTAAGTTGAAAAACAAAGATGCGGACTGAAAAAGATTATGGAGGTTTGGTTGGGAAAATTAGGAGTTCCTAACCTTCCAATAACGTATGATTTCCGGCACAACTTAATTTTATTTTGGAATTGTACAGTAACTTGGAGTATGATGTATTGTCCCATTACGGTGTTCTGATGGTTTTAGCTTGTATCTAACCGACCGATAATTGTTGATGCGTTACGGTTATTCATGGAATCGAGGACAATCTTTGATCTGCATCTATGTATAATATCTTTATTTCTGTATTATCTTTTGTTGATTTGACTTATCTAGTTTAGTATACTGATTATAAAGCTCGTCCGCTATTCTTTCAACAATGCTACACAGAGATGGTATAACATGTATTTAAGTTCAATTTTCTTGAATACTTTCTGTTTCCATCATTGACAAGCAGAATTTTTTGTCCTTACATCAGCAGAAATCTAAAACATAACATCAGCAGAAATCTAAAACATAAACCAGTACAGCTTGGAAATATATGCCTATAACTAAATTAATGATTTGTTGCATTTTTATCTCAGTTTCTTATTTCAATCCTTTGTTCATTTTTTCAGAAATCAAGCTTGTTGATGTTCCTGAAATGAATTACACATCTGATGATCAACCATATCCTCGTGGTGAAATTTGTGTTAGGGGGCCTATAATTTTCCAAGGCTATTATAAGGATGACGTGCAGACGTAAATGTCTTCTACTTATTGTGATCTTTTTAATCTTTTTATGCTTTCAGCTTTATCAGATTGGTATAAATGGAAATTCTACTAACTTTACAGCAAAGAGGTAATTGATGACGACGGGTGGTTGCATACAGGAGATATAGGTTTATGGTTACCTGGTGGTCGACTAAAAATCATTGACCGGTAACATTACTAACTAGGCCTTTTATGATGAAATCGACAAATATATGCTATTCCTTTATAATTTCAATTCATAGTTTATACCTTTCTCCAATGCACAACTCTAGTAGAGTTCGAAATGGTCCTTCATTTTACTTAGTGGTTTATTTTTTGGAAGAATTTTATATTTTATTGGCATAAGCAATTTATGTTAGGATCTACAGGCATCCCTAGAAAGGGATTTTTTTTTTTTGGGTGGGGGTGGGGGGGGGGGTTGTNGTGTTGGGGGTTCAATAGGGTTTCCTTCAAAAATTATTTTTATTAAGACTGGAAACTAAACAGAGGAAGCAAGTAAACAACGACAAAAGCAAACCACAAACACAATAGACTTTTACATTACCTACATCCACATCTTTATCTCACCCCGTGAGATGTTCTCATGTTCCACTATCTAGAAAAGTATCTGAAACGTCAAGTTCATACGACCAAGATAGCCTATTACACCCGATCCAACTCTGATCTCAATGCACACCAGCCAATACAGCTTCTAGATAATGTCCTCACTTAATCTAACCTCAAGACTGAGATTCCAGTCAGATAAAAAACACTTGATTAAAAATTTTACAATAAAACAAAGCTAGATAACAAAAACAGAGAAATAAAACTTTGTCCCTGACAGTAGAAGATCTCTGAGAGGATGATAGGTCTTCAAGCTCTGCAAAATTATCCTTGATGATGAACACTGTACGGAACAAGTTTTCTGGTCTTTTTCTGTGTTAGCATCTCTTTTTTTTTTTTGGCAGCTGCTTTTTTATTTATTAAACTTGATTGCTTAACCAAAATAACATCAGATATGGACTGTTTGATTTAGAGCTAATCAAATCTAGACCATTCATGCCTTGACCCCCGTAATATCCAGTCAAAGGGAAATATTTCGTTTCGTGTGCTTCTGCACGACTCAAATAAAATGCTACAAATACGTTCTATAGTTTGTTATTTATCAAGCTAAAAGGTCATCAACATAGAGTCAAAATTTTATTCATTAACAAGTGAACCACTCTTTTTTACCGTAGGATCAGTTATTCATTGTTGACTCAATATGTAATGGTTGATTCTTACACTTGCCCAGGTAAAATACAAGAAAACTGTAATAAAAAAAGTTTATTGAATAATCAGAAAAGTCTTATCAGTTAAACACAAGCAAATCTAACTGATTAGCCTACTATAAACAGATTTCACAAGTGCTAACTACTTTTGGATCTTAATAAATCAAGCTAAGTCCAAGTCTTAAAGCAACTAATTTCAGATCCTAATAAATAATGATTAAGTAAATTATCCAATCAATCATAATAAAATTTCCATCAAAATTTCCATTAATTTTCATTCTTTCCTCAATGTCATAACTTCTCTAGGAGTCTCTTCTTTTTAATTGTCTCCTTGCTTCATTTGTCAGAAAGAAGAGAAGATGTAGGAGAAAATATAAGAGGAAACATTGAAAGTGTATACAAAAGTGAAATGCAAAAGAAGGTCCATAGCATAGTTAATGTATATTTGACTTCCCTAAGACATTGTGAAAGTGGAAAGTGGGAACCAGATATTTTATTTATAAATAATAATTGAAGGTGCAGTATAAATTTAAATAAATAAATAAAATGAGATTGCCACATCATCTTTATTTTTCTAGTTTCATCAATGAATTGTTTTTGCTATCCAACACTGTATTTCACTTGGGCACACTGATGTGGATGTTCTTTCACACGAGTAAAGAAAAAGGCTTACACAATTTCATTTACTTGTGGTTCCCAAACACCCCTTTGGGTAAGAAGCAGCTTTAAGAGTGGGTATAGGGGCAAAATTGCAATGTTTTATATACTTTTCAATTGAAACTCGCACACTTTTTCCTTACCCTAAAAGAAAGTGAAAGAAAGAAAAGCTAGTATTCACCCCCTCTAAGGTAGTATTGTTCTCTCTTCCATGATTCGTCACTACTTTCGGGGCCTGGAATCCTTTCTTCACCGCTCCCTTTGTGGCTCAGTCTGGTGTGCTGACCAGATCCAATATAGATCCTGTATTTAGAAAGGCATTTTGGTTTTTAAACTTTTAAAAATAAAAATTTTTGTGAATAAAAACTATATCTTTTTGACTTAAGATTTTTTTTTCTAGAATTT
>NC_033795.1:73498835-73500804 GCF_001876935.1 Asparagus officinalis | reverse complement strand
TTTTTTATGTCTTACAATTTTTGTGCTGTGGAACATCGCTGTGCATAAAGTTCAAATATCATATTCTAAGTTCACCTGTTCTGTAACACGATGGCAGGAAAAAGAACATATTTAAGTTGGCCCAAGGTGAATATATAGCACCAGAGAAGATTGAGAACGTATATGCTAAGTGCAAATTTGTTTCCCAGTGTTTTATCTATGGTAGGTTTCTAAAATACTTTGTATTGTAAGTTACACATGTTTGTGGTCAGTATAGGCTTAAATTTGATGTATTACATTGGGCAGGTGACAGCTTCAATTCATATCTGGTGGCAATTGTTGCAGTGGAGCATGATGTACTAAAATCATGGGCTGAATCTGAAGGGGTCAAGGTTGCTTCCAATCCCACTTAACCTGGAATTCTTCCCGCTTTCCTGTGAAAATCATCCCTGTTTCTTGCTTTTGAGTCTATTGATACCAATAGCTCTATTGCAAGGTACTCCACTTTTTTTTTTTCTGTGGCTCACCTAAGGGTAGCTAATAATCAAGGAGAAAGGGGATTTGTTATCATCCCAGTGACCTAAGGTGGACTTAATCTTAGTTTTACAAGACCAACAAAAAGATGAATAAAGATCAGCTATATGTGTCCCTAATAACCAAAATATCCTAGTCCTAATCTGAATCCTAGACTATAAGATTCTTGGACAACAATCCTAGTCTTACTAAACAATCCCGAATGAATGATAGCCCCTAATATTTTTTCCTTCTACTTTAATTACCCTTGATATCCCAAAGAACTAAAAGATACAAAGACTTGGAAGATCTGTGGTACTTCCATTGGTTCTCCTAGGAGATTCAGGCGCACCCTTAGTTCTTGCCCCTTTTGAAGCATCTACATTAGGAGCTTGGTCCCTCCCCCTGACATGCCTTATGATCTTCAATGTAAAGTTTAGCAGTGATGATTATACAAAATATAAAGGCAAATAGGTTTCTCTTGCTTGCTGGCTCTCTCTGAAACCTACTATATGCACCCTATTTGATGGGTTATAACTGATATGCCTTCGTTTCATGTTAATATAAGATAGCAAGGTGGGATGACACACTAAATAATGGGAAGCTTGGTTGACACAATTCATGTGGGATGACACACTAGATAATGGGAAGCTTGGTTGACACGATTCATTTAATAACCAGATTAATTTGGTTGAGTTTAGGTTATACCAAGTTATCAGCAGCTTAGGTTAGCATCTGAATTTTTTTTTAGCTTTGTAATAATCAGATCAGGTATGGGCTATCCATGGACTGGTGAAAATTTACCAGAACTAACCCCAGCCATCCCCTGCACTAAATCTGTTGAATGCAACAGTTGTGCTTCACCTTGAGCTTTACCCCATGTCAACAGTCTCAAAGCAGCATGTTTATCCACAAGAAAGGTCCATCTGACTTTTGGGTTTAGAAAACTTTTTTGGTGCAAAGCCTTGAAGTGTATATTGATGTAGCTAATAGTTTTGGACCACATTGACAAAAAATGATTACGCAGTCAATAATGAGGCAGGCTTATAACAATTTATCTATCTCAATCACTTACCAGTATACGATTAAATCCTCAGCTTGTAGTTTTTTCCATACCAATCCTACTCGAAGCACAATATCCTCTTAGAATTTTTCCTGTGTTAAACTACCTAAGAGCACTTCCATCATTTTGGATTCCTTCGATGCTGAGGCAACAGGTAAAGCGGTTGAGGAAGTAGGTAGATGAGGAGGTGGATGAATGTTATTAATGTGTTCCTGATTTTGGAGATATCCTTCATTTTCTAACTTGCGCCATCTCTTCCTTTTGGCACAAGGAGTGACAATATTCTAATATACCATTCTGATCAGTCATCTTTTTGCGGTATCAAGAAACTTTTGATGCAGTTATATTATGCACCTATGAAAGCACTGGGTTAAGGAATTTCTGATTTCATTTCTTATTTGAATTTCTTCACTC
>NC_033795.1:73497532-73497835 GCF_001876935.1 Asparagus officinalis | reverse complement strand
AAAATCAGCCATTGACGCGCGCTATAGTAATCTGGTATCGATGCAGGCATCGATGCAGGTATCGATGCCCGCATCGATGCCCACATCGATGCCAGCATCGATGCCCACATCGATGCCAACATCGATGCCCACTATTTCCAAATTCTGATTTTAAGGATATCTTCGTCTCGTCGAGATAGGCGATTTTCATTTATTATATGTTAAATTCCGCCTTCCGGATTAGGAGATATCGTAGTTTCTTTGTGGCCAACCATTTTGAATATGATTTCTTTTCATATTGGATTTTTGATTTTCTCCGTCTTC
>NC_033795.1:73496224-73496532 GCF_001876935.1 Asparagus officinalis | reverse complement strand
ATTATTCCCTTCGTGGAATAATACCCGTATAATCATGTAGATCCGACCGGATCTAGATCGCGCGGTGGTTCACGGATTAACCCCGGCGCAGGCAAAGAACCCACCAAAGCGAGCGATCGCAAAACAGGAGCTCGCGATTTGTTCACAAGAGGAAAGTTGTAATTTTTACTTTTTTTGTTCTTTGATTTAGTTGTAACCGGATCTATAAAAGACCGAATCTTTGTAATCCAAGATGACAGTTATTTCAATGAAAAAGAAAACAGTTTTCCCCGCGAACAATCTGGCGACCACAGTGGGAGCCGACGATC
>NC_033795.1:73494916-73495224 GCF_001876935.1 Asparagus officinalis | reverse complement strand
TAACAGTTTATCAGTTACAAAGATCCGGTCTTTTTATAAGATCCGGTTACAATAAAATCAAAAGAAAATAAAAATTACAGCTTTCCTTATTTGTCGAACAAATCGCGAGATCCTGTTTTGCGGTCTCTCGCTTTTGTGGGTTCTTCGCCTGCGCCGGGTTAATTCGTGGACCACCGCGCGATCTTGATCCGGTTGGATCTACACGGTATAGCGGGTGTTATCTCACGAAGGAAATAACCGCTGTTCGCTGGAAAATTCGTTGCTTTCTTTGTTATTGATTCCATTGTCATCTTGAGTTACAACTTTTT
>NC_033795.1:73493601-73493916 GCF_001876935.1 Asparagus officinalis | reverse complement strand
TTTTAAAAGATTAGTTTAGAATTAAAAGGATTATCTTGAGTTATTATAATAATGGATATTTTAAAAGTTTTCATTATATTATAATATGCAAATGTTACCCGTGTTTGTCACATATTATAATGATACCGACAATTTGACACTCTTATTTATACACATAGTATTTATCTTGTTTGATATTGTATTTGACCTGAATGACTATGGAAGCTTGTTGTTTTATCACCTAGTTATTATCCAGTAGGAGAGACTATACATGAAGACAACTCCTGTTAAAAGTATGATTTATAAGCATGCTTCAAAGCATGGCTACACTCACAC
>NC_033795.1:73492284-73492601 GCF_001876935.1 Asparagus officinalis | reverse complement strand
GCACAAGATTTCTGGTTTGCCCATGGGTCAGATGCTATATCAGGAGTACTTTCCCTCCAACCATGAATTAAGTCAGCTGAAGGACCGCATGCTCGACCGCTATGAGACTTTATGGGATCTCACATGTCACTACCAAATTGCTTTGGCGCAGTCTGAGCCTTTAGTGAAGAGGACTAAGTCACATGTGAGCCTGAAGAAGTTTGTGTGTTATTTGTTCAGAAATCTAGAGAGCAATTCTGGCGAGGCTTTTTGTGAGCTGGCAACGCTCACTCCTTCAGAGGTTAATGGTCTGCTGAAGAAGATTGACGCTCACTCTT
>NC_033795.1:73490958-73491284 GCF_001876935.1 Asparagus officinalis | reverse complement strand
TTGACCTTAGAGTTACGGATCGCCAGGCGATGACTTTCATCGCAACACATTGACCAATGTTGACCTAGGGTTACCCATTGATCAGCGTTGACTTTAGAGTTACGGATCGCCAGGTGTTGACTTTCATCGTAATACGTTGACCAGCATTGACCTAGGGTTACGCATTGATTTGTTAGACCCTAGAGGGGGGGTGATTAGTATCTTATGCTAATCTCATCCGATTAAATGCCAATTAAAATTGATTAATACGTTATCCTAGTGTTCGCGGGGAAAACTGTTGCTTTCTTCATTAATGAGATAATTGTCATCTTGGATTACAAAGATCC
>NC_033795.1:73489626-73489958 GCF_001876935.1 Asparagus officinalis | reverse complement strand
GGCGCATATCGCCTGATTACTCAAGACGGCGCCAGGCAATTAATGCCAATAAATGGGAAGTTCCTAAAACAATACTATCCCTAGTACATTCAGGATAACCCATTTACCGGGAAGTTCCTTGAAGAATATTGCATTTAATATTCTAGAGGATAACCCAGAATTATTTTTCACCACCAAAATCCCTTACTGATCAATTTCAATTGACAGTGGGTCCACCAAAAATGTCTTTCTGGCCCTCTTGACTCTTTCCATGAATAAGAGGCCCACTTTCATTTCGGAGTCCCCTTTCGATAAACGAAAGAACTCCCTTCTTCTTCTCTTTGGTTAAGCCC
>NC_033795.1:73488294-73488626 GCF_001876935.1 Asparagus officinalis | reverse complement strand
ATCGTGTGTTGGCACGATTTCTCAGGTATAACGCAATCATCATCAGACGATAACGTTTTCTTCTGAGAGCGAATTACCTTCTTTGGACCTTCGAGAGTCACGTGCCTCGAAACGTGCCTTTGTGGGTGTGAATTCTCAATGGGCTCCTGAACTTCAATGCGCAAAGTAGTGCGCTTGGGTGCCATGATCTCTTTGTCACGTTGAGGGTTGTGGCGACCCCCAGCATGTTGATTCGTTCAGGGCTTTCTTAGTGGGCCCAAACATTCTTGGATTGGAGCTTTGCTTCGCTCCAGGGGAAGTGGACCGAGGCGCTCCAAGACTGACTTCCTTTT
>NC_033795.1:73486961-73487294 GCF_001876935.1 Asparagus officinalis | reverse complement strand
TATATATATATATTAAAAAAATATTTTGTACATGAAAAGTAACATTTCCCTATTTTATAAATTACCTTTAATTTATTTCTTTTTCGATAATATTCGTAAATTCTAATTACAACAACTAACTTGTCATTTCATGTCCGTAAATTCTTAGATGAAAAAATATATAAAATTATTAATGTCTTGTAAAATCTAATTACAACACATATACTCATCATTTCATTCTCGTTAATTCTCAGATATAATTACCATAAAATATCTCATTATTAGTTCTAAAATATTATCTAATACTATTTATCAACATTCCACGTCAAATATTCACAATATGCACATTACCGA
>NC_033795.1:73485623-73485961 GCF_001876935.1 Asparagus officinalis | reverse complement strand
CGATTCGAACGGTAATCGGTAAAGGCTAATCAAATCCGTTGATGGCTGGGGGTTTGCCAAAAATCCCAAGGCCTATGTCTAACACGCATGGCCGGTTAATCCTTGACCGTGAAAAGGACAAAAGACCACATATTCAACATTGTGGCAGGTTGTTATTAATAACACCATAATCCGTGCCTCACACGCACGGGGAATTTTATTCCGAAGCCTGAGTAGGGATAAGTCAACGCCTAACACGCGGTGCCGGGTAGCCTATTCCCGTAACAATAGCGAAGTCTACGTATTCAATATCGTAGCACTAAAAGGGTTAACTCTTTTAGCTTAAAACGTCACATAGG
>NC_033795.1:73484281-73484623 GCF_001876935.1 Asparagus officinalis | reverse complement strand
GGGAATCGAGAGGGGGTTTTGGTTGTGGTCCTAACTGTAGAAAGGTTTGACCAATTCCGAATATTATGTACAGACTCTAACAATGAGACTGTTGAGTGCACAGACACGGTGAGAATTTGAATGAGAGTTTCTTATTCATCATCTTGTTGTGGTGACCGGATTATCCCTAAGAATACACTATATGGATTTCTTTTGGGAACTTCCCGTTACATAAATCATCCACCCTCCAGCTTCCTTTGCAAAACTAGGTATGGTATTGTACTCAGTTGGGTATCCGGATTATCCTTAAGAATATCAAGCATGGTATTCTCCAGGAACTTCCCGTGAAAGAAAGGAAACAGT
>NC_033795.1:73482938-73483281 GCF_001876935.1 Asparagus officinalis | reverse complement strand
TGGCAAACCCTCAGCCATCAACGGATTTGATTAGCCTTTACCGACTACCGTTTGAGTCGGGTTAGCATGTAGATTGTCTAAATCCGTTCCGCATGTCACGTTGTGCTAAGAGAGTAAATTCTTTGAGACTTTGTGCTATGATATTGAATACATAGACTTCGCCATTGTTACGGGAATAGGCTACCCGGCGACACGTGTTAGGTGTTGCATTATCCCTACTTAGGCTTCGGGATAAAATTCCCCAGAATCGAACTTTGGTGTCTTTTTCTTCGGAGAAAGACTAAACCGGCAACGCGTGTTAGGCGTTGACTTATCCCTACTTAGGCTTCGGGATAAAATTCCC
>NC_033795.1:73481551-73481938 GCF_001876935.1 Asparagus officinalis | reverse complement strand
AACAACGAAAATAATAAAAAACAAAAATAATAAAAAAATAATAAAAAATAACAATCCCCTTCAATCATTTTAACATTATCACAGTAACATCATGATAGAGAGAGAGAGAAGGAATCCATAACCTTAACAATTGATCCGTAACCTTAACAATTAACACGTAACTTTAATCATCTCCCAATACAAATAGTTAGTTCCCCTTATCAATAATAAAAATAATAAAAAATAAAAATAATAAAATAATATTCATTAATTATTTTAACTATCATCTCAGTATATCATGATAAAGAGAGAGAGAGAGAAGGATATTATGGTTTTCATATATTTTAATCTCTTGGGTTTTGTGTTTTGGGGGCTCAGAGAATAAAATCTTTATTTTTGGGGGCAAAA
>NC_033795.1:73480148-73480551 GCF_001876935.1 Asparagus officinalis | reverse complement strand
TTGATCTCAACAGATCACACTCCCTCACAGTTAATCTACACAAGATCTCACTCACACAGCAGAAGAAAAAATGCAAGAACCTCTCTTTACACAGCCCCTATAGCAAAGAGAAGGTTTACTGAAGCTAGGAAGTGAATCACACTTGAAAACAGACTTTGAAAATTTTACTCATGAAACAGAAAAAAGCTCTCTGGTTTTGGCAAACGTTAGGGCTGAGGAAGAAGAAGAAGTCTGGGGGGTTTTTATAGAAGAGATTAAATCATTTTAAAACAAAACCCAATCTTTCCATTTAGGAAGATAATCTTCTTTACAGATTGTTAGCTTAGACTGTGCAAAACACTGTTAAGTGAAAGCACAACAAACGAGGCAAAACGACCGTTTTAAAAAAGTCGCGGTTGACTGA
>NC_033795.1:73478738-73479148 GCF_001876935.1 Asparagus officinalis | reverse complement strand
AATCCAACAATCCCGCTGAAAATCCTCAAGAACTCCTCCCAAATCACCAAGCAAGGAGAATTAGGGTTTAGGGAAGAGAGGGGGGCTAGGGTTTTGGTTTTAGATCTCAAAAGGGGCTCTCTCGAATATATTAGCATATATACCAACTCACAAACCCGACCCAAAACCCGTTTGAACCCGAACTTGAGAAAACCCTCTGATTCGTTGTGCGGTCGACCGACGCGGTCGACCGCGCAACAAAAAAATGTCTGCTGCTAGGCATCTTACATACTGGCCATAACACTCGATTTCTCTCACTTATAAACACTTGTTGGGTTCCCAAACACTGATAAATATATACGTCTTATATATATGGTTATTTATCACAAAAGAAAGATTTATTACTATTTATTCACACAATTTCATTATAA
>NC_033795.1:73477266-73477738 GCF_001876935.1 Asparagus officinalis | reverse complement strand
TATCATCAGTTGCGGGTTAGGGAGATTGATATTCCCAAGACCGCCTTTCTTACTCGATATAGTTCTTTCAAGTTCTTGGTCATGCCATTTGGATTGACCAATGCACTCGTAGTACTCATGGACTTGATGAACCGGGTTTTTCGTCCCTTCTTGGATCAGTTTGTGATCGTCTTCATCGAAGATATACTCATTTACTCTAGGTCGGAGGCGGATCACGAGGACCATCTACGGATAGCATTGAGGACTCTTCAGGAGCATCAGTTGTGTACCAAGTTCAGCAAATGCGAGTTTTGGCTTTCAGAAGTCAGATTCCTTGGCCACGTCATCAGTAGAGAGGGCATAGTAGTGGACCCGGCTAAGGTCACGGCAGTTTTTGATTGGGAGCCACCGAAGACGGTGTCAGAGATTGACGAAATCCGTTCCGCATGTAACGTTGTGCTAAGAGAGTGAATTCTCTTAGACTTTGTGCTAT
>NC_033795.1:73475771-73476266 GCF_001876935.1 Asparagus officinalis | reverse complement strand
AGAGAAAACAGGATTGAAAGTTTGGCTCTTAGTAAAACAAAACTCTGGTTTTTCAAAATGCTTGGGACAAGCTGAAGAAGATGGGTATGAGGGGTTTAAATAGGAGAAAACACAGCTGCCAAAACCCATACCCAAATCTCCCCAAATTCCGTAAAAAAAGATTTCTGAAACTATACTGGAAAAACCCGTTAGGGTGAACGGCGGTCGACCATGAGATTTTCACGGTCAACTGCGAGGCACTTTCTAATCTGAGAAAATTTTCAAAAACTTTTACGGTCGACCGTGGCAGTCGACCGTGAGAATTTCAGACTGACGATTGACCGTCACGGTCGACCGTAAAAGTTTCTGCTGGCTCCTGAGGGAAAAACATAGGCGCAGTCGACCGCGAACTGACACAGACATATACTGTTTTAAAACAGTTTTTGACTCTTTTAAAAAATCTGTAAAAATACTCAATTGATTTCTAAAAATAGTATAATCTTTGTAAAATGTTTT
>NC_033795.1:73474274-73474771 GCF_001876935.1 Asparagus officinalis | reverse complement strand
CTGCAAAAGAGGTTACAAGACTAATGTTTAGGAAGTGTTGGTAGAATTTTCACTAAAAAAGTGAAGAAATATAATTCATTAGCTATAAGCTCACCTTTCAAAATTTTAATGTTTCTTCACATTTTTTAAACAGCTAGCCCTACAATACAATCCTTTGATCATTTGTTTTAGGCATGTTTACATCACAAGTTTTTTTTCCTATTAATTCGATATATATACTCTCACTTATTATTTATTTTCATATACATGTATCATTTATTTAACCAGATGGTTGTATAGTGGTTTAAACTGATACATGTATAGAAATAAGACTAAACTTTGTATTAGAGAGTTGGTTAATAGCTTATAGTTACAAGAACACTCAATTAAATGTACATTCTAATTATAAATCTGTGTCATAGTTATAAGCCGATACGTGTACATACTTGTTATGAAAGTGATAGCATGTGTAATTTCAAAAGATGAAAACAAATCAAGCCAATACAATTCTTTACACA
>NC_033795.1:73472769-73473274 GCF_001876935.1 Asparagus officinalis | reverse complement strand
GCTTGTCAAATACATACAAATTATATGCATCAACCACCAGAGCAGTTGCACACGTCAACCACGTCATGGTCGTTTGAGACATGGGGAATGGACATTATCGGTCCTATTTTTCCTCCTTCAGTCAAAGGTGATCGATTCATCCTCGCAATCACGGATTACTTTTCAATGAAGACGAACAACGTCATTAATTTTATCAAACATCATGTTATATACCGACACGGCGTGCCAAGACGGATCATCCATGACAACGGTCCACAGTTCATAAGCAACGCTTTCGTCAGGTTTTGTGACAAGTTCAAAATTCAAGATGTTTCGTCAACAGCTTATTATCCCGTTGCGAATGGATTAGCTGAGGCGTTTAACAAGACGATCATTAAGATACTGTCCAAGCTCGTGAAGACCAATAAACGAGATTGGGATGATAAACTCGGTGAAACACTCTGGGCTTATCGTACCACCATACGCACACCTACGGGAGCTACCCCATATTCGTTGGTATACGGAT
>NC_033795.1:73471259-73471769 GCF_001876935.1 Asparagus officinalis | reverse complement strand
CTTTTGTAACAAAAAAGCAATTACTAAAGATGACAATGAATTCTAAGAAGGCAATTTTCACCGCGAACAATCTGACGACCACAGTGGGAGCCACCGATCTCGCTGCCGAGATCGTCACGTCGTAGCCGCGGATCTCAATCCCGGTCGAGGAGGAGGTCGAGTATGAATTCGACCAGGCCAAGTTCGAGGAGTACCTTTCTTCCTCGTCCGGATCAACCTCCCCCCGCAAGTCCAAGAAGTTCTCCTCCAGGAGAAAAGCTCGTTAGTTTGAAGAAGTTCAGAACGCCAACGAAGCTCTCACCCCAGCTGACGCCAAAGTCTCGTCAACGCTTCTACTGTTGAAGGCGTTGTGACTCTCTCGAAGAGAGCCCGCCAGAGGCGACGTCAATGCCTTGCGCGGAAATTCGCCAAAGCAATGAAGTCCACGGACGGGGTCCGCTGCAATGCGGATCTGAAGAATAGGAGAGGCAAACAGCCTCAACAACTGAAGAATGGCGGTTCCTCCAAGCC
>NC_033795.1:73469749-73470259 GCF_001876935.1 Asparagus officinalis | reverse complement strand
TTGAGAGGAATCAACCTCTTGAGCTAGGTTCCCAGTACGGGCGAACTGCTCAAATCAGGCGAGCCAAACGGTTTAGGCGAGCCCCACTTCTTGAGCCAGGTTTCTATTTTTGGCAAACCGCTCAAATCAGGCGAGCCTAGCAGTCTAGGCGAGCCCAACCTCTTGAGCCAGGTTCCCAGTTTTGGCGAACCGCTCAAATCGGGCGAGCCTACCAGTTTAGGCGAGCCCCACTCTGTGAGCAAGGTGCTCAATTTTGGCGAACCAAGGGCATTTGGTGAACTCTGCAGTTCAAGAGGGCTTCGTCAAACAAGCGGACTTCACCAATCTCGCCTGACGGGCGAACCTCGCCAGCCTGAACCTCGCCAACACGCTCACGCCCAAATGGGGGTGGCCACTCTGTTTGCCTGCACGGATCTGACGTCCGTCTCTGACCACGACGACGATGATTGCTCGGCAACGGCAACGTCGCAGACTTCAAGCTCAATTCGAGGCAGGCACGTGAGTGTGCAC
>NC_033795.1:73468234-73468749 GCF_001876935.1 Asparagus officinalis | reverse complement strand
TTAAATATTTAATAATTGATAATGGTCAATTAAAATTTAATATTAATGATTCTTCTTTCTTATGTAGGTATTACTTGGACCCCGACATATCCATCATATACATTCCATACTGACTTGCGACCAAAGACACAGGAGTATCTCAGTTTACCCTTACCTCCGGACTCTCATAAGTCTAAGGCTAACTCAAGGAAGTACCACCCACGTGCTGCGAGAAAGTTACAAGAAATGCTTCCTATGTTGGAGACTAGGAAAGCTAATGCACTCGCAGCAAAATAAAGAGAGAAAGCGAATGGTAAATTGTATAAATACTTTTAATTTTCACATTTGTATATTATATGATATATTATCATGTTGTTATTATTGTAGGTGCTAAGTCAGATCGCATAGAGGGATGACGTGGCGGAGGTAAGCCTGATTCTAAACAACCGCCAAGAGGAATGAGGGCTATTATTAGGTGGAATAGTTCTAATTTGCCCGTTGGTCCTTGGTCGACCCGATTGAATGCATATATTGGG
>NC_033795.1:73466718-73467234 GCF_001876935.1 Asparagus officinalis | reverse complement strand
CCCTGCTTAGGATTCGGGATAAACTTCCTAGACTGGAATTCTGGTGTCTTCTTCAATAGGTGAAAGACTTAAACCGGCAACGCGTGTTAGGCATTGACTTATCCCTACTTAGGATTCGGGATAAAATTCCCCGTACCTGTGAGGTACAAATTTTGGGAGTTGAAAAAGGTGGTGTCTTCTCTTGGGGCAAAGACAAACCCGAAATGGGAGAGGAAGAATTTTATATTCTATCTCCCGACACTGAAGAAGAAGAATTTTATATTCTATCTTCAGCTGGAAAGGATACTCGAGGTGGGATCTCCACCCCCAGAATCCTGAAAGGTGAAACTAAGAGTGGGATCTCCACTCCGAGAATCGAAAAGATTCAGATAACCCTAACTGTTGGAAGGTTTGATCACCGAACTAAAGATGAATTTCTCGTTTATCGAGAGTGAATTGTGGTTTTGGTCCTCATTAAGGCTTTTGACGGATTTCTCCTTTTTGTGTAGGGCTTTCTTCTCGGCTTCATGTCCTTGT
>NC_033795.1:73465201-73465718 GCF_001876935.1 Asparagus officinalis | reverse complement strand
CACACAAAATCTCAGTCAAAACCCTTAACAAAAGACAAAAAGAGCCCCATCAAACAGCTCAGAGAAATAACCATTGGAGTGCAACGGATCTATTGTTGGTCGACCGAAAATTCTGTCGGTCGACCGATGGAGAGCAAAAACACGAAGACCAGCTCTGAACAATCGTCGGTCGACCGGTGCGGTCGACCGATGGAGCTTTCGGTCGACCTGACCGGTCGACCGACAGACTCTCTGTCGCCCAGTACTGAAAGATCAAATGATCGGTCGACCGGTGCGGTTCGACCGACAGACTCTCTGTCGCCCAGTACTGAAAGATCAAATGATCGGTCGACCGGTGCGGTCGACCGGTGTGGTCGACCGAAATCTGATACATGAAAAATGAAGTCTGAAAGCTGTTTTGCTGATTTTAAAACACTGTTTAAAAATATTAAATAAATTCAAAAAAAAAGTAAAACTTTGGGGAATGATTGTAGACATGATAATAAACATGCTACAGTGACTGGTTATCAGAAAGGAC
>NC_033795.1:73463664-73464201 GCF_001876935.1 Asparagus officinalis | reverse complement strand
CTTGCCCCCGCGCGCTGTTTCGTCCCCTGTTCGGTTTTTTGACGGTTTTCTGGGGATTTATCTGTTCCACGAGGTCCTAACTGACTTGATATCATCCCCAAACGTGGTTAGGTGGTTATTGACTAAAGATAAGGCCAAATCACTCATTCTGATCCACAAACCCGCATCCGGAGCCCTATAAATACAAGCCTAGGGTCTCCTTTCAGAGGGGGGGATCAATTATACAGAGGAGGAGGTGCTACCGGATTGTGGAGTCAAAGGAGCACGATTTCAGTGAGGGTTGACAGATCTTGGCGAGTTCTTCGGCATAAAGAAGAAGAGTTTGAGAGATCCGACACCCGTTCCCGTCCGTTCCTCGAGATTAGGCTTGGTCTTAATCTCGAGAAGAGATACTGATTTTGCTTGGTCGATCTCAGCGCTTCAAATCAAATACTTCCTCAGTGAAGGCGAAGCTCTGCCGAATTTTCTATCAACCGGATCCAGATCAAAGGCGGTCCACGGATAAACCCCAACACAGGCAAAGATCCCACGCAAGCA
>NC_033795.1:73461754-73462664 GCF_001876935.1 Asparagus officinalis | reverse complement strand
GCGGTAATCTTAAGAAGAGTAATTATCTCGCCGTTGCCGAGATAATTGCTTCGGCTTCTTGATTCCTTCATGAATCGACGAAGCTTCGGATCTGATCTAATCATCAGGTGGTCCATGGATATTGACGTCCCCGTCATCAGCCAAGAACCCATGCAAGCAAGAGTCGATAAACAAATCTTGTGTTTATTTTTGAGAGAGTTGTATTTTTTATTAATTGAATTCGTTGTAATCGACCAATGTTATAATGAAATCAATCACGAAGGTGACTTTCGAAGAAAACAAGATGGCGACCACAGTGGGAGCCAACAGCCTCTCTACAGAGGCTGTCATGACACAACCGGCGATCAAGATCCTGGTGAACGAAGAGGTCGAATACGAATTCGACCAGTAGAAGTTTGAAGATTATCTCTCTTCCTCCCCTTCCAGATCTGCCTCTCCCCACAGGCACAGGAAGGCCTCCTCTTCCAGGAATGCTCACTGGACTTCAGTCTCGAAGATCCAAGATTATCTCTGTAGGCATATAAAATTGCTTATAGGTCCCTTAGCACAGCTCGGCACAAACCGACGAACCAACGAGGCGACGAATCGCATGCAAGCAACGGAATAAATCAACTCGCGTTCGGAATCAAGCCAAGTGTTGAAGAGTCAACGAGTGATCCAACCAAAGACAAACTCGGACGAATCACGATCGAATCAAGATCAGTTTCGGACTCAAACTCAGAAGCAGATTTACTGCCAAATCAGATCAACAAAATCAGAATCTAAGTCAACCGAATCACGGACAGAACCGAGAAACGGATATAGCGTAAAACGACGGAAAACAGTAAACCCAGAGGGGCTCGGCCAAAACCGAGCCACCTCTAGGTGGCTCGGCTTACTGCCAAATCAGAAGCGGATTTACTGCCAAATC
>NC_033795.1:73460152-73460754 GCF_001876935.1 Asparagus officinalis | reverse complement strand
CATGTCCCAAGTTCTAGTGGTACCAAAATGATTTGGGTACCAAAAAGACTTATATAGTATTTTTTTTTTAATGATTTGTTTTTGTTTTGTTTTGGTTTTGAAAATTTTTTTTTGGCCTTTGAATGAAAAATCATATTCCTTATGTCAAAATAAATTATTTATGTATTTTTAATAGACAAAAATTACTTATATATCTTATAAAACTTTTAGTAGATTGTAAAACAAATTTCCAAAAGTGTTTATAATGAAAAATATCTCAAAAAAACCATTTTTACATTTACCTGCACTTTTACTTCCTTTCGGTCGACCGACCCGGTCGACCGACGGTTATTTGTAAGCATTCCGGTCGACCGCGTAGGTCGACCGAAATTAAATTCCTATAGCTAGAGGTTTTCAATTTACTGGGTTTCGGTCTTTATTGGGTTTCTGTTTTTAAACCCGAACTGCTCATCACCACTGATCTTCTCTTTGATCAATCTCAGCCGTTCCTTCACCATCTTCTAGATCTGACTCCTCATTTCCTCTTTCATTCAGAAAATCTTCCCAAATCCATCGGTTTCTCTTCTCGGTCGCTTCATCCATCGACCGAAGCTCCTTTCCTC
>NC_033795.1:73458512-73459152 GCF_001876935.1 Asparagus officinalis | reverse complement strand
ATGTTTTGTAATCTTAATTTGAACTATGAAGAATTTTTTTTAGTATGTACTTTTGAATTCATTATAAAACACTTCTATAATGATATTTATGTGTTTGGGCTTATGGATCATCTGCTTGTGCTTTATAATGTATTCTATATATGGTTTCATCAAAATTTTCAAAGAAAAATTCCTTTATTGATCAAACATTATTTTTGCATATATATACATATATACTTTGTTTTGTGTTTTCATATGAGAGGTTTGTGTTTATATAACCTCCGGATTTATTGGGTGTTTATTCCCAAATCTTAATTACCGGGTGCTAAAATATTTATATGGGTTAGAACAAGCTCAAGAGCTTGATATTGTCGCCTCTCTTGCCATTTTTATATTAGTTTACTTTTTATGTGATTTATTTGTGATTTATGATTTCATTTGGTTGATCTGTTTTCTTTGAAAACTTTATGCATGATTCTCATGTCTTCTTTCTTTTGATTTCATAAATCTATTTTATACATTGTTCTTATGTTTGAGTAATGAGACACTATTTTCATATTAATATGTGTTCTCATTATCTTGTTTGTATGTAAGTTATGTTTAGCATATCTTTCATTTATGCTTACTCACATGTTTTTGCCTTAGCTTTCATTTCATATAT
>NC_033795.1:73456867-73457512 GCF_001876935.1 Asparagus officinalis | reverse complement strand
CATTACCACCCCCTGCATTGACGGGAGGATTATTGGCATTATGAGTCTCATTTGTATCCTCATCTTCCTAATGAACTTGGTTATGACGACTTGGTTCGCCTTGCTGGTTCGTCAGTGCTTGGATCTGTTGGTCATACATCTCTCTCATGTTCTGCATGGCCATCTGCATTTCGAACCTGAAGCTCTCCTGTTGCTTAGCCAAGGCGTCTTCCAGCATTTTGGCCACTTGTTTCGCGCTTATCATGAATGACTCGCGGGGTTGTCCCTCGCTGGATACTGTATTGTCTGATGCGATAGCAGAGCAGGAATCCGATTCTTCATCTTCTGACGGTAATCTTGTCCGAACCCTACCATAAGTTCCTCGTATGATGGCTCTAGACTGCAGACGGGTCATCCGCCAGGGTACTTCCAGAATCGACTCGGGATTATCCTGTGTCGACGTCCTTTTGCTGGTCATATTGGCGGTGACCTTCGGAAATTCTCCATCTTCAACCACCGTTCTTCTTTGCCGGAAACGCCTCTGCCTGGGTTTTGGCGTTTCGGTACTAAGCTTTTTGAACACTGAAATTCTCTCAAGGACTGCCTTGATACAGTTGCACTCAGACAGTACCGCCCGAATGAGCTTTGAACAAGGGCACTGAGTTT
>NC_033795.1:73455207-73455867 GCF_001876935.1 Asparagus officinalis | reverse complement strand
TCCATTCATTTATGTATAAACTAATCTAAAAACAATTATTAATGGTATATTTATTCATGTAAAATAGATTATGAGGATATAAAATTGTAATAAAAATATGATTATCATTGGTGCATGTAATTCGCATGTATTTGACATGCATGACACTCTCGGGCGTGTTCGATCGCGTCGCGAACCATTGTTGGCCAAAAATATCTCATTCTCCTGATGCGATCATACAGTTTGGGACCAGGCTGATGCGCACCACATTCTCCTTCGTGTGCTTCCTTGAGAACTTCTTCTGCTTCTTTGTTCGAAAGGCATTGGGTCTCGGTATTATAGAAGAATCTTGGTGCTCTTCGGCGGATTGATTCTCTTTCTTTTACATCCTCTGGCAAAATACCATACTGGACGTAGTCAATGATGGGAAAACGCCAATCTCGGGACTCAAACCCAATTTGAGTTGAATTCACCTCCTTGGCGTTAATGTTTCCGTCATCTTCCTCTTCAATATCCAGATCGTATATGGGTATGCAGAGTTGATGCGTCCTCACTGTGACTGATAATCATATTTTATTATAATTTTATACCCTTATTATCTATTTTATATGTATAAATATACCACTAATAATTATTTTTATTTTTTAATTGCAGGTTAATGAAGAATAAATCTCAAACTCT
>NC_033795.1:73453447-73454207 GCF_001876935.1 Asparagus officinalis | reverse complement strand
ATCGCCTTCACTTTGTCAGGATCGATATGTATACCTTTAGTGGTGACGACGAATCCAAGAAATTTTCCGTTGGACATTCCGAGGAAGGATTTAGTGGGGTTCATTTTCAATTGATGGCTCCGCATGAGATCGAACATTGTCTTCAAGTCCTTGATGTGATCTTCTTTGTTACGGCTTTTTACAACCAAATCGTCAACGTAGCACTCGACTGTTTTCCTGAGATGTTCTTGGAAAATCTTAGTCATTGCTCGCTGGTACGTGGCACCTGCATTCTTTAGACCGACTCGTCATCTGGGTGCATCTTGATTTGGTTATATCCTGAAAACCCATCCATGAAAGACATTCTCTCAAATCCGCATGTATTGTCAATAATAACATCCGTGATTGGGAGAGGAAAATCGTCTTTTGGACATGCCGTATTCAGGTCCCTGAAGTCAATGCAAATCCTGATTTTACCGTTCTTCTTCATGACTGGAACGATATTGGCTAGCCAATCCGGATGTTGCTCCTCTCGGATAAATCCTAATTTGATCAATTTCTTAACCTCTGCCTCAATGGCTTCCATTATCTACGGACGAAACCGTCTTTGCTGTTGCTTGACAGGTTTGGCCTCCGGTTTGATATCGAGGCGGTGCATTGCTACATTAGGATCGAGCCCGGGCATATCTTCATAGTTCCACGCGAAGACATTGATGTATTCCCTGATGAGAGCAATTAACTCCTCCTTTTCATTTGAGGGAAGACTATCGCTGATGAATAT
>NC_033795.1:73451677-73452447 GCF_001876935.1 Asparagus officinalis | reverse complement strand
GGAGGTATAGTGGCAGGTGGAGAGCTGACGACTTCTGTTGATTCGACTAGACTGCGACATTTGGGGCTTAGCCATTCCAGTATTGATTCCTTGCATATATTGAAAGAGGGTGTAAAGACCTGCAATTTAAAGTCCAGTGAACATGTTGATGTGAGCAAGAAGACCAAGGTGAAGTTTGACACCTCTATTCACCAAGTTAAGGGTCGTTCTGGAGGAGTTCACGTGGATGTTTGGGGGCCTTCCAAGGGGGCATCATTAGGAGGTAATAGGCATTTGGTTTCCTTTGTTGGTGGCTGTTCTAGGCGTGTTTGGGTTGCAACCAAATCCCCATTGGAGAAAGTCCTAGTAGTCTCTAACAAATTGAAGAAGTGTGTAATAGACAGAAATGTGAAGGTACTCCATTCTGGTGGGAGGTACAAGATGGACCTGTTTCTGTATTGGAGCCGAGCTCACGGCATTTCGAGACACTTCGTTGGAAAGGAAATCTTGGGGCAACTAGATAGGGTAACAAATTTGGAAGACCGTGCCTTGCTGGAGGAGGATCGGTGTTTGTTGTCAAGCAATGGTCTACAGAAGAGTTTCTGGACAGAGGCTTCGACATATTTGGGTCATCCTATTAAAGAGTTGTCAACTGCTGTGATTGGAGCTAAAACTTCATTGGAAGATAGGTCTGATAGTGTCACTTTGTTTGAGGCTTCGACGAGGAAGCCAATTGACTCTCGGCAGGTGGAGAGTTTTGGACAGACCTTAGAGGTATCGCAGCGGGTGGA
>NC_033795.1:73449896-73450677 GCF_001876935.1 Asparagus officinalis | reverse complement strand
GCAAAATATCATAATCAAATCTACGCATATAGTTAATAACATATATAAATATTGTAACGATAATAAGGAGAAGCGGGATCTTGCAAATAATTAATTTATGAAAAATATAATATTGTAATGAATACATAACCGAGAATAGGGATCTTGCCTCGGGTTATTGTCAAGAATTTCGTAGAGGGCAGTAGGGGTCGTCGAGGTGGCTGTACGGGTCACAACGGGTTCCGCGGCTCGTCGGAAAGTCAATAGGTTAGAATACAAAAATGGTGGTGTTAGTAGCAATTAGCGATATTTGAAACGACATAACGAGAGGTAGAAAGTAAGCCCAAGTGAGAGGGAGATACCGTGTGATAGACAATATAAAAGACTACACACTGGTGAAGACGGTGGTAGAAACGGAGACCGAAAGTAGCCAAAAAACGCGTGCGACGTCGGCACAACGATGATGTTTTCTGCGAACTGCTTGCCATCGAGCGATGTTTTAGACGATACTGAGAGAGATAGAGAGTGATTTAAAGCATGATACAAATTAGAAGTGATAGGCAACACATAGATCTATTTACCAGAGAAGAAATTGGCAGAAACGGAGATCAGAGGTGATCAGAAAGTGCGTGTGAAGTCGGCACAAGTCTGTAGTTTTCTGCTTGCTGTTCGGGCTCGTTTCTCGCCGTTTCGATGATGCTGATCTGGGAACAAGGGGAGAGGAGATGGGCTGGGGTGCAGCTGGTCGGAGAAGAAGGAGGGGAGGAGACGGAGAATGGGGAAGTGGCTCGGCGAAGCCCGA
>NC_033795.1:73448094-73448896 GCF_001876935.1 Asparagus officinalis | reverse complement strand
ATTTCATTGTAACGATTAAAGTTGTAATGAATGCAGCAATGAATACAGCAACTTTTTCCGCAAACACTCCCTGATAAGGGAGGTTAATTCTTCTTTCTCTTCGGGTAAGAGACTGTCGCTAATGAATATCGGCTTCGGATTTTCCTCACTTCCCATATTCACCTGGACTACTTGATCTTCGGTAGGAGGTTCTCTTTGCTCAAACCTATCACCATACTGCATGCTTAGGTGATGAACCCAAGGATCTTCCTATGTCGGCATCTGGTCGTCTTCCTCTATTGTGGTAGGATCGACCGTAACCATGTTCGACATCAACTTTTTGAACATTTCACCGATACTAGTATCGGAATCCCAAGCTGAGGAGTCAGATGAGCATCCGTTTCTAGCTTTGTTAGCAATTTGATCGATGACTTGCCAGCAAAATTCATCGTCGGACGAGGAGACATAGCCAAGACCTCTCTTATGGCGATAATAGTCATCGGGTTTTCCCTTCGGTACATAGGCCATTCGAGGTGGAACTCGTGGACCTCGACCAAAGCAAAGACCCTCTCCGAGTGTGAAGTCATATCCATACTTCTCCATTAGATCGTGCGCTTTTGCGTCATATCTAAATAGATGAGGGGCAGGTTTATCTTCATCGTCTTTTTCTCCTATGAAGTGATCGGGTACTGGAGCTTCTTTTCCTTTGCCGTAGACGACTTCTTTTCCACCCCCTATTCCTACGGGGATGACGAGTGTTGCTCCGCATGGATCTTGTACCTGCTTTTTTGTCATGCAAAATGATTGAAGAGGCATATACAAA
>NC_033795.1:73446255-73447094 GCF_001876935.1 Asparagus officinalis | reverse complement strand
GTCGGTGAAGCTTATGCAATTAAAGTTAAAGATCAAGTTCAAGCTTCATCCGCAGAGTGTACCAAGTAAGGCTTATTGAAGATCAAGATTGCTTGGGTAAATTACTTTAGGGCTTATATTATGTGTGTTAATACTTCAAGCTCAATATCTATACACACACATTTATTGGTTTCTTCGTATATATATATAGTTATATATATACACATAAGTTTTGGTTTCTATGCATAAATATAGTTATATATATACATACATAGTTTTTGAGTTTTCATGTTTATAATATGAAATCACATATTTCATATTTACTATTGTGTTTTTGAAAACATTGCATAGAATATGCATTTTTGAGAAAATATTATCTTATTAGTTTATAGACTTTAATATCAGTTTATACATGTTTTACTAAGTCTATAAAAACATTTCACAAAGTTTCAAAAGTTGGTTTATGTCAAAACATCAAAATTCAAGTATCTCATATTTTTATGTTTTGGACTATTTTGTAAAATGATGATATTTTTCATTTGAGAAGTCCTTTTTCAAAATTCACTGTAGCATGTTTATTATCATGTCTACAATCATTCCCCAAAGTTTTACATTTTTTGGAATTTATTTGATATTTTTAAACAGTGTTTCAAAATCAGATATACAGCTTTCAAAACTGTTTTTCAGAAGTATCACTATTCGGTCGACCGCACCGGTCGACCGATCATTGGTTCTTTCCTCAGCATGGTCCAGAGAGTTTGTCGGTTGACCGGCCTGGTCGACCGGCCCGATCGACCGAAAGCTTAATTTTTTATCGGTCGACCGTACCGGTCGACCGACGATGTCTCTGTTTGTTTCTT
>NC_033795.1:73444370-73445255 GCF_001876935.1 Asparagus officinalis | reverse complement strand
CTGACTATGGTTTGATGTTTCAGGGACCACAGTTGACCAGGATGAAGAGTTCCGTCTCCCTCCCCAGGCGAGACCTTCGATTATTGTCCCTACTACTAGGAGGAAGAGATTAGCCCGCAAGCCGCGTGCAGCTTCCCGAGCATCTGATATGGACTTGGCTGGTGATGATCCTGCTAGTGACGGAGGTAACATCTACTCTGTAAACCACCTTCTTGGTTATTCGGAACATTGAGTCATTCTTTTCCATCTCTATATAGGAGAGCGTGGAGAGAGCGAAATGAGTCCTGATTCCGTTCCTATGTCTCCTGGTGAGCCTGACCCGCTGCCCCAGTTTAAAAGGCCTACAGGGGTTGCCGACATTAGGGAGGATAGCAATGTAGGACCTGATTCCGCAGATCCAGGTACATCTACTATTGACAATGTATCTTTTAGATGGTATACAAAAGAATTTGTGCATCCTCTAATCATCTCTGTACACCTTGCTTCTTCAGATAACCTGCAGGAGGCATACGTGGATTTTGGGAATAAAGAGGCTAACACATCCATAAGGGGTAACTCATTTCTGTTGGTTGTAGTCTCTTTATTCTTCTTTGGTACTTATATTCTTTTACATCAGATTTCTCCATTGATGATTTTGACGAGGAAGGCTTGATAGCGGACACTCCTACACTCCACTTCATGTATAGCTCTCCTCAGTTTGATGGCCAGCTACCTGGAGACATATTTTTCGAGCCCACGTTCGATAAGAATCTCGAGGATGATTCTTTCGAAGGTATATGCCTCCTCCCAAATTAATTATAGGAGTAGCCAATTTTAACTAATGCAGCTATAATGTGATGCCTCTGAGAATTCTGACTTGTATTTAACAGGAGTTTTTGTTGAGAA
>NC_033795.1:73438496-73443370 GCF_001876935.1 Asparagus officinalis | reverse complement strand
CCGATTCACCATTTCTCACTCGGTCTTGGAAACAGTTACACTTTACGTGGGATAGGTGCGAAAGGATTATTCGTTCCTTATTTCCACAATGGGAAAATGAAAGTTACCGCATTAGAGGAAGGCACATGACTTATCAATCTATGTAGAAAATCTAATTTGGTAAGCTCATGGGTTATGACTTTGCAAATTGAAGGATAGACAGGAATGAGGATGAACAAAGAACAAGAAAGTGCTTGCATTTAATCTAATTCCGATAAAGAAAATCAGTGATGTATGAAGAAATGAGATTTTGCACAAATTTCAAATTTCATAAACAAGGTAAGTTCAACATCAAAAATTCAAAATTCAATTACTTTATTTGTTTAAATGTAAACAAACCAGGAATATGAAAGATTTGTTCACTGTTTGAAAAATAAGCAAAAATCAATTTTCAACACTTAACATTATTCAGGCACAGAAAGGAAGGCTTGCGGTTATATGAGATGATAGTAATTGATTGTCTTCAATGAAAATTCGACGCAAGGAAAGCGCTATATGGTGTTTTATGACAAACGATGGAAGTAGTGACAATAAAGAGCTTTTTAGAAGGGGTTTTTTTCAATGAATTATATGCAACTTTTTTTAGATAAGGCTTACTATTTTTCTTAAGATGAAAATAAAGATTACTTGGAAGAAATTTCTGATTTTAATTCTTCTACTATTCTGATTCTCAAGTAATTTGAATTGAAGAGGAAAATTTATCCTTGCTTAAATAAAATTATATTTTGATTTATTGAGAAATGTTTATCTAATCAGATACATATTTAAAATTTGGCATTAATTTTTTTAGATAAGATATTCTTTATTAAATTAAAATGATGATATATGTTTGGAATATTAGTTAAATTCAATAAAGTGTAAAGAATAATCTTATTAATTATTTCATATCAAAAGATCTTTTCAAAAGATCAAAAGGTTTTGGTTTTTCAGTTACAAAATATTCTAAGAACCATTTTTGTAATAACAACTTTCTAATTGCATGAACTAATGTTTAAAGATAATGTTTATGTGAAAGAAATCAAATACTTATTATTTTGGGTACCTAAAGAATTTACTTCGTTAGAAAGTATTATATTTTTGTATTTATTAAAGACGTTTTGTTTTCAAATAAACTTTTAAACAAATCAAACTCTTCATGGGTTTGGCTTTCTAAAGGCTTAATTTTTATGGACTTATTAGATGGGTACCAAATTTTAAAAAAATAAAAAAAATTAAAAAAAAAAAAAAAAAAAAAAAAAAAAAAAAAAAATCAAAAAAAAAAAAAAATATGTTTTATCATTTCAGGTACCTAAGAAGAATAGTGTGGATTTTGTGCGGTTATCTAAAACAATGACCGGGTATTATTAATTATTGTTTTATCTTATCTATATAGGATGGTGTACCGTGTCACTTTGGAGAAACAACAAAGGGAAGGGTCATCGTATTTAGAATTGTCGTGTAATCCAAATAAACCTTATTATGATAATGTTTTTATTATGATGGGTCTTAACATATTTGCTTAGTATAAATAACTTTGTTGATTAAGGTTTTAAATTATTTTTGAAAAAATATTTCTTATTTATGATATTGATATTTGATTACTATTTTATTTAAAGGGGCATAGAAACAAATAATATATATATTATCTATGAAGACACTTCTAATAACCATTGTCTTTCTTGCATCTTCTAATTGATTCTATTTTATGGCATAATGTTTTGATCATTGTTAACTTTAAATATATTTATAAAATTTCTAGAATGATTCTGTTAAGGTTTTACCTTTACGCTTTTCTTATAAAGTAATTTTTGTGATGCATGTGCAATTAAGGAAAAATACAAAATCATCTTTCAAATCTAAAGTTTAATTTCTCAAGTAAACCACTAGAATTGTTCATTTGATTTTTGGTCTATCTTAGAGGGCATCATTAAATAAAGAGATATGAATTTTGTACTTTTGATGATTTTTCAGATTTACATGGGTATATTTCTTAATATAAAAAAATGATGCTTTTAATGAGTTTTCTATCTTTTTGCCAAAGGATTCAAAAACGAATTTCTTTTATTATTACTTATTTACGTAGTGATCATGGAGGAGAATTTGAGAATGAACTTTCAATTTTTGGATAAATGGTGTTTCTACACTTTTTCTTTTCTTCGATCGGCTTTACAAATGAAATTGTAGAAAGGAAGAATTAGAACTTACAAGAATGTGCTCTTTGACCATGTTGTGTGATAGTAAACTACCAAGTATTTTTTGGGCGGAGCTGTCTCTTACAGCATGTTATGTTCTAAACGAATATTATTTAAGACCTATTTTAAAGAAATACCTTATGTGTTGTTTTTATATTGGCATAATTCCTAAAGTTTCTTATTTTAAGTTTTTGGTTGTAAATTGATTATTTTAAACTAATGATAACTTGACAATTTGATTTAAATCTGACGAATGATCTTCGTTGGATATTCTACTTTGCAAGCTTATCAGAATATATAACAAAAGACCTTGGTCATGAGAGTCTAGCTGTTTATTCTTTGATGAAAGTTTTACAAAAACGCCTATTGTTTTAAATATAATTGTGATTTTAGTTGATTCTATATATGATACTCTCATGCTAGATATTTCAAAGATGTATTTTTAAATGGTTTACCAAAGGATTTTTAGAAGTTAGGAATCTTGATGATTTGGTTTTTGTAATTTTTATATAAAGTCACTACTAGATTCATTTAATTTGATTCCTCATGGTGTTTTTTATTTTTATATTGACCTAAATTATAAAGCTTTACTTGTATGACTTTCTGGATAACTTTGTATGCAAGCGTGAACTAAACCAATTTACAGAATATGTTTGGGATCTTGAACCTGACACGAATAAGGTCTATTTTAGAACCAATGGATATTTAGAAATAATTAGATGAATCTAGACAAGTTGTTAGAAACAAGTCAGATTTTGGTTGACAATGATATAAATTAAGAAGAATGTATTGATTATAATGAAACTATGCCCAGTTGCTCGTTTTAGAATGTCTAAGAATTTTACTTGCATTGCCTTGTTTTATGACTTTTAATTATATCCAATGGATTGTTAAAAGTACCATTTTAAAATGTTTTTATTAAAAAAGAAGTTTTTAGAACAACTCTGAGGTTTGAAATAAAAGTTTTCACAATGTTTCAAACTTAAGAAAGTTATATGGGTCTAAACAGGCACTTGTGCTATGGGAATGATAGATTAAAGATTTTCTTTTAACTTTTTGCGTTTTAAATTGGACAGTTGTTCTACCTTTTTATATGAAAATAATAAAGATAGTACTATTAATTCAAATATATGTAAATTGATATACTATTTAGTTCTTACTAACGATGATCTTTTCAAGGCTTGCTAAGGACTATGCAGATATTGAATTGGAAATGAGTCTCAAGGGTGACACTCGATTTCCTTGGACTACAATCAAAACATTAAAGAAGAATTTCTCAACCAAGCACGTATGCTAATATTACTTAAAGCTTTGGAATGGAAAAACACAAGCCAAACAAAACCAATGAGTGCAACTAATCACTGCAAAGATGAATCATAAGATATTGATCAAAAGCAATACAGATGTTATGAATTTGGTCGTTTCTTACTTATAGCAAGTAGACTGCATATTATGGTTTAGTGTTATGTTTATGTGATAGGATTTCACATCTAATTTAAAGAATCTCATCTTAAGGATGTGAAATAATTTTTAGTATCTTTAAAATACTAAACGATTATGCGCTTTATTTTCTAAGATAGCACATTTGACTATTATCATATAGTGATGATTGATTTTGCGGATGAATCCGATAGAAAAGTACAAGTGTTAAAATTGTCATTTTCTTGGACATTATTATGTATTGGTTAGGTAAAAGCAAAATTCAGTATCATTATAACTATAAAGCCAGATATATTGCTGGATATCGGTAAACCTTGTAAATATCTCTCCAATGGTTTCGTTTTTCTTCATTCTAAACAATTCGAATCTGTGAATAAGAACAGAAATTTTAGATTCTTTAACCTTACTTTTGCCTTCATGAGTTACCTCGAGTGTGTGCCAAATTTCATATGTAGATGTGACCATTGACACCCTGTTGAACTCATTCTTGTCAAGAGCACAGAACAAGATGTTCATTGCTTTAGATTCCAAATTTGTATTGTTCCTTTGTGTGATGCCCCAGGTATTATGTAAGGCTGCAGTCCAAGGCGAAACCCGGAATGTCAAACCTACCAAGCACCAAACACCATGCAACGACATGTTTCACCATCACAGTCACTATATTTCTAGTGGAAACAATAAATAGGTGAAAGTACCGACAGGCAAATAATAGAGATAGAATAAACCAGGTGTACACAGAAGCAATAAGAGAATAATCATCATGAGCCTAACTAAAATAGAATAGAAATATATCTGAGTCTGAAATAAACTTCAAGTACAATGAGTCAAATAAAGTAACACTATGGCTCTCAGCCTCTACAAAATGAAATACAAGTCTAGAGTCTGAACATAAACAACTAACTATGGAGTTCTGTAATAACAACTAAAATAATAAATAGCTAGATGGCATCTATGAAAAAATCCCATCAACCTGCGACTCTCCATGCCCCGGACTCGCTGCCTGAAAGGGGAGAAACAACGAGCGTCAAAGCACTATAGTGAGATCATCTCCACCTCTCCCTAGGGGAAGGGGTAGGAGTGTATAGAAAATAGAGACAGGAGTATATAGAAAATAGAGTCAGTACATATAAGTATGAAATCATTCATATAACACTTACTGGAGATTAGTATTTAGGAATCTACAACACGAGAGTTAGTACGTCGAGCGAAATAATCCAAACAAGG
>NC_033795.1:73436456-73437496 GCF_001876935.1 Asparagus officinalis | reverse complement strand
GGCTATTCGGTGCTTTGTCGAATGTCTGTAAGGGTTCCGGTGCTGCATTTATTGTCTAACTGTTGTCGGGATTTTGAATTTGAAGTCGATTCTTGGTTTTCTGATCTTTTAGCTTGTGTTTGTTGGTTCAACATAGAACTGACCATCGATTGTTGGCGTTGAGTCTTTATTTGCGACGCGTTGTCCGGCGTAGTGTTGTTGAGTTATCCTTAAGAATATTTTTAGAAAAATATTCTCCAGAAACTTCTCAACCAAAAATAGGGAATAGTTTATACTCGTATACCTTATTGGAGTACTAAGAAGCAGTTTATACTCGTATACTTTTCGGAGTATTGATTTTTTCATTACAACGCATTGATCGGCGTTGACCTAGGGTTACGCGTTGACCGACGTTGACCCCAGGGTTTCGAACGTCGTACGTTGACTGTTTGATCGTAACGCGTTGATTGGCGTTGACCTAGGGTTACGCGTTGACCGGCGTTGAACATAGGGTTTCGAACGTCGTACGTTGACTGTTTGATTGCAACGCGTTGACTAGCGTTGACCTAGGGTTACGCGTTGACCGGCGTTGACCCTAGGGTTTCGAACGTCGTACGTTGACTGTTTGATTGCAACGCGTTGACTGGCGTTGACCTAGGATTACGCGTTGACCGGCGTTGACCCTAGGGTTTTGAACGTCGTACGTTGATTTTTTGATCGCAACGCGTTGACTAGCGTTGACTTAGGGTTACGCGTTGATCGGCGTTAACCCTAGGGTTTCGAACGTCGTACGTTGACTTTCATTGCCACGGGTTAACCTTGGGTCTACACAGTTTAAACTCTTAAGGTGTTGGAGTGTGGCGGTCCCAAATGCTGGGGCTGCATGACCAACTATAAAAGTTGACTCGTGTACGGCTACAAATCTTATCCCGAAGTCGTTGGATGCTCAAGTCACGGGACCAACTAATGAAGCTGATGCGTCAGTGACTTTCGTATTTATAGGATTTTTGGCAAACCCCCAGCCATTAACGGGTTTGATGAGCCTTTACCGACTACCGTTT
>NC_033795.1:73434397-73435456 GCF_001876935.1 Asparagus officinalis | reverse complement strand
GAAAGGCTTAGTACCGAAACGCCAAGACCAAGGTCTAGGCGCTTCCGACAAAGAAGAAGGGTAATTGAAAACGGAGAATTTCCGAGGGTCACTACCAATATGACCAGCAAAAGGGCATCGACAAGGGATAATCCCAAGTCACTTCCGCCTGTAACCCAGTATCTAACTCGTCTGAGGTCTGGAGCCATCATACGAGGAACTTATGGTAGGGTTCGGACAAGATTACCGTCGGAAGATGAAGAATCAGATTTCTGCTCTGCTGTCGCATCAGATAACACGGTATCCAGCGATGGACAACCCCGCGAGTCACTGATGATAAGCGCAGAACAAGTGGCCAAGATGCTCGAAGAAGCCATGGCTAAACAGCAAGAGAGCTTCAAGCTCGAAATGCAGATGGCCATGCAGAGTAAGAGAGAAATGCATGACCAGCAAATCCGAGCGCTGATGAACCAGCAAGGCGAGCCAAGTCGTCGTAACCAGGTTCATCAGGAAGATGAAGACACAGGTGCGAACGAGACTCATAATGCTAATAATCCTCCCGTCAATGCAGGGGGTGGTAATGAGAATGCTGATGAAGACTCAGGTGAAAACCTGAAGATTAAAAATCTCGAGAGCAAAATCGATACGTTGATTTCCGCTCAAGAAATAAAGAAGACGGGCATCCCTTGTCCATACCCACGAGAATGGGAATCAATCCCCTATCCGGCGAAGTTCAGTCTGATTAACTTCACGCCGTTTGATGGGAAGGGTTCACCCACTCAGCATTTGATTTACTTCAAATCGCACCTGGGTGTTATCTCTGGTAATGAGCCTCTGATGGTGCGGTCCTTCGTTGGCACTCTTCACGGAGCCGCCTTCGATTGGTATCGTCGCCTCAAGCCAGGAAGCGTGAACAGCTGGGACGACATGGAGACTAAGTTCCTCGCTAACTTCTTCGACGACGACACCGAAATATCCATCGGAACGTTGCTCGATGAGAAACAAAAGGAAGGGGAGTTGGTCGACACCTTCGTCAAAAGGTTCCGGAACAAGGCGATGAATTGTCGGGACCCGATCACT
>NC_033795.1:73432303-73433397 GCF_001876935.1 Asparagus officinalis | reverse complement strand
GTTAGGATGCCCTAGGCAACCTAGACGGAATTCCGTCTAGGTTGCTTGTCAATCTAGACGGAATTCTGTCTAGATTGATAACCAGCCTAGACGGAATTCTGTCTAGGTTGCTTATCAATCTAGACGGAATTCCGTCTATATTGGCTTTTCCGTGTAGTTTGTCAAACTAGACGGAAAATTCCGTCTAGTTTGATCCAAACTAGACGGAACAACCTAGACGGAAAATTTATGTCTAGTTTGACTCAACCTAGATGGAAATTTTTTCCGTGTAGGTTGTTCTGTCTAGATTAGTGGTTTTTCTACTAGTGTATCAAAACATACCAAAAGAGATTAACTCAGGCAAGGATAGGTGAATTTCGGTCACCTTCTGCTCAGATATTCCTAGGACTTAGCACCATTAAACCAAAGGACAAACAGAAGATGCAAGACCAAAAAGCTACCTATGATCTAGACTCGCGGATGAGGTCCGAGGTAATGACAATGAGGCACTGCCATAATGGGAAGACAATCATCCTATGGCTGTACCTCACTTGTAAAGAGCAGACAAAAATAAGATGAGACATTGAAGACACCCTAAGTAACTAACGAGCGACACTTTTGAGAATCGAAACTCACCAAAAGGCGGGGGTGGTGCTTGGTGGCTCCCTGTTCAACACTGAGGAAAAAACGGGACAATGATCCATGGGCACGGAAGTAGGAGGTTCTCTTTCCTTGAGCCCATCATCCACCAAGTTATCAACTATAAACAAAAAGAGTTAAGGCCAACACTACAGAAAATATACTAAAATTGCAAACTCTCACCTACATTTAAGTTAAAATTTGTAGGCTTCAAACCTGGAATGGTGATCAATGAAGAAGTATCAGTCATCATTGAAAGAACTCCTTGGTATCCTTATTCTAGTGACCTTCCTTATCGGCACTTGGCGATAAAAGAGACCTCTCCAGTGTCGTTGCACCGACTAGAAATTCATTTAGGCTATGTTTGATTTGAGAGAAAGGGAGAGAAAAGAAAAAGAAAGAGAAAGTAAAAAAAAGGAAAAGAAAAAGAAAAGAAAATGATATTCTTTTTATTGTTTGGTTAGAAAGAATATTGT
>NC_033795.1:73430192-73431303 GCF_001876935.1 Asparagus officinalis | reverse complement strand
TAAAGTTGATGATAGAACTGATAGAATATTCTAATTGCATTGATACTTTAACTATTTGCATTGACATGTCCTAATTGTGATGATGTTGCATACTGGTTGCAAGGAATTTAAAATTGGTATTGATACATTTGTCATGTTCTTTTTTCCCCTTGTATGATTTTCTATAGAGGGTACTCTACAGGATTTTCTTTTCTCCAAATTCTATCAAGAAACATCAACATGCTAAAAAATATTAACAAAGAGGAATAAACATACCGTGTCCTCTTCTTCAAGGAATCTCAAGATCTCAAGCTCAAACCAAGGATCATTGTTCTGCAGGAAAGCCCAACCTTCAGTTTTCTCCAAATTCTGATAGTTGTGAAGCTCTTCATTCATGCAGTAGAACTCATGTGTAGTGGACTGTTATTTTTGTGGGGGATAAATCACAACACGGGGAGAGATGGTTAGCTGCTTAGGGCACTAGTTTATTTACATTTATAGGTTGTCAACTAACAAAATGTGTGGGGTTTAGAAGACTTTGAAGAGCTTAGGTCTCTGCTTTTTTGTCTTTGGTTATAGTATTGTTGCAAGAGGGGTTTAGAAGACTTTGAAGAGCTTAGGTCTCTGCTTTTTTGTCTTTGGTTATAGTATTGTTGCAAGAAAATAACTGAAAAACTCTCTTTCCTGACATAGGTTAGTGTACTTAATAGCACATATCATTATTTCGTAACATAAGTTTTATCTATTAGTTGTACTCAAAGCACATATCATTATTTCCTAACATAAGTTTTATCTATTAGTTTTAATATCAGACTAATGTATTTTTTGGCTTGGTTCGTATTAATGGTTATTTTTCACTTTCTTGTTCTTTTGTTCCTCCACAAATTTCATTTAGATTGACAATGATATTCTATTTTGGTGTTTTTGTATTAGACTTTGAAAGTGAAAAAGAATTCTAGGAAAGTAGACGGAGCTCCGACTGAGGCGGTTAAATTCAGCTTTAAGAGAGCTTTCTTTCCCTGGGAAGAGTGGAAGTGTTTTTCTTTCTTTCGCAAGATGATCTGTTCATGATTAAAACCCTCCGTAAATCTGAAGTGAAGGTAGTTTGTCTCTCTTAAGTTTGATATATTTA
>NC_033795.1:73428037-73429192 GCF_001876935.1 Asparagus officinalis | reverse complement strand
TTAATTTGTTATCTCAAATATCCAGTTAATCATCATATATGTGCAGCAGTTTTCCTGCAAGACATGTTGGTAAAAAGAGTATATCTTTCTCTATACAAATCCTTTTTAAGATTTTCTTTCTTTTTTAAGATTACTAGATGCACATATATTTCATATGACACCAGTTTTATTCAATTTGAAGTTCAAAATCAAAACCAGATTGTGCAGCAGTTTTCCTGCAAGACATGTTGTTGGTAAAAAGAGTATATCTTTCTCTATATAAATCCTTTTTAAGATTTTCTTTCTGTTTTAAAAACTAGATTCACATATCTTTCATATGACACCAATTTTGTTCAATTTGGAGTTCAAAATCAAAACCAGATTTCAGTTGAAGTTGATCACACGGGTTGCAGTTTTCTGCATGACATGTCGTTACTAAAAAGACATATCTTTCTCAATATAAATCTTTTTTTGAGATTTTCTTTCTGTTTTAAAACTAGATTCACATATCTTTTATATGACATCAGTTTTGTTCAATTTGGAGTTCAAAATCAAAACCAGATTTCAGTTCTATCATTAGATCAAAATTATCATCAAAATCAAATTTTTACTTTAACATAACAGTAAGCTTAAGCAAGCATAATATCGTTCTTAACTTGTTAAAATTTCAACTAATTACTGGGAAGATTTGGGTAAGAGATAATCTTGCCTTAAAGACGTGTGGAAGCCTCTGAAGATGATATGAAACGACCGCTTACCGCCAAACACCACAGATCTCACATTTCCTTCGATGTTCGCCTCACGAACTCTCCCAAAAACACAAGATTTAAAGCTAGGGTTTTAGAGAGGAGGGTAGGGGCTGCTAGGGTTTGGTATTCTGATCAAGATAGATCTTTTTTCGTGCACCAACATGTTTTTATATAGCAACAAACCCGAATCAAAATGCCCAAACCCGAAACCTATTAGAATCTGGAAACAACCCGTCAGTCTACGATATTTTGGCTGTAACCTTCTCATACGAACTCAGAATAAGGTGATCTAAGATTTGTTGGAAAGCTCTTGAAGAGACCTACAACTTTTCTGTTTTACATTTTTCCAAATTTCAATTGTATCTATATGTAAAATGCATACACTTTTAACTGGTCGTTTTTCCCAGATTCAGGCCCGTGTACGTGT
>NC_033795.1:73425811-73427037 GCF_001876935.1 Asparagus officinalis | reverse complement strand
CAGCCTTGTGTGAACCCTGGGGCATCACAGTTGGTATCAGAGCTCTAGTTTTGATATCCTTAGGATCATCCATGTATCATATTATAGAGCTAGGATAGAGTTTTTAGGAATCATGTATAGAATTCGCTAGGAATTCCTAGTAAGAGTAAGGATGTATTATATATACGCAAAAATTATAATTTTTTTTATGATGACCTATTTGCTTTGAAGTATAAAGCATACGGTGAATGATAAGTGATACTATTTTTCTATTGATATATGTTTTATCTTTATGCTTGAGATCTTATTTACTGCGTTTAATAAGCTCTACCCGTAAACTTATAGATGTCGAGAAGAGGACGTGGACGCAGAGGTACTCATGCGCAGGGAGCTGAGCAAGATGATAGAGAGCCCGAGTCACAGCAGGCTTCGCAGTACTTAGTGGATCTCATAGCACCTTTGACAGCTCGACTGACAGCGATTGAGGAACACTTAGCAAATCAGGCTCAGCAGGAGGCACCCATTCAGGAGGAGACGCCCATTCGGGAGGAGGCACTAATAGATACACTACCACCACTAGTTGATGATGGAGCTGATGAGTAGGAGGCATGACTTTGTCTAGTAGAGAGATTCTAGAAGTTGAAGGCACCAGAGTTTCATGGTTAGTCGGATTCCATTGCTGCACATAAATGGAAGGAAGATGCGAGAAATATTTTGGATATGCTTAAGGTGAATATTGTGCAGAAGAAGAAGCTAGCAGCTTTCAGCCTCAAGGGCGATGTTGGAGGATGGTATCGGCTTCATTTCACTCCAGAGCAGAGGATGGCGGTTTCGTGGGAGACTTTTGTATACATCTTTGACGAGCAATATGTGTCGGCTGCAGCGAAAGCTAGGAAGGAGTTGGAGCTAGCTCGGTTGGAGCAGGGGGATATGGTTGTGATGGATTTTGAGCGTAAATTTATAACACTACTTAGATTCACGGGCATGTGGCACACCGAGGAGTGACAGGCTCAGATGTTTATGATGGGGCTTCGCCCAGGTTTATGTCAATATTTGGTATCATGGAGATTTCAGTCAGTGCGGGAGGTAGCGGATGCCGCCATGGCTCAGGAGACAGAGACAACTATGTTCCTAAAGGGCAATGATAGAAATATTAAATCAGGATAGCCCAGGGATAAAGGTAAATATAAGAGACCTTTTGCAGGACCAGGAGGACTCCAATAGCAGGGTAAGGGTCCGCATCAGTA
>NC_033795.1:73423569-73424811 GCF_001876935.1 Asparagus officinalis | reverse complement strand
TTGGTGACTTTTTTACTTTTAGGCTATGATGATTGTCAAAATTTCTGAGATTAGCAACCTGCAATTGATTTTGCACTGGATGACTAACAATGATGATATTGACGAAGTTCTGAGCCCTAAGCCGTAATTTGCATATACTCGCACTTGAATTATACATTTACTTTATACATTTACCCGAACACAAACATTTCCTTGGTGAGACTGTTTCTTTCCCTCATGTTATATACCTGAACACAAACATTTCCATGGTGAGACACATTATGCAAACCAAGCCCTCTATGCATACATCCCAAATGCTATTTTAGTACTTGTGGAGGCATGGTTGTTACATGTATTCAGTTACTATGTGGAAGCCTGGCTATTTTTTGTATTCAGTTACTATGTGCAAACATTTACATGTATTCAGTTACCTGAACACAAACATTTACATGTATTCAGTTACTATCACTACTGCAAAGGGGACTATTGGCGACGGACAAATCCGTCGCTAAAAGTCCAAAATCCGTCGCTAAAAGTTTTAGCGACGGAAAAAAAAGAAATTCCGTCGCTAAAACCCCGTCACTATTATCAGGGTAGGTAAATCTACCTTTAGCGACGGCTAATCCGTCGCTAATTTGTAGCGACGGTTATATAGCGACGGAAAATCCGTCGTTTATGTATAATTTATTGACGACGGTATTTTCCGTCGCTATATACTAACCGTCGCTATAATTTTTGACGACGGAAAATCCGTCGCCAATTTATAATTTTGACGACCGTATTTCCGTCGCCCTATTTCCGTCGCTATATAATTTTCCGTCGCCAATATTTATTAGCGACGGAAAATCCGTCGCTAAAAACTGTATTAGTGCACAACTGGCGTGTCAGTTTTTCGTCGCTAAAAGATCTTTTAGCGATGGATATTCCATCGCTAAAAATCATCTGAAATTTTTTTAAATTTTTTTTGAAAATTAGAAATTCCTGTACAATATATTTCACAACAATAACCTGTACAGTAAATTTACACAACACAAGCACATATAACACATATTTCGCGCATATATAATAATTATTTCACTAAAACATAATAAATATCCCAACATTAGAAATGTTATTTATACAGCACACCCATTGTTTTTAATGTTAAAACAAATAAACTTAGTCCCGATCATCATCATCCTCATCACCAACTCTACCTTGTCGAGAAGTCCCAGCCTAAAAAAATAAATAAAACGTTATAAAGCAATACGTACATCATCAAAA
>NC_033795.1:73421305-73422569 GCF_001876935.1 Asparagus officinalis | reverse complement strand
ATGCTATGGTTGGGCTTCCTCACTAGCCAAGGGGTGGTGGGCACGCATGACCAGTTTCGTCTTGGCGCGTTGGAAGAGGGATTTGAAGAGCAGTGGGTTGTATGCACCTATACGAGCCACCATGTACGGAATCCCGGTCAGCTACCGTCATTTCTTGGCGTTGCTAGAGACCTATATGCCTGACAGTAACACCTTCCTGACCAGCGGTGGCGAATTAGGGTTGGCCTTGCATGAGATGCATCATGTTTCTGGTCTTCCGATGGGGGATTGTCCGTATCAGGAGTATTTTCCCTCGAACCAGCAGTTGGAGTGGATGAAGAAAGATACTCCCGATATGTATGACACTCTCTGGGATCTTACTTGTCACTATTATACCTCCTTGGTCCAGACTTCTGCTCTAGCGAAAAGGAAGAGGCAGATCAGCTTGAAGCAGTTTGCTAGCTATTTGTTCCAGAGTTTGGAGGGTAATTCCAGCGAGCCCATTCATGAATTAGATGTGTTGACCCCTACTACCGTTAATGAGTTGTTGGAGAAGGCTGAGGCTCGTTCTTACACCATTGCCAGTGCTGAGGGAGCTTTTCCTGCGGGAACCAAGTTTCGTTCTTTTCTCTGCCGTGCACAGAAGTCCATTGGGCCCCGGACTCTACTAGCAGGCTACCTTGCCCTTTGGTTGAAGAAATGTGTTGTCCCGTACCAGCCTTCAGACGCTCTACCTGTCGAGGTGCTCTTCCCTGCAGTTCAGTTAGCTTACGGGAGAGAGCTTTCCCTGCTCCCAGCGATGGTTGCTGGCATCCATTGCGGGCTTAGGTGTCTAGTCGGTAGTTTTACACAGAGGGGTTCTGAACCATCGACTGAGCTTATTTGTCCGATGGTCGAGCTTCCTTACGCATATCTGATGGCGTGGCTTGTCCTTCACCGTCCTGACTTGATGTCGGCGCCCAGCGTTGTTGATGTCCCCGTTCCTTTCATGCAGCTGTTGGAGAAGAGCAGATGGCTCAGGAACAAATTTAGTGATGTTCAACGAGAGCTTCGAGTCCGAAAGAGTTGGGAGTTCTTCAAGTGTTTTCCTTACTTTTCAGGTCTCTATGGCGACGTGCTGATTGACGAGGAGAAACCTAGAAGTGACCGGACTGTTCTCGACGTTGGTTGTTTCCGCTGGTTAGTGAACATCCGCGTTAGGTATCTTGTCCTCCGAGTGAAGAATCAATGCCACATAGAGCCTTACCTTCCCTGCCGCTTTGCTCGTCAGTTCGGCTATGACCAA
>NC_033795.1:73417868-73420305 GCF_001876935.1 Asparagus officinalis | reverse complement strand
CGATGGCCAAACGACGATTGACTATCGATACGCAAGCAACGGAATACGTCCATTCGCTGCGGATCGAAGCCAAGCGTGTGTCGATGGAGAGTGCAACAAGTCATCAACCAAGGGCATACTCGGACCGAATCCACCGAATCGAATGAAGATCGCGTTTCGGACTCCGAACTCAGAAGTGGATTACTGCCTAATAGGCATCCAGATTTATGCCAGAATCAGTCAACGAGCAATCAACGCACACGAATCACGACAAGACTGGAAAGGCGGAAAACGACCACACACATCACACCCGAGGCAGCTCGGCTTCAAACCGAGCCACCTCAAGGTGGCTCGGCCACTAGTCGATCCACCCTGAGGTTGGCTCGGTGCCCGACCACCGCTAGGCTGCCTTCGCCCATGCCGGCAGCCACCAGGGTGCGTCGGCCCAGTTGCCGGCCACTTGATCGTGGCGACCTCTGACAGCAGTGTGCACGGGCACAGTCGTCTCGAGTGCTATAAATAGTAGGCACTTGTTCCATTTTACAAGGCTGACGCTGGTTGGAAATTTTGGAGGCGAAAGCTCCTGCTGAATTCAAGACCTCGAACTTAGAAAAAGATTGAGCTTTGTGACTTCAGGACTACTTTTCCAGATCTGGTGCTCAGCGGATCGTTCAACGCTAAAAAACGGCAGTGTTCAAGAGGAGCCGTCCGATCCTCAGATCATACGCAGACGTACTTCCGGATCCTAAGCCTCTTGACTGGTCTTAGATCCCGAGACCTGGACGATTGTTTCCTTTGGTGATGCAATCTCCCCGGCTATTATTTTTGGCTGATAAACCCGTTTCGTAACTGCTTAGATTCTGATCGGTCTAGATCTCGCCGGTTTGCTTGGTTCACCGGATAAACCCCGGCGGCCAGGCAAAGAACCCACACAAGCGACGGGACCGCAAACTAGAGCTCTGATTTTGTCGACAAAACAGGATTTAAAAGTTTGTATATTTCTTATCTTTGATTTTTCAGTGTAACCAGATCTTTTATTAATAAGACCGGATCTTGTTGCTAACGCAAAATGTATGAGTGCAATTGAATCTAATAACAAAGAAAGCAACGATCCGTCTGTCGGGGGCAACCGGATCCGCGAGTGCACAGGCGACGTTGGGGTGTGTGGGCGTTGGTTTGTCGGTTTGTGCCGAGCTGAGCTAAGGGACCTATAAGCAATTTTATATGCCTACAGTCATGAGCAGGCAGTATATTATTTGAGCCGAACCATGGTAGGCCCCGAATCTCGATATCCTATGATTGAGAGAGAATGCCTTGCCTTGGTGTTCGCTATTCAGAAGATGCGGCATTATCTGGTCGGGCAGACCATTTATGTTATCTCTAAAGTTAATCCGGTTCGAGTATTCATGACTCAACCAGCTTCCATGAGCTGGCGATTAGCAAAATGGGCCTTACTCTTGTCCCAATACGACTTACATTTTAAACAACAGAAGTCAGTAAAAGGGCAGGCCATCTGTGATCTCCTGGCAGCTAATCCAACTACGGACACCGCCGAGATATATGACGATCTACCCGACGAAGCCTACGAAGTCAACACAACTTCGCACCAACAAGTATGGCATTTGTACTTTGATGGCGCTTCCCGAGCAGCTGTTGTCACAGGTGCTCCTGGAAGTTCTAAGATTTCTTCCGGAGTGGGAGTTGTCTTAGTTTCCCCAGGAAAACATGTGATGCCTCGCGCCTACTCGCTAACCGAGCCATGCTCGAATAATGTAGCAGAGTATAACGCACTGATCATAGGACTCAACTTCGCTAAGGAGCTGGGGGTGGAGTATCTCGAGGCTTTCGGTGATTCTCAGCTAATAGTCAAGCAAGTCCAAGGAGAATATGAAGTCCGAAGTCAAGATTTAATTCCATACCATAAGATGGCAGTGGAGATAGCGGAATCATTTGAAGGATTCTTTATCGAACATATTCCACGGCTACAGAATACTTATGCAGATGCGTTGGCAGCATTGGCCGTATCACTGGCGCAGCCTCCTGAAACGGAACAGTTTGTTACGGTAAGAACTCACCAACTCTTAGTGCCGCTTTACGGTGAAGATGCCAAGAAAGAAGAGGTTCAAGAGGCGCACGCTACTCAAATCGAGTTTGAACCACGAGATTGGCGTTTCCCCATCATCGACTACGTCTTGCATGGAATCTTGCCAGAAGATGTGAAGGAAAGAGACTCGATCCGACGAAGAGCACCAAGATTCTACTATAACACGGAGAATCGAACGTTGTACCGCAGGGGGCACGATGGTTTGCTATTGCGTTGCTTATCGGCAAAAGAGGCTGAAGAAGTCCTTAGGGAGGCGCTTGAAGGAGAGTGTGGCGCACACCAACCTGTGTAGGCATATAAAATTGCTTATAGGTCCCCTAGCATAGCTCGGCACAAACCGACGAGCCAACGAGG
>NC_033795.1:73415562-73416868 GCF_001876935.1 Asparagus officinalis | reverse complement strand
GCTTAGCGTATATCTTATTTGTGCTTATTCTTGTTCATATCTATCTCATATATCTCTTGCAATATCAAATTAATCAATATAATGGCATAAAATCGGATTATTTTAGCATAAGATCCTAATCACCCCCCTCTCTAGGGTCTAACAGTGGTGTTTGATTTCTGTGAGGTATTAGCTCGAGCAGTGCGGTTTCCTTCTGGTACTTGCTCTGTTATTAGTTGATACTTCAAGGTCAAGTAGTCTCTTTTAAAATGTCTAGGCTAACCATGCTCATAGCATCCATAGTGAAGTTTGTAATACCCAGAGTGATGATTACCGCATCTGGAGTTGGCTAATGACTCATTCAGCTAGTTTAACTATATTCTGACAAAAGGAATTTTTTTCTGTGACTAACCTTCCAAGCTGGTTTGATGCTGACTTGTGAATAGTGAGGCTTCCATTTGTTCTTGGGCATTTTGCCGAGTTATGTTTCTTGTTGTGGATTTTTTAGTACTCTACTTGGTCCTTCTCAATTTTTATTGTGTCTCTACTAGTTCCGCGTAATCCTTATTTTGAGGGCCACTAGGTTTCTCCTAATATTTCCCCTAAGTCCCCGTTAGAATTTCTTGGTCTTAACAAATTTTTCGGCTATCAGATATAGAGCAAACCTCAATAGTTGAGTGAATTTAGCCTCATACTCCTGTACCATCATGTTATTCTACTATATAGCTCCTGAAATTCAATTGCCCATTTATCCCTAACACCCTCCGGGATATGCTTTTTGTCACAAGCTCTATAAATATGTCCCAATTGATTAGTCTTAGGGTGGCCCTCTTTAGCCTCAGCGTTTTTCTCCACTAATGTTCAACTGCCTCCATGGACATAAAGGTAGAAAAGGACACTTTTTCCCCACTTAGTATAGTTTAAAATAGTGAATATCTTCTCCATCTGTAAAATATAGTCTTCTGCCACTAAAGGATCGATGGTTCATGAAAAAGTCAGAGGGATGAGCTTCTAAAATTATTTTAGGGCTGTGATAGTAGGTATCGATTGATTGCACCTAGGATTGACACTAAGCTTGAGGATCTGGGCAAGCCACTCTAAGGGATCTGGCATTTATTTTGCTAGCAAGCTGCTTACCGGTGTTCCTTACTACTGCTACAAGTTGAACAACCCTGTCCTAGACCCTAAAGCCTTGTCCCTCCTCGTTCTGTGTTTTATTTTGTCTTGCCCCTAGGATTGACACGATGCTTGAGGATCTGGGCAAGCCACTCTAAGGGATCTGACATTGATTTTGCTAGCAAGCTGCTTACCAGTGTTCCTTACTATT
>NC_033795.1:73413237-73414562 GCF_001876935.1 Asparagus officinalis | reverse complement strand
AGAAGCCAAAGATGCAAGTCTTGTTCACTTATCCTAATAAGATGTCGGTTGAAATCCCAGGTGCAGTTCCTGAAGACGAGAGAGAAGAGCCTAGCCTCATTCACCGGACGCGGTCCCGACCTGCAACTCAGGTCACTCCAGGGCATGAATTACGCTCTAAATTTTTAGAGGAGAGGCCTGTTGATCCAGAGGCGCAAGAAGCTGGCTTCTAAGCAATGAGGCAACCCTCTAATTCCAAAAACGGGACTGGCGGATCAAGGACTGACGGTTGAAAGGGGTGAGTACTTCTTCATATTATTTCTTCCGGTATATATTGAGCTTTTGAACTTAAACAATTTCGCACTTCGCAGGAGAAGATTTTGCATGCCACTTTGTCTTTGACGCTTCCTCCCCTGATATTGACTTCTGGGAACCAACTCCTGGAATCAGGCTCGAAGAGCCTGTAGATGTTGAGATAAGTATTCCCGATAAGACTGGCGTGGGTCACGATGTCGAGCCAAGCTTAACTGAACAGACTGAGAGTCCAGGTATACTTAAAACCAGTAGCGCATCTTTCAGGTGGCGGGAATTGAACGATGAAGAATTCGTATCCCCGCTAACTATTTCTATACTTATTACTCTATTAGAAAAGCTGCAAGAGATGGATCGAAGCAATAAGGTGCAGGAACCTAGCGTCGCAGTTGAAGGTGAATCTTATTTGACTTTTGTTTCTGAAAATTTGTATTTTGACTCTTGAATTTTCTTATAGATGCGATAACAGAGGGTCATGGTGACGAGGGAGGCTCCCGAGATGCCTCCTTCTAAAAGGAGAGTCTGGCCTCACTTAATCCGGTATTGGCCTCTGAGGATATGCTACTCGATGATATGTTGCTTGAACAAGCCTAATACAAGGCCGCCAATCCAATAAGCACAGCTGGTTCGTCTGCAAGTATGATTCTTTTTCCCATGTTTCACTTATTTGCTTGTCATCTTACGTTTAATCATCGGATGATTCTGATCGTAGGACCAGTCATTAAAACTGATACAACTACTCCTAATGGAAAGTCTGGTGAATCTGAGGGTCTCGATTTCTTGCTTTTAGCTGAGGTTGTTATTAACGCTCGGTCATCTGGATTTGAGCAACAACTCTCGGTTTCCTTAGGAATGCCAACTACCATACCTGTTACAACTTTCGGCGGGAGTTCGACTGAACAGGTCATGAGACCAACTAAAGAAGTTGGTGCTTCAACGGCTGCTACACCCATAGTGCTTCCTGTGACACATGAAGTTGAGCGACCAGAAACGGGTGTAGTGCGTTCGGTTGGAGAAAGCTCCTCAGGGGCTGG
>NC_033795.1:73410885-73412237 GCF_001876935.1 Asparagus officinalis | reverse complement strand
AAGTCTCTTGATCAAAAATTGTTTTTCAAGACCATATATACAAAACAACAATATATATATAAAAAAAATGGTTAGTATTATATATATATTTTTTTTTCTTTTTTTTTCACTCTCTAGTTCTTTGTGATTGTTTTCTATTTTAACGGGCTTTCTAAGTGACCATTTAGCGAGTTTTGGGCCAATGAATCCCAACCCAATTGGGCTTAGGTCATTAAGTATAGAGATACTCCTTGGGCTTAATTGCTCATTCAACTTAGGCTTTATAAGATAGAATCACCCTGAATTTAAGACTTTTTTTTTTGTGGTGCCCATTTTTCGCACTCTTCTTTTATAAGGTTAGTTTTTTTTAATATATATATGTGTAAGTATATATAGTTTTTTTAAAAAATGTGTAAATCAAGATCACTTGAAAAAAATATTTTTAACTCTAAGTTAAGCATGCAAAAATTTCATTATTTTTTTAATTAAAAAAAACTAAGGTAAGACTTAAGTAAAGTATACTAGTTGAAAAATCATTTCTTAAGAACTTTATTTGGAGTTATCATAAAAGGTGAACTTGAATATGTCACTAACTAAGAATTAGAAAATTTAAAATCTATCAATTTGATCAATTATTACTTTAACTCTATTAATTTGGCAAGTGACAATATTTTTATAATTTTTTTTAACAAAAGGAAAGAAAAACATAACTAAAAAGGTAAAATAAGGAGGAAAATATGTATTTCTCACCCACACACCTAAATTTTGCATTGTCCTCAATGCAAATTCGCTGAAGCACAAAGTAAAGCAGATAAAATTGAAGAACTTACAGTTGTTCGGTTGACAATGATGATAAGGATCTGCAATTACTGTTAGTATGAGGATGAAGAAATCAAATAAGAGAAAAATTGTAAGTAATTTTTTTTATGTTACTTATTCAAATTTTTGTTGTTTTTTTTAATTATTATTATTATAGATAATGAGGTTCATAAAGAACCAACACCTCTTCCTCTCCGAGCGTAGAAAATTCTAAAAATGGTTTCAGACGTTGACCATTTATTTTAAAAATATTACCATTTTTAGGATTTTCTATCTCGACAGCTCCATGTGGAAAAACTTGTTTAACAAAAAATGGACCAGTCCATCTTGATCTTAATTTTCCCGGAAAAAGATGCAATTTTGAATTGTACAATAAAACTTTCTGTCCTGGAGAGAAATTTTTTCGCAAAATTGATTTGTCATGAAAAATTTTTGTTTTCTCTTTGTAAATTTTTGAGTTTATGTATGCATCATTTCTAATTTTTTTCCAACTCATTTATTTGGAGCAATCTGTTCTTACCTGCTGAGTCTGAGTCAAAATTCAACTGTTTTAT
>NC_033795.1:73408528-73409885 GCF_001876935.1 Asparagus officinalis | reverse complement strand
TTAAAATTCAAAATTATTTTGGTACCCAAGAACTCTTGGTACCAAAAGATTTAGGGACATGACCCCTATTATTTAAGCTCAAGGCCCTAGGGTTATGAACCCTTTTAGGCGCATGTGGTACACGGGATCGGTCATAGCAATAATCACTCAAATGACCCTTCCGATTGTAATATGTACAATGGAAAGGAAGCATTTGCTTATGTTGACCATTAAAAAGTGCACGTGGAACATTTGCAAATAAAGATGGTCTTTTAAGATTATTTTGCAAATGAGAAACATCATCAAAACAAAACTTTCCTAAGTGGCCATATCTACCACAAACATCACATCTAAAAACATGTGGCCTACTAGAAGCATTTGGCAAATGAGATTTAATTTTTAAATCAAAACAATATTTGGCCAAATGACCAAGACGACCACAATGATCACATTGTACAAGATGAAGAAGCTATATGAGATGCACAAGGAACATTAGAATTCTTATGTTTGTGTGCATCATAACAAAACTTAGCTAAATGACCTTGACGGCCGCAAATAGAACACTTATAAGTTTTGCTATACATGTGTGCATAATGAGTGGATGATTTTGACTTAGTCTTGGCACACATGTCCATAAGCCTCTTATGATTATTAATGCATATTTTTAAAGTTGAATCTAAAGATGAAATACTATTTTTCATAAGATTCAAATCTTCATTTTTAGGCACATATGCATTTTTAGAAGTAGAACATAAATAGTTATTTATAAAAGAAGCTGTATCATTCTTTATGTTCTCTACTTCTAACATGGCATCAATCTTGGCATGAGATAGGCTAGCAATAGATGAGATCAAATTTTCATTTTCCAAATTTATTAAGTCATTGCTTTCTTTAAGCATAGTATTTTCATTTTCAATAACATCAAATTTGGACACTAGCTTCTCATGATCGGATTTTAAAACATCATGCTTGCTTTTTAAATCATTAAAATCATTTTCGCAAACCTCACTAGGGCTATCGCCTAGTGGCCGTGTGCATGTTGCTCCATATGAACTTGAAGCCAGATCCGCCAAAGCTTGTTGGATCGCCTCCAAGTCCCCTTGATGTGCTTCTATAAATTTCTAAAGTTTGTAAGCACTATCAAAATGAACAAACTTGTTAGACATAGATGAATTAAAAGCATTTAGCAAATATTCTAACAAAATATTGTTCATTGTAAACATACGATGATCATTCTTATTACATTTGGATTTCTCCAAAGTGGGCACAAAATAAGCATCATCTATAATTTCCCATAAATCAAAGTGTTTAGATCGAACAAAAAGTTTAAATCTAACACACCATTGGGTATAGGGGAAATTATCTAATCTAGGAGCAA
>NC_033795.1:73406143-73407528 GCF_001876935.1 Asparagus officinalis | reverse complement strand
AAATTTCCCCTCCATTCCCCTCCTCTACCCTCCAAAATGAAACTCCCAAACAAGATTAAAATGAAATTTACCTTCCCTTCCCTTCCCTTCCCCCTCTCTACCCTCCATCCAAACAGGCCATAAAGAAAACTAATCTTCAATCATTCAAATGGTCTTGAGTTTGAATCTCATCCCAACATATTTTTTCTCTTGAACATTTAAAAAAATTTACATGGTCTTGAGTTTAAACACTAAACTCATTGCACATAACCACTTATTTTATGAAATTTGTTTAATATAAACTTCGCGGGATATTAAAATCATGTGAAATTTAGTAACTGTTTACTGCCTGAGGCAAGCTTTTTGGTTAGCGCTAATTAATTAAGGACATAACTTCACGGGATTTTTAATCGCATGAAAATTTTCAACTTTATTCGCAGATTTCTGGCTAAACCTGGGTCAAAATTTGCAAATAAATCTGAAAAGGGTCGATTTTTGGGAATAAATTCCTAAAAGGGTCTAAAACGAAAATTTGTCCTATGCTAAATAAGATATCTTGGATCATCATCATATACGAGTTAGGGGAATGTTTTTCATGGTTAATATTACCCTTAACTTTTTTAAAATATTATATTGTTATCCTAATCTATTCTAATTTTCCTATCTTCTTTGAATTATAATTAAATGATTTATCCTATCCATAATGAGACTTAACATGTTATTGGATAAAGGAGATATGTTTGATATAATTCAAATCTTTTACTTATTTTATTTTGTAGAGAAATCTAAAAAATAAATGTTAGCCTAAAAGTTTTTGGACCTTGTAAAAAATATCCTCCAAGTTTTTAACATTACAAAAAATACCCCTAAAAATTTAAAATTTTATTAAAATATCTTGAAAATTATAAATTTTACTTATTTCAATTCAGTGAGAAATCTAAAAAATATATACTAGCTAAAAAATGAAAGTTTTTAATATTGGAGAAAGTGTCTTGTAAGTTCTGAAAAATACAAAAACACTCCTAAAAGTTTAAAATTTGTAAAAAAACACATTGAAAATTTTAAACCGATAAACACACTAAAAACCTACAAATATCACAAACAACCCCCAAAATTTTATGAAATTTGCAATAAACACTCTAAATTTTTTACAAATTACAAGATAAAACCCTCAAGATTGTAAAATTTATAAAAATCCTGATAATTTTCAACCTAACATAATTATCAGGAATTATAAATAGGATTGAAAATGTTGGACCCAAGAGGGGGAGTGATTAGGATCAAGAGGCTATATTTATGCAATAAAATTAAGGCAAGCAAACCACAGTATTCTAATACAATCAAAATAGAGGAGATAGAGTTAGGAATCGTTATCCTGTGACGCGCGATATGTTAACGAGGTTCGG
>NC_033795.1:73403690-73405143 GCF_001876935.1 Asparagus officinalis | reverse complement strand
TGTCTTCCATTCTAGTCTCAAGTTGATTATATATTTTCAAGGAAAGGAAAAGAGATTATCTCCAAGTTCTTTGCAAATGCTTTTTGGTTATCTAAGCTATCTAAGCTTGCTGCTTGAAGTCTGATTCAAATTCCCTTCTCTACATTAATGTGAAGTTGTTTATTATTAAGTAAATGGTTATGATTTGCTCAACATATGACAGAAATTGGTAAATGAATCAAACAAGGCAATCTGCATTACAGAAATTGGTAAATGAATCTAGTTTACTGAATGAGCAATGTACATTGTACATAACCACAATATCTAATTTAGTGAAACCAGTCAGACAGTATGGCTCTTCAGTAGTCCTACATGCGCAAACAATATCTTAGAATGTCCTGATTCAAGCTCCTGATTGTCAAGCTCCTGATTCAAGCAACAAATATCACAACTTTATTAGAGTTTTCTTTTAAACATGACACAATACATTTCTAGCATCATATTTGTATGGAAAGTGATACATTTGTTTACCCAGTTCATGATGAGCATTACATTTCATTAGAAAAATCAACTTAAAGATTAACTGTAGAAATCATAAAAGCTCCCTTGCCTTCTTATAATTCAAGGCTAATATTGATACCAGTTTGAGAAACACACACCAAATCTAGTTTAGTGAATGAGCAAAGTACATTGTACATAACCACAAGGCAAACTACTGATTTAGCTGAAAATAATCAAACAAATAATATACAAATGTAGAGGGTTCCTCATAAGAAAACACAATAGGTGCATACATAGCTGCATTCAGCAATGTCAATGGGCCTAGTTAATAAACTTGCTTCTATCCTATGAAACCAGTTAGACAGTATGGCTCTTCAGTAGTCCTACATGTGCAAACAATATCTTAGAATATCCTGATTCAAGCTCCTGATTGTCAAGCTCCTGATTCAAGCAACAAATATCACGTCATTATTAGAGTTTTCTTTTAAACATGACACATACATTTCTAGCATCGTATTTGTACAGAAAGTGATACAATTGTGTACCCAGTTCATGCTGAGCATTACATTTCATTAAAAAATCAAATCAAAGATTAACTGTAGAAATCTTCAAAGCTCCCTTTCCTTCTTATAATTCAAGGCTAACATTGATATCAGTTTGAGAAACACACTCTGAATCTAGTTTAAGAAAAGCTCAAAGATGTAGGCTAATATTGATATCACGTCTTTGTGACCGACCATCAACTCCTCGTGACGTTGGCGCACTAGTCCCCTGCCAAAATGTATTATAAAATCCACCAATGAATTATTCTTCGAAACAAATTTCTTGAAGAATGCATGTCCACTTTCTGCTCATTGACTACTTGACATGTCTGCCGAGAAAATGTGATTAACATATGCAGGATTCCATCTTGACTGAAGTTCATATTGGTCTTGCAACCACTTGTTTCCTTCTAACCCACTTTTCTTAATCA
>NC_033795.1:73401229-73402690 GCF_001876935.1 Asparagus officinalis | reverse complement strand
GGTTGATTTGTTTTCATTTGAAAACTTTTTGCATGATTCTCATGTTTCTCTCCTTGTGATTTCATAAATTTTTTATACATGGTTTTTATGTCTTTTGATATGAGACAATATTTTCATCTTGATATATTTATATATGTTCTCATTTTCTCTTGAATGTTAGTGATTTTTAGCATATTTTTTATGCTTACTCACATGTTATGCCATGATCTTTTATTGCTTATATTCTATATGGCTTTTTGATAGAGGGAGCAATCCCTATACTTGTTTAATACTCACCTATGCTTATTGATAGGGGGAGCTTTCGCTCTCTTAATTCTTTTGTCCCCTTTTTGATGTTGTCAAAGGGGGAGAAATATTGTGAGTATATGTATATTCTTTCTTGTTCATATGCATGTGAATTATAACTTATATATACATTTCCTTTCATGCATATATCCTTTTTGTAAATTGTTTGTCATCATCAAAAAGGGGGAGATTGTTGGCCTTCTTGTTTTGATGATGATTTACAAACAATTTACTACTAATGTTGTTTGTCTAGTGTTTGTGCATTCCTATGTATTGTAGACAAACAACGTGTTGGAGGTTGGATGGATTAAGCCTACACGATCATATCAAGAGGAGGTTGGCGGAATTGTGGAGTGAAGCATCGTACAATTCAAGTTCAAGATCCAAGTTTAGCTTCATCCGCAACGTGTACCAAGTTGAGCTCAATGAAGATCAAGATCAAGCTTGGGTAATTTAGTTTAGGATTTACATTATGTGTGTTAAGTACGTTAAGCTCAATACTTAAACACACACACTTATTAGTTTCTTCGTATATATATATAGTTATATATATATACATAAGTTTTGGTTTCTATGTATATATATGGTTATATATATACATACATATGTCTTGGTTTTTATGATATTACATACTCTATTGTGTTTTAGTACTTATTGCATAGAATATGTAATTTTGTGAAAATACTATCTTATTAGTTTGTAGACTTCAATATCAGTTTATACATGTTTTACTAAGTCTATAAAAACATTTCACAAAGTTTTAAAAGTTGGTTTCTGTCAAAACATCAAAATTCAAGTATCTCATATTTTCATGTTTTGGACTATTTTGTAAAATGATGATATTTTTCATTTGGGAGGTCCTTTCTGATAACCAGTCACTGTAGCATGTTTATTTTCATGTCTACAATCATTCCCCAAAGTTTTACATTTTTTGAAATTTGTTTGATATTTTTAAACAGTGTTTTAAATTCAGAAAAACAGCTTTCAGAACCAGTTTTCTGTTATATCAGTTTTCGGTCCACCGCACCGGTCGACCGCTCGTTTGATCTTTCATCAGCATGGTCCAGAGAGTTGGTCGGTCGATCGGTCCGGTCGACCGAGAGCTCAATCGGTCGACCGCACTGGTCGACCGACGATTGTCCAGAGCTGGTCTTCATGTTTTTGCTCTCCGTCGGT
>NC_033795.1:73398644-73400229 GCF_001876935.1 Asparagus officinalis | reverse complement strand
AGGAGTGGCGGCTTGGAGTGGGAAAGGGGGAAAGGGAATGGGAGTTAGGGTTTGAGATGAGTATTTGGGGAATCTTCTTCGGGTCGGGTTGAGTTGAGTGAGATTGAGAACTTATTCACTGAACAGGTTTTTAGAATTAGAAGAGTTCGGTCGGTTCGGGTCGGGTCGGTTTGAAAAGCTTTCAACCCGATCCGAACCGTTCTATTCATAAAACCGAACCAAACTGTTAATTTCGGTTCGGTTCGGTCGGTTTTTTCGGTTTGGACCGAACCATGCTCACCCCTACCTGCATGTGATTAGTGTGCCAGTTAGTGTTAGATTTGAGATGCAAACCTAGAGGAGGGGAAGGGTAAATAGTTTTGATGCAGTTTTTCTGTAAAATATAGAATATATGGCTAAAATATAGAAAAATAAAGGCAAATAATTGTAGATGGTTAAAATATACTCTCTCTTAAACCAATGCTCAATCTGAGTCAAAGAAATAAACGCCCGTAGGCTAAACACTTCTCAGATGGGTTCAAACAGTAGTATATATGATAAGCTACAATGAAGTTCACTCGAGTCACATGCGAATATGACTACATGCTAAACTTTGGCCCAGCTCATCCGAATCAAAGAAGCCCTAAGTCCGAGTCAATCCTTAAGTTGGAGTCTAGGCTAATTCGAAAGGTGCCTTTAAGTCGGACTCTGGACCGAGTCAAAAGGAATTCTCAAATTGTACTATAGGCCGAGTCCAAGTGTAGTAGTAAAGTTCACTGAGAGTCTTATGAGAACTCTGAACAAAATACATACGTGTGCCATGTCATCCATATCCCAAGGATTGTAGACAAACAACTAATCTATCAAGTCACGAGAGGCGTGGATCAATATGCGGCACAAGTCTGATACTTGAGTTCCAATACAGGCTCAAGAAATGGATGCCTAGATTGAGGTGGACGCCTAGATCAAAATGGCCCAAGCACATACCCATAGCAGAGCTCTTCCAAGCCATAGCGAAGCTTGCCCAAGTCATAATGAAGCTCATTCTCAAGACCAAGTCGAAGTGAAGCTTCTAGCAAGGTTTTCCCAAAATGAGCTAAGCCCAAATAGTCCATGTGGGACACATAGTGAAGTTTGCTAAACCCATAACGAAGTTTGCTAAAACTAAAGCCTTAGTGAAGTCGCCAAAGTTATAGTGAAACTTGCCTAACCAGCAACGAGCTCCCCCCAATAGCCCACGTGGGTGATATCATCCATTTTGGGGAAGTTCCCTCATGGTCATTATTGATGAACTTCACCCGTGATCATTATTGGCGAACATCACCTATGGCTGTTATTAGCAAATCTCGCCCATAACCATTTTTAGAAGCTACTTTTAAGGATACAGTTTATCCACTAACTCACCCATTTAAGAGGGGTTAAGGCCTACTAACTCCCTCCACTTAATACTCCCAAGCCTATAAATAGACATGATCAACATAAAAGAAGGGGCAGACGAAAGGTCTTAGGCTAACATTGTTCTCGGCTAGGCTTCTTGCCATTGAGAGGAGAGAGAGAGAGAGAGAGAGAGAGAGAGAGAGAGAGAGAGAGAGAGAGAGAGAGAGAG
>NC_033795.1:73396058-73397644 GCF_001876935.1 Asparagus officinalis | reverse complement strand
ATGATAAATTTTTTCTTGGATTTTCATATTTTCTTTTTTTAGTTGACCCATAACAGTCATATGCATGTTCTTCAGGGGTAAAATGGTCAAACTGAAAAAAATTGGATGGAAAAAATAGAAAGGTGGTCATGTGATGACAAAAGGGAAGTTATGGGTGGTCTTATGAAACTCGAGATAGTTATGGATGGTTGAGCGAAATAGGAGGTAAGTGAGGGGTGATTCCCTGAAAAAAAAACCCAATATAATATTATAAAACTTTAACACCTAATGGAAATGCAATTTAATACATTTTATTAGCTTAATGTATCATATATTTTTTCCCTAGACAAAATTAAAAAATTTCAGTAATAACTTACTTAAATAGGCTAAATTCGAGTGTTATTATTTTACAGTGCCTTAAAAGTAAGAGTTGGGGTGCAAATGTTCTAAAACTTGGAGGGCAAGAACACCTATCTACTCCTCTATACTTAAAAGAGAATTAAAAGAATTCTCTTCATGCTACAGTAAAAAACTACGGTGAACAGTAAATGGAATCTAGTCCTCTGCACTCAAAATTACTATTTATAATATAGTATTTACTATATTATAAACAGTAAATCAAATATGCTTATCCATACGTAAAGTTACTATTTATGCTACAATAACTTACTCTATCATAAACAGTAAAGCAAATCTAATGTATTAAAACTTGGATCCCTCTATGAGTATAAATGAGTAGATATGATTTCTAAATTAAATGTATTAAAACTTGAATTCTTCTTTTAAGTATAGAGGAGTAAATATGATTTCTATTTTTAAACATACAATAATTAAATTAAGTATATTAAAACTTAGAGGGAGACAAATTCAAAATGCAGTGCTTAAAAAAATAGGGTTTTGTGTTTTGCATGGGGTGCACACTACTTGTATTTGATTTAGACATCTCCCTCCTATCCAGTATGCTCACAAAATTTGTATTCACTGTAAAATCGATATTGCGACCCACATCACATTCTTCTCGCTCACGATATATTACTTCCTCTTAAGAATATCACTAGTGTGAACACCTTGCAAAGCACAAGAAATTTTTTTCTCTGCCATAGTAATCTCGTTTTAACTGCTACAACATTTTTTGAATTTTATAGGTTGCTACAGTATCCCGCTTCTACTACAGTATTCCCGTGTGCTATAGTAAAAAATTTTCAAAAAACTGCATCGCCTAGTTTCATGTTTGCTACAGTAGTAAATGTTATGATAAATGCTACCGTATTATTTACTATAGCATGAATAGTGAATCTTGGGTTCTCCCATCTATATAGAGGAGTAAATGTAGCCAAAAACTAGACCACAACGAAGTACTTATGATGGGTTTGAAAGTTGTAGGGGTATACTAGTCTCATTGTATTGACACAATATTGATAACTACACTGAATAGTATTGTGACTTCGTTAAAATAATGCTAGGAGCACACCCCAACCACACTCCCAACCACACCCCCACACTCTCTATAGTGCTAGTGGGCCATGCATGATATTTTAAAAAAAATATCATGCATGGCCCACTAGTACTATAGAGAGTGTGGGGGTGTGGTTGAGAGTGTGGTTGAG
>NC_033795.1:73393450-73395058 GCF_001876935.1 Asparagus officinalis | reverse complement strand
TGACCGCACCATCAGAGGCTCATTACCGAAGATTACCCCCAAGTGCGATTTGAAGTAAATCAAATGCTGGGTGGGTGAATCCATCCCATTAAACGGCGTGAAGTTAATTAGGTTGAACTTCACCGGATATGGGATTGATTCCCACTCTCTTGGGTATGGACAAGGAATACCCGTCTTTTTCATCTCTTGAGCGGAAATCAATGTATTGATTTTGCTCTCGAGATTTTTAAATTTCAGATTTTCATCTGTGTTTTCACTAGCATTCTCGTTACCACCCCCTGCATTGACGGGAGGATTATTAGCATTATGCGTCTCATTCGCATTAGTGTCTTCGTCTTCCAGATTAACCGGGTTACGACGACTTGGCTCGCCTTGCTGGTTCGTCAATGCTTGGATTTGTTGGTCATGCATTTCTCTCATGTTCTGCATGGCCATCTGCATTTCGAACCTGAAGGTTTCCTGTTGCTTAGCTAAGGCGTCTTCAAGCATTTTGGCCACTTGCTCCGCACTTATCATAAGTGCCTCGCGGGGTTGTCCCTCGCTGGATACCGTATTATCTGATGCGACTGCGGAGCCGGCATCAGATTCTTCATCTTCTGAAGGGAGTTTTGTCCGAACCCTACCATAGGTTGCTCGCTTGATGGTTCCGGACTGCAGACGGGTTCTAGGCCGGGATGCTTTCAGAATCGATTCGAGATTGTCCCGCGCCGATGTCCCTCTGCTGGTCATGTTGGTGGTGACCCTCGGAAATTCTCCCTCTTCAGCCACCGTTCTTCTTCGTCGGAAATGCCTAGGCCTTAGTTTCGGCGTTTTAGTACTGAGTCTTTCGAAAACCAAAACTCGTTCGGGGACCGCCTTGATGCAGCTGCATTCAGACAATACTGCCCGAATGAGTTTGGAACAGGGGCACTGAGTTTCCTGTTCTCGGGGACTCCTTTTCCTGGTTTTATTCGTACCCCCAGCATGATAGTACAACTCGTCTGCTTGACGATCGGAGTAACCTATCGTGTGTTGGCACGACTTCTCAGGTATAACATTATCGTCATCAGACGATAATGTTTCCTTCTGAGGGAGAATTGCCTTCTTAGGGCTTTCGAAAGTCACGCGCCTCGAAACATGCCTTTTTGGGCGTGAGTTCTCGGCGGGCTCCTGGACTTCAATGCGCAAGTTGGTGCGCATAACTGCCCTGGTCTCTTTGTCATGTTGAGGGTAACGGCGACCCCCAGCATGTTGCGTCATCCGGGGCTTTTTCATCGATCCCAAATGATCTTGGACAGGAGCTTTGCCTCTCTCGTCGGGAATCGGACCGAGGCGCTCCAAGACTGGCTTCTTCCTTCGGGATGATTCTGCATGATCTTCCGGAGAAGCTATTGGGATTACCGGCGACTTTGGTTGATTCACCGGAGGTGGAACTTTGGTTGGAGGCTGTTTCGACCTCCACACTTGACGGGTTGATGGCGGCTTTTTGGCCACTCTTTCTTTCTTCAATTCCTCGGCCTTCTGCACGAGGATTCTTACTTGTGCAAGTAACGCGCGGCATTTGTGAATCCACTCTTCGAGTGTCGAACGGTTCCGTTTGACCCGGATCCATTCGTTCGTCGGCGGCTT
>NC_033795.1:73390833-73392450 GCF_001876935.1 Asparagus officinalis | reverse complement strand
GTGTTCGAGAGGACCGGATCTCAGATCTACGCAGGCTACACTCCGGATCTAAGCTTGGTCTTAGATCCTAAGACTTGGACGATTGTTTCCTTGGTGAAACAATCCTCCCCGGCTATTATTTCATTGGTGAAATAATACCCGTAGTACTGCGTAGATCCGACCGGATCTAGATCTCGCGGTGGTCCACGGCAAGAGGCGGTGCATTGCTACATTGGGGTCGAGCCCTGGCATATCTTCATAGTTCCAAGCGAAGACGTCAATATACTCCCTGATGAGAGCAATTAACTCCTCCTTCTCATTTGGGGGAAGGCTGTCACTGATGAATATGGGCTTTGGGTTGGCCTCGTCACCCATGTTAACTTGGACTATTTTATCTTCAGTGGATGGTTCTCTTTGTTCGAACCAATCGCTGTACTGCATGTTTAGGGGATGAACCCATGGATCTTCCCACGTTGGTATTTGATCGTCGTCTTCTATTGTCACAGGATCGACCGTAGTCATATGCGACATCAGTTTCTTGAACACCTCCCCCAGACTTGCGTCGGAATCCCCAGCTGAAGAATCAGAAGAGTATCCGTTTTTTAGTTTTGTTAGCAATTTGATCGATAATTTTCCAACCACATTCATCAACAGACGAGGAAACATAGACTAAGCCTCTTTTGTGATGGTAATAATCATCCGGTTTCCCTTTTGGCACATACGCTGCTTTAGCTGGGATACGGGAACCTCGATCAAAGTACAAGCCTTCTCCGAGTGTGAAATAATATCCCTGTTTTTCCATGAGCTTGCGCGCTTCAGAACTATATTTAGATAAATGTCGACCAGGTTTATCTTCCTATTCGTCCTCTCTTAGGAAATGATCTGGTAACGGAAAATTCTCTCCTTTACCATAAATCACCTCTTTTTCGACTCCTGTTTTGGCAGGCACGACCAGGGTTGTTCCGAAGGAATGCTAGAGGCGTTTCTTTGTTACATAAGATGATCGGAGCGGCATATGTAAATCAGGATTATCGTGTAGTCCTTTTGTCGCATCATCAAGAGACAACGAGTACTTTAAATCCTCTTTTATTTCAATATCGGCAAGTTGCCAGTTACAACTTCCATCTGACGATTGTTCATCGTCAAGATTGATTACAAAGGGTACAATGTCATTTAAAACAAAACCACCATTGTAATCGAATCTGGCTTCGGAATCAGCTTCTTCTCCGTTGTCCGTGCCCTGGACCGATGGTTCCGTGTTGGATTCGTTACCATAAAGGAGAGAATCAGTGAAATAATTCTCAAACCCTTTAAATGGTTGTTTATCCGCGACCACCGTCCTGACCCTTCCACCAGTGTCGACATATTTCAGACACTGATGTAGGGTGGAGGGAACTATAACATTACTATGGATCCAAGGCCGACCCAGTAGTAAGTTATATGATGTCTCAGCATCAATCACGTAACACGTGATCTCCGTCCTCAGATCACCCATTTGGGACTTTATCCGGATCTTCCCCAAAGGCCTTGACCCGCTGGTGTTGAATCCGTAAATGACCGTGCCTGTAAACGCCAATTTGCTGACTGGAATGCCAAGGCTATGCATAAGGCGAAGCGGCATAATGCTTACAGCGGAAC
>NC_033795.1:73388152-73389833 GCF_001876935.1 Asparagus officinalis | reverse complement strand
TGCCTCAGCTCAGCTCTGATGGACTCCTCGTTGGTAGCTAAAGTCTTCGCAGCAACCTCCTCCATCTCGATCAGCTTCTGCTTCAAAGATTTCAACTCCTCAGATAAAGCAGTGTGGGCCTGCTGATCTTGTATCTTCGTCATCTGAAGAATACTCAAAGTCTCCTCTTTCTCATGGAGCTCTCTTCGGAGCTGGTCTATCTGGGTCTCACAAGAAGCAATCGAAGAATCAAGCTCGTCGAGTGAGGATGACCTAATAGCAAGGTTAGCCTCAACTCGATCTACCCGGTCCCGCTGCACCTGAATGTCGAACTCAGCAAGAAACCTAGTATCGCGCCATGTCTGTAAGCGAGTATCCAGCTCGGCAGCGATGAATGAAGAGGCACCTGCATCCCGGAGCTCACAAAACGTCTGAAGCTCACGCTCTAGCTAGGCAGTCAAGATCATCAACAATAGACTTCGCCAGATCTGGGTACCCTGCATCCCTTATTGAATTTATCTTAAGATCAAGGAATGGCTAAAACTGGTGAAGGGAAAGTCCACCGTGGAAGAGTTTGCCAATCATAGCATTCACAAAGGAGAAGAAGGAACGGATCTCTATACAGATGACAATCTTCTCTGGGTCGCTGTCTGATAATAACTCCTTCACAAGGACGTGAAGCCGAGACTGTCAAAAGCCTTGATGAAGAAATGAATAACATTTCTCAGTAGCTCAATTCATACCTTCTTCCCCTTGAGTCACTAGGGGTGGTGGAGGTGTAACGGCTGGGGGTGTATCAACTGGTGTAGTTGGTCCCACAGCCGGCTCAACAGGATCAATTTCGACAAAAGCTCCTGTCAAATACAAAATAGAATTCTCAGATGCATCATATTATAGATGCATTAGTCAAAAATTGACTGGTCCTATAATTAACTGGAGAAAAACTACGTACCTTCAAAAAAACCATCCTCGGGATTCTTAGGGAGCGTAGACTCAGGAAATACATCTCCAGGCAACTGGTCATCAATTTGAGGAGAACCATACATAAAGTGGAGCATAGGAGTGTCCACAAGCAAGCCTTCCTCGTCAAAATCATCAGTTGAGAAATCTGACACAAGAGAATATAAGTACGAAAGGAGAATAAAGAGACTACGACCAATAGAAATGAGTTACCTCTTATGGGTGCGTCAGCCTCTCTATTCCCAAGATCCACGTTTGCCTCCTGCAAATTATCTAAAAGAGCAAGAAGCATAGAGACAATTAGGGAATGCACAAATTCCAAATCATTCAACTCCTTTGTGTATTGTTAATGGTAGATGTACCTGGATTCATCGAACCGGGTCCTACATTGACGGTCTCCCTAATGTCACCAGCTTCTGCAGGCCTTTCTACCTGGTGCGGTGAGTCGGGCTCACCAAAAGATGTAGAATCGTGAAAAACAGGATCAAGACTCATCTCGCTCTCCCCCTCCTATATAGAGATGGAAAAGCATGAGTCAAAGTTCCGAATGATCGAGAGGTTGGTCTATAGGGTAGATGTTACCTCCATCACTAGCAGGATCGTCACCGGCCAAATCCATATCAGATGCTCGCGAAACTACACGCGGCTTGCGGGCTAATCTCTTCCGCATAGCAGCAGGGGCAACAATCGAAGGTCTCGCCTGGGGAGAAGGACGGAACTCTTCATCCTGGTCAGCTGTGGT
>NC_033795.1:73385341-73387152 GCF_001876935.1 Asparagus officinalis | reverse complement strand
GGAGGGGTCGGTTGAGTCCGACCCGCGTCGGCCAACGCGGTCGGATTCTTCGACGCCGCGCCTAGCGCGGGTCGGATCATTCCGATTCCGACTCGCGCGGGCGCTGGTCGGTTTGGTCTGTCCTGCACGGCGCGCTGGGATTTTTGGCTTCACTGATTTCTTATGTTTTCCAGCTCTTCTGAGACTTGTATTTTCCATCGTTTTGCGTATTTGATCATCTTAATAACTTGTACGCTCCGCGCGAGTTGACCGACACGCGCGATTTGACCGACGCGCACGAGTTGATTGTTGGGCGCGCGTTTGATTGATGCGCATGAGCTAATTGACGCGTGCGAGCGGATTGACTTGACGCACGTGAGCTAACCAACGCACGCGGACTGATTGTCGAGGGCGCGAGCTGATTGTTAAGCGCGCAAGTCACTCGGTTCGTCGTTTTGCTTCAGGTGCTTGTCGGCGTTAGATAATCCTCTTAGACTCAGATAACAACATTCATCATCTTCTCTCCGTCTTGGGCTGTGCGTGGATACCTATAGGCATTTTTAAACGCCTACAGATACCCCCTCCAAAGTATTTCAGACTCATTCTTTTATAGAGGAGTCTGGAATGCTTTAGATATGATAGTCCCCCACCTTTAGTCGGTGTCAAAGGACCTGTGAACTGCTTTAATTCTTGACTTCTTCAACCTTCAGTCTATCTAGTGTTTTGTCAAATAGATGAAGTTCTTCCGGTGTTGCATTTATCATTTGACCGTTGTCAAAATATTGAATCGAAATTGGTGAGTTAGTTTTGGCTCGTGTCATTGAGTTAACTTTGAACTGATTATCTTCGTCGCAACGCATGGACCGACGTTGACCTAGGTCTACGTGTTGATCGGCGTTGGTCTTAGGATTTTGTATCGATCGGTGTTGACTATCATCGAAACGTGTTGACCGGCGTTAACACAGTTTATACTCGTACGTTTGCTGGAGTCTACACAATTTAAGATCTTAAGGCATTGTAGCGTGGCGGTCCCAAATATTAGGCTGCAGGACTAACTATTAAACCTGATTCATCTGCACGTGTGGATCTTATCCCAAATTTGTTGGATGTCCAAGTCACTAGACCAACTAATGGGGCTGGTGCATCAGCGACTTTCGTATATATAGGATTTTTGGCAAACCCTCAGCCATTAACGGGTTTGATGAGCCTTTACCGACTACCGTTTGAGTCGGGCTAGCAGGCGAATTGTTTAAATCCATTCCACATGTGACGTTATGCCAAAAGAGTTAACTCTTTTAGTGCTACGATATTGAATACGTAGACTTCGTCTTTCTCACGTGATAAGACTAAACGGCGACGCGTATTAGGATTAGACTTTAAGGTTTTAGGCAAACCCCCAGCCTTCAACGGGTTTGATGTGCCTTTACCGATTACCGTTTGAATCAGGCTTGCATACGAATTATTTAAGTCTGTTCCGCATGTAACGTTGTGCTAAGAGAGTTAACTCTCTTAGTTCTACGATATTAAATACGTAGACTTCGTCTTTCTTACGGGAATAGACTACCCGGCAATGGGTGTTAGGCGCTGACTTATCCCTACTTAGGCTTCGGGATAAAATCCCACGTGCGTGTGAAGCACGGATTTTGGCGTTATGAATAACAACCTACCACAATATCGAATACGTGGGCTTTTGTTCTTTTTACGGTTAAGAACTAGCTGGCAACGCGTGTTAGGCATTGACTTATCCCTGCTCAGGATTCAGTATAAAATTCCCCGTGCGTGTGAAGCACGGATTTTGGTGTTATGAATAACAACCTGCCACAATGTCGAAT
>NC_033795.1:73382599-73384341 GCF_001876935.1 Asparagus officinalis | reverse complement strand
AAGAAGCAGTTTATACTCGTATACTTTTCGGAGTATTGATTCTTTCGTTGCAACACATTGATCGGCGTTAACCTAGGGTTATGCGTTGACCGGCGTTGACCCTAGGGTTTCGAACGTCATACGTTGACTTTTTGATCGCAACGCGTCGACTGGCGTTGACCTATGGTTACGCGTTGTCCGGCGTTGACCTTATGGTTTTGAACGTCGTACGTTGACTTTTTTTTTGATCGCAACGCGTTGACTGCCGTTGACCTAGGGTTATGCGTTGACTGGCGTTGACCCTAGGGTTTTGAATGTCGTCACGATCCCAACTAATGAAGCTGATGCGTCAGTGACTCTCGTATTTATAGGATTTTTGGCAAACCCTCAGCCATCAACGGGTTTGATAAGCCTTTACCGACTACCGTTTGAGTCGGGCTAGCATGCGAATTATCTAAATCCGTTCCGCATGTAACGTTGTGCTAAGAGAGTGAATTCTCTGAGACTTTGTGCTATGATGTCGAATACATAGACTTCGCCATTGTTACGGGAATAGGCTACCCGGCGACACGTGTTAAGTGTTGACTTTAGGATTTTTGGCCAATCCCCAACCTTCAACGGGTTTGATAAGCCTTTACCGACTACCGTTTGAATCGGGCTAGCATACGGATTATCTAAATCCGTTCCGCATGTGACGTTGTGCTAAAAGAGTTAACCCTTTTAGTGCTACGATATTGAATACGTAGACTTCGTCTTTCTCCCGTGAAAAGACTAAACAGCAACGTGTATCAGACGTTGACTTAGGATTTTTGGCAAATCCTCAGCCCTCAACGGATTTGACATGCTTTTACCGATTACCGTTTGAATCGGGCTTACATGCGGATTGTTTTAAGTCCGTTCTGCATGTGACGTTGTGCTAAAGGAATGAACTCCCTTAGACTTGATGCTACGACTTCGAATACGTAAACTTCACCATTGTTACGGGAACAGGCTACCCGGCAACGTGTGTTAGATGCTGGCTTATCCCTACTTAGGCTTCGGGATAAAATACCCCAGAATCGAGCTCTGGTGTCTTTTTCTATGGAGAAAGACTAAACCGGCGACGCGTGTTAGGCGTCGGCATATCCTTTCTTAGGATTCAGGATGAAATTCCCCATGTGTGTAAGGCATGGATTATGGTGTTATTAATAACAACCTACCACAATGTTGAATATGTGAACGGGTGTTCTTTTTAACGGTTAGGAACTAACCGGCAGCGCGGGTTAAGCGCAGACTTATCCTTGCTTAGGTTTCAGGGTAGAATACCCCAGAATCAAACTCTGGTGTCTTTTTCTACGGAAAAAGACTAAACCGGCAGCACGTGTTAGGCGCAGACTTATCCCTGCTTAGGATTCGGGATAAACTTCCTAGGATGAATCTTAAATTGATAAATTTTGGAAAAGATCGGTGCGGGAAAAGAAGAATTTTATATTCTGTTTTCCGACCTTCTTTTAGGGTGAAGGCAAACCCGAAAACAAGGAAGGAAGAATTTTATATTCTATTCCTTGATTCTGGAAAGGAAGAATTTTATATTTTATTTCCAGTGCAAAAGAAACGAAGAGTGGGATCTCCACTCCGAGAATCTTAAAAAAAATCTAGATAAACTTACCTTTTATAGGATTGGTTATCTAAACTGAAAAATGAGTTCTTCGTTCATCGAAGTGAAATTTCAACTTCGGTTATAGCCATGAGAGGGCTTAACCAAAGAGAAGAAGAAGGGAGTT
>NC_033795.1:73379612-73381599 GCF_001876935.1 Asparagus officinalis | reverse complement strand
AATAATTATTCGTTACAAATATAGAACTGTCATGAACATATTGAACTGAGAACTATAACGTATAGAACTATCATGAACGAAATGGACTGTGAACAAAAACGTATGACCATTCACGTTGTAATGCATATACTGTGATGACCTGCACGGATTTATTTGACGAATGATATTAAAAAGTACTAAAAATAATATTGTGATAATAGATACTATAAAGATAAAATAAAATTAAATTATTTTAGATTAATTTATAAGTTTAAAGAAATTATTTGACAAAATAATCATTTTAAAATAATTATAACAAATTATTTTGGTGAAAAATCATTTTAGAGTAATTATAATAAATTAATAGAATTTATTTGACAAAAGAATTATTTTAGAATAATTATAAATAATTTAAAAGAATTTATTTTATAATAAGTATCAATTTAGAATAATTTTAATAATTTAAGAAAGTTTTATAAAATGAATTATTTTAGAACATTTATAAATATTTTTAAAAGATTTATTTTAGAAAAGGGATTATTATGAATAATTCATGATTTATGTTTCTTAATTTTAATTATGTGATATGCTATGATATTGTTGATATGATTAGTTGCATTTATTATTCTTTGTTACGTTTGAGAACCGATAGAAATTCATGACTAGTGTGGTCTGGTGTGTCCTGTTTAAGACTTAAAAACCTGTGTGTATGTTGACCTAGATAAACAAAAGAGTTGGGATGGGGAAAGTCATGGTTCATGTGATCGGATAAGACTGTTGATGTATCTTCCAGGCTCGTTCCCGTGGTTGGTGTCACCACCGGGGTTGGTTTGTAGGGCTAAAGTGAAGTGTGTACATCACTTTGATCAGTGGGAATTTATTTCGTCACCCGAGTTTTGTTTGAAGTTCGGACCAGGCAGAAACGGATTGCGTGCAGTCCTCTAAGCCGCATGTGTAGAGGGATTGGATGCACGTAGAGGATTTGTGAACAGTTAGTTATCCAATGACAGGAGCGTTGACTCTGTGTGAGATGTGACCAGTGACCTGTTATTCAATGGCTAGTAGTATGACCTCGTTACTTGGATGATTAGTCTGATCGCTAGCTACATGACCTCGTTACCCAATCAATTTTAGATTCTTCTGATTATTATATTCTAGTGGTGGATTTCATTTAGAATATTATTATTATTATTATTATTATTATTATTATTATTATTATTATTGTTCTTGCATTAGTCGTTCGACCGTTTCTACTTTCCTTATGGAATCTTGCCGTGTACCATACACGCTGACGTACACCTGTTTTCTCTGGTGTACGTCAGATTTAGAGGACGGACAGGTCCAGTATGATGATGCATTAGAGCAGGAGTATGCCCAGTCGGAGTGTCTTCCAGGTGGAACAGAAGAACAAACGGAAGCTTAGCCTTTTCTTTTACATAGGCACTGATGGACACTAGATTACTTATGTAGTACCTTATCCTTTAGTCTTTCGAGGGACTTAGTTATTTTTGCAGTACTTCCTTCTTATTTTATTGGACTCTGTATTTTCTTATTTTAGTTGGGTTGTTTTGTAATAAGGGCATGTTTGACCCAAACTTATGTCTCGGATAATATTTTATTTGTGATATGTCTTTTTTTATGTTGAGTTGTTCATTATATTCTCGTTGCTGTGATCGGGGATCTGTGCCTTTGCATTTATTTCTTGACGCTTAGCGTATTAGGTTAAGGAGAAATGATTAATTTTATTTATTCTTCTTAATCTAATACGTCACGGGCTTGCTCGCGTCTCGGTTCCTTGGTATTTTGGGAAGCGGGGCGTGACAGGTTTTAGTGGTGGCCCATGCAGGTCACAGTCCCGAAGCGGGGCGTGACAGGTTTTAGTGGTGGCCCATGCAGGTCACAGTCCCGGTCACGGTTCCGATCACGGTATCGAGTTCCCACCAGTGAGAATATAATGAATAATTTAGACGCATATCATATTTCATCCGTAAGACTATACTTAGCCCTT
>NC_033795.1:73376549-73378612 GCF_001876935.1 Asparagus officinalis | reverse complement strand
ATCTTTTTATACTATAACTTGATAAATTGTGCACTTGCAATTTTGGTACATAATTATGCCGCATCAACATCCATTCGCGTGTGGAATCAAGCCAAGTGTTCGAAGAGTCAACGAGTCATCCAACCAAGGGCGGACTCGGACGAATCACGATCGAATCAAGATCAGTTTCGGACTCGAACTCAAAAGTGGATTTACTGCCTATTCAAGATCCGGATTTACTGCCAAATCGGGTCAACGAGTTAAGTCCGGATAAATCAACCACACAACCGAATCATGGCGGAACCAAAAACACAGAACGATGAAAAACCACGCCTAAGGGGGGCTCGGCCAAAGTCGAGCCACCCATAGGTGGCTCGGCCAAGGCCGAGCCACCGGCCCAGAGCCGGCCACTTATAGGTGGCCGGCCCAGTTCTGTGCGCGGGCACAGTAAAGAGAGGCTATAAATAGGAGAGGTGGTTCATTTGTTCAAATGTTGGATTTTTTGGAGGCGAATCCCTGCGGGATTGAAGACTCAGATCTAAAAAAGATTCAAACTTTAGGACTTCGAGGACTTGCTCATCCAGATCTGGTGCTCGGCGATCGTCAACGCCAAATAAGGCAAGAGTTCGAGAGGACCGGATCTCAGATCTACGCAGGCACACTCCGGATCAAAGCTTGGTCTTTGATCCCGAGATTTGGGCGATTGTTTCCTTGGTGAACCAATCCCCCCCGGCTATTATTTCCTTCCACGGATAAACCCCGGCGTAGGCGAAGAACCCACAAAGCGAGTGACCGCAAAACAGGAGCTCGCGATTTGTTCGACAAACAAGGATAAAAAGTTGTAATTTTTCTTTATTTTTCTTTGATTTTCATTGTAACCGGATCTTATACAAAGATCGGATCTTTGTAACTCAAAAAGTTGTTATTTAAGAGTGTAATGGAATCAATTACAAAGAAAGCAACGATTTTTACCGCGAACAATCTGGCGACCACAGTGGGAGCCACCGATCTCGCTGCCGAGATCGTTGCGTCGCAGCCGAACGCCTTGCGAAACAATTCGCAAAGGCCATGGAGTCTGTTGACGGGATCCGCTACAACGCGGATCTGAAGAACAAGAGAGGCAAAAAGCCTCAACAATCGATGAATGGTGGTTCCTCCAAGCCGCCAACAATGGAGTGGGTCCGTGTCAAACGGAACCGATCAACGCTGGAGGAACGCATTCGCAAGCGCCGCGCACTATCAGCGCAGGCGCGGGCTCAAGCCGAAGAAGCCCGTAGAAAGCTGCAGAAAGAGGTAGCCAAGAAGCCGCCACCAACCCGCAAAGGTTGGAGGCTGAAGTCTAAAGCGGCGGTTCAGACCCAAGAGCGTCAATTGCAGCCGTCGAAGGTTCAACTTCCGGCAAATAAATCCAAACCGCCGATGATTTCCACAACTTCTCCGGGAGATCCCGCAGGACCATTCCCGATGAAAAAGGCAAAGTTCCAGTTCAGGAACGTTTGGGCCCGCTGAAGAATCCCCGAACCACTCAACACGCTGGGTGTCGCCGCCACCTCCAACGTGACAAGGAGCTCAGGGCAGCTATGCGCACCAATTTGCGTATTGAAGTCCAAGAGCCCATTGAGAATTCACGCCCACAAAGGCGCGTTTCGAGACGCGTGACTCTCGAAAGTCCGAAGAAGGTAATTCGCTCTCAGAAGGATTCATTGAATTCATTGTTATCTTGAATAACTATTTTTTCTCGGTTACAAAAGATCTGGTCTTTTTTAGATCCGGTTACAACGAAATCAAAGAAAAAAATAAAAATTACAACTTTCTCCTTTTGAACAAATCGCGAGCTCCTGTTTTGCGGTCGGTTGCTTTGTGTGGGTTCTTTGCCGACGCCGGGGTTAATCCGTAGACCACCGCGCGATCTAGATCCGGTCGGATCGTGGGTTCTTTGCCGACGCCGGGGTTAATCCGTAGACCACCGCGCGATCTAGATCCGGTCGGATCTACATGATTCGACGGGTATTATACCGCGAAGGGAATAATAGCCGGGGAGGATTAGTTCACCAAGGAAATAATCGTCCAAATCTCGGGATCAA
>NC_033795.1:73372901-73375549 GCF_001876935.1 Asparagus officinalis | reverse complement strand
GCCCCAAGCTCTATGATCATCTCTAAAGAATGGGATATTATTGGTCAACCATGGTTAAGGACGCGGTTGACTATGCCCGACGGTGCCACGCGTGCCAAATACACGCAAATTTGATGCATCAATCCCTGAAACACCTACACCCATCAGCTATTTCATTGCCATTCAAGACATGGGGAATGGATATCGTCGGTCCTATCTTCCTGCTGTCGATCAAAGGGGACCATTTTATTTTGGCAATCACCGATTATTTTTCAAAGTGGGCTGAAGCAGTGCTATTGAGAGAAGTAAAGACTAGAAATGTTATCAAGTTTATTAAACACTACATCATCTACCGATATAGAGTTCCGAGAAGAATCGTACATGACAACGGCCCTCAGTTTGTGAGTAATGCCTTCATCAAATTCTGTGGGAAATTCAGAATCGAAGATGTCTCATCAACGGCATATAATCTCACAGCAAATGAATTAGCGAAGGTGTTTAACAAGACAATCTTAAAGATTTTATCAAAACTCGTGAGAACTAACAAGCGAGACTGGGATGACAAACTTGGTAAAGCCCTTTGGGCCTATCGCACCACAGTTCGCATGCCCACCGGGCAGCCTCCGTACTCGGTCTATTGATGCGAAGCTGTTCTTCCCTTAAAAATCCAAATTTCATCCCTCCGTATTGCTCTCGCAACTGGGATGACGACAGAGGAACAACATAAAAAACAACTCGAAGAACTTGAGATGTTGGACAAGAAGCATTTAAAAGCTCAATAGCAAATTGAGTTTTACCAAGCTAGAATTTCTTGTGCTTTTAACAAAAGAATCAAGCAACGAAGCTTCAAAGAAGGAGATTTGGTTCTCGTCGTCCGGCATCCAATGATACTCAACTTAAAGAAGAAAGGCAAGTTTCAACCCAAATGGGAAGGACCATTTGTAATTGAAACGGTCTACTCTAATGACGCATACCGTTTGGTCACCCAAAACGGTGACAAAATCATGATGCCAATAAAAGAGAAATTCCTAAAAAAGTACTATCCTTAGTATGCTCAGGATAACTTGCTAAAACGGGAAGTTCCTGGAGAATACTGTACAGGGTGTTCTTAAGGATAACCCGAGATCAGCTGGATTGGCTATAATATTCCCTCATGAACCTACTGTTGTGGTCAATTTACACTCTTCCACCACAAAATATCTCACTGATCAAATTAATTGACGGTGGGTCTGCTAAAATTCTCCCTGGTTTACTCCACTCAAGCTCCTGCTACGTCTGTGCAATTAACACTCCCATGGTTAGAGTCCAGATATAGTGTTTGGAATTTTAATCTCCTGATCAGAGATAATTGTCAAACCTCTTCGTATTAAGTATTTGTCACTTAACACTGAGAACTCCCTTCGAAATATTTGTATGAATCAACAATCCCACTATAATTTGTACTCCTACTCTCACTGTTTATTTGGTCAAACCTTCCTATAGTTAGTACCACAACCACAGCCAAATTCCCCTCTCGATTCCTTCAATGAACGAGAGGCCCACTTTTAAGTCGGATTCTTTTCTTTCGATAAAACGAAAGACTTCCACCCCAATTGAACGATCAAACCTATTTAGGGTCGTCTTAGTATCTCCTCTTGGTCAAAACCATCAAATGGTTGTGGCCCAAGTCGGGATTTCTTTTCGATAAACAAAAAACTCTCATCCCTTTCCCCTTCGTCAATCCTATAAAAGTTAGGACTAAAGTCAGAAACTCATCTTCAAGTCAGGTAACCAATCCTATAAAAGTTAGGGTTATCTAGAATTTTCTATTCTCGGAGTGGAGATCCCATTCTTAGTTTCACCTCACATATTCTCAAAATAAAAATCCCACTTTGAGTTTCTTTTGCAACCGGAGATAGAATATAAAATTCTTTCTCTTCAGTGTCGGGTTCGTCTTTGCCATAAGAGAAGACACCACATTTTAACACCGTAATCCGTGCCTTACACGCTCGGGGAATTTTATCCCGAATCCTAAGTAGGGATAAGTCAACGCTTAACACGCGTAACCGGTTTAGTCTTTCACCGATTAAAAAGGACAACAGAATACAAGTCTGGAGAATTTTATCCCGAATCCTAAGTAGGGATAAGTCAACGCCTAACACGTGTTGCCGATTAGTCTTTTACCGTAAAAAGGACAAAAGCCCACATATTCTACATTATGGCAGGTTGTTATTTATAACACTATAATCCACGTCATACACGTGCGGTGAATTTTATCCTAAAGCCTAAATAGGGATAAGTCAGCACCAAACACGTGTTGCCGGGTGGTCCGTTCCCGTAAAAAAAATGACCAAGTCTACATATTCAGTATCATAGTGCTAAGTCTAAGGGAGTTCATTGCGTTAGCACAACATTACATATAAAATGGACTTAGACAATTCATATACTAGCCCAACCCAAACGATAGTCGGTAAAGGCTCTTCAAACCCGTTGATGGCTAAGGGTTTGTCAAAAATCCTAAAGTCTACACCTAGCACGTGTTTCCGGGTGGTCTGTTCCTATAAAAAATGGCCAAGTCTATGTATTCAATATCGTAGCGCTAAGTCTAAGGGAGTTCATTTCGTTAGCACAACGTTACATATGAAACGGACTTAGATAATTCATATGCTAGCCCGACCCAAACGGTAGTC
>NC_033795.1:73369632-73371901 GCF_001876935.1 Asparagus officinalis | reverse complement strand
CCACCCAGCAACGCAGGTTAAGCGCTGACTTATCCCTACTTAGGCTTCGGGATAAAATACCCCAGACTGTAATTCTGGTGTCTTCTTCAATCGGTGAAAGACTAAGCCGGCAACGCGTGTTAGGCGTTGACTTATCCCTACTTAGGCTTCGGGATAAAATTCCCCATGCATAAAAGGCATGGATTTTTGTTGCTACGATGCTGAATACGTAGACTCGGTCGTTTTTACGGGAACGAACCACCCAGCAACGCAGGTTAAGCGCTGACTTATCCCTACTTAGGCTTCAGGATAAAATACCCCAGACTGGATTCTGGTGTCTTTTTCAATCGGTGAAAGACTAAACCGGCAACGCGTGTTAGGCGTTGACTCATCCCTTCTTAGGCTTTGGGATGAAATTCCCCAGACTGGAATTCTGGTGTCTTCTTCAATCGGTGAAAGACTAAACCGGCAACGCGTGTTAGGCGTTGACTTATCCCTACTTAGGCTTCGGGATAAAATTCCCAGACTGGAATTCTGGTGTCTTCTTCAATCGGTGAAAGACTAAACCGGCAACGCGTGTTAGGCGTTGACTTATCCCTACTTAGGCTTTGGGATAAAATTCCCATGCATAAAAGGCATGGATTTTGGGAGTTGAAGAAGGTGGTGTCTTCTCTTGGGGCAAAGATGAACCCGAAATGGGAGAGGAAGAATTTTATATTCTATCTCCCGACACTGAGGAAGAAGAATTTTATATTCTATCTTAAGCTGGAAAGGAGACTCGAGGTGGGATCTCCACTCCTAGAATCCAAAAAGATGAAACTAAGAGTGGGATCTCCACTCCGAGAATCGACAAGATTCGGATAACCCTAACTGTCGGAAGGTTTGATTACCGAACTAAAGATAAATTTCTCGTTTATCGAGAGTGGATTGTGGTTTTGGTCCTAACTGTAGGAATGTTTGACCAAACGGGGGTTTGAGATGACCTTAACTGTAGGAAGGTTTGATCACTCGAATTGAAAGTGGACCTCTCGTTTATGGAAGGAATCGAGAAGGGGATTCTGGCTTTGGCCCTAACTTTTATAGGTTTGACCAAGGAGGCAGTGGAAGTGGGGGGGTCTGAGACGACCTTACCTTTTATAGGCTTGATCGCTCAATAAAAGTGGACCTCTCGTTTATGGAAGGAATCGAGATGGGACTTTAGTTGTGGCCCTAACTATAGGAAGGTTTGACCAGGTAAACAGTGAGAGTAGGAGTACAAATCACATCGAGAGTGTTGACTCATACAAATCACAGTGGGGTTTAGTGTTTATCACTTTGTTTGTAATGATCGGGTTATCCCTAAGAGAATTACATATAGTATTTTTTCCGGGAACTTCCCGTTACATGAATCATCCACCCCCAGTTTCTTCGCGAAACTGGGTTTATCATTGCATTTGGTTACATGATCGGGTTATCCTTAAGAATATTACATATAAAAATTCTCCAGGAACTTCCCGTCAACGGTAGGAAACAGTTTAGACTCATATACCTATTGGAGTATGTAGACGGTAAAAAATACCTCTATAGGGTTACAAGAAATTCGCCTGCGAGAAGAGCTCGCACGCTCGGTTCTTTGGCACGGGCCTAAATCACATAGATGTCAGATATGTTCGATTCTAGGTTCGCCTTACAGTCGGCTCGCCAGTACGAGTTAAGATCGATCAGGATGGCGGAAGTTCGCCTTTCACTCAACTCGCCTGCCCGAGTCCAGAGTCGAATCCGCCAGCAAACCCCAAGACCATCAGTACAGCTGGGTATCCGCTACCCCACGTGCTGAGTTGGACTTTCCCATCCCTCTCGACCCGAGAGGAGAAAGAGCACAGTACCCCAAGACCATCAAACGGCCGCTCGCAGTACGCACAGCGCGAAGGACTGGAAAGGTGTCGAGTCAACCTGAGCATTCATAAATGCGGCTCACCTCGGCTGTCTGAGTCAAGAGCTAGATCCGCCGGCACTCAGCAAGTTGGCTAGACCCACTCGAGTACTGTGCACCTACTTCGCCGCCTCTCCTGACCGGAAAGGAGAAAGCACCGTGCTCAAAGCACGCCGGGCGGTCACGCACAGTACGAGTGATCCGACAGACACTTCATCGATCTGCGAACTCATAAATGCGGTTCATTAATGCCGGTCAGGTCCACTCGGATAACAGACGACCGTTGCCTCATATACAAGAATGGGCCTCCCCATCGTAGGTGACAGGACATAAAGCACAATCCCTGGAATGACCATTCATGGTATCGAGGAGCAGCTA
>NC_033795.1:73366321-73368632 GCF_001876935.1 Asparagus officinalis | reverse complement strand
CACGTAACACGTGACCTCCGTCTTCAGATCACCCATTTGGCATTTTATCCGGATTTTACCTAAAGGTCTTGACCCGCTGGTATTAAACCCGTAGATAACAGTGCCCGTGGACGCCAACTTGCTAACTGGAATACCAAGGAAGTGCATCAAGCGAAGCGGCATAATACTTGATGAAGCCGAACCCGGATCCACTTGGATTCGGTTGACTTTGCTGGAGCCGATGTACCCGATGAAGTATAGCGGTCGATCGTGGTTCGAATTCTTCGTCTGCATGTCCTCTTTGGTGAAGGTAATGCAGGGAAGGTTTTTAGTCGCTATGTTGCACTGTTGACTCAGCGGTTCTGGCTGTTCAGGCACCGCTTGACTTGAGTCAGAAACACCTCTGAATTGGCCAAAGCTTCTTGCAAGGCCTCCCTGGTTTCCTTGGACAGCCGCAGCAATTCATACAGCGTTATCCGTGCTGGAATATTGGCTAATTGAGCATTATATCGAAGACTTGCGGAGTCTTCGAGCTTTCCGGTTTGTCTTTTCCAATCGGGCGACTGAAATGAGACTGCTTCGGATTCTGCACCTCCTGAGGATTCTTTTCCTTCGATTTATTCACTGGCTGTTGTCGAGCCTCTGCTCCCGGTGTAGGACTCGTAATTACCCCCATCTCCGTAAGAGTTTTGGCTGGTCCCCGTTTATTCGCCCCCTGCTCACTAGGTGGTGGATAGTTGTAGTGATATTCATTTTCGCTTCGGGTCGCAAAAACTTCTTGTTCTTCTTCAGAGAGCGGAAAAGCTTGTATTCTTTCGTCATCCTCTCCCGGGATAGCAGAGACTCCGTAGCAAGACTTTCCTTTCCCTTTGGACTTCTTCTTGGATGACGACCCGGCCCATTGTTCATCTTCAATCAGGTCGGGGTGAACCCAGAGGATTTCGCCGTTTGGAGCTGTATGTGGCACAAGTCCTTTTTGGCGCTGTCCATGCGGGTCGTCGTTTACTATTTTCATTCCCACTTTGGTGATGCGTTTTGGTTCAAACCACGCCGTGGGCACTGATCCAAAACTGATTGAAACCGCGTTTGCTCCAACATTCTTGGACGGCTTCGGGTTATGACGCCTACATTAATTAGCACCTGGATCTTGTCCTTGAGGTGGTAGCATGACTTCGTAGGGTGATGGACCGCTCTATGGTATGCACAATACCTCGGATCCGTCACTTTGCTAGCCCCTTCTTGATCTACAATCGCCGGCAGTTGAATTTTGTTGTTCTCCAACAAGTATTTAAAGATGCCAGGAACTTCGTCATCTTTGAAGGAGTACACCTTGGGAAACCTCGGCTCTGAAGATTTTTGCTTCTGAGGCCGTTGTTGCCATTGCCCCCGAGCTTGTTGTGGTGCTTGTTGCTGCTGTTGCTTTTGCTGAGGTTGCAATTGAAAGGTTTGATTAGCATCAACTGCATTAGCGTGTGCCTTACCTTTCCCCCTCAGGTTGAAATTCTGTGCTGGAGCATTCGTCGCCTGTTGGCCTCTCTCCGCCTTCTTTCTTCTGAGGAATCGCTCTGCTTGCTCTCCTCGGACCTTCAGATCCTTGCATGTCTTGGACGGTGCTGTCCCCATTGCTTCCAACACGTCCAGCGCGAGGTTGTTGTGGCAAGTCTGGAGAATAAACTCCTCAGTGATCGAGTCCCGACAGTTCATCGCCTTGTTCCGGAACCTCTTGACAAAGGTGTCAACCAATTCCCCGTCTTTCTGATCCGATGGATATCTCTGTGTCGTCGTCGAAAAAGTTGGCGAGGAACTTGGTCTCCATGTCGTCCCAGCTGTTCATACTACCTTGCTTGAGGCGGCGATACCAATCGAAGGCGGCTCCGCGAAGAGTGCCAACGAATGACCGCACCATCAGAGGCTCATTGCCGGAGATAACTCCCAGGTGCGATTTGAAATAAATCAAATGTTGAGTGGGGGAACCCATCCCTTTAAATGGCGTGAAGTTAATTAGGTTGAACTTCGCCGGATATGGGATTGATTCCCACTCTCTTGGGTATGGGCAAGGAATGCCTGTTTTCTTCATCTCTTGAGCAGAAATCAATGTATTGATTTTGTTCTCGAGATTTTTAATTTTTAGATTTTCATCTGTGTTTTCACTAGCATTCTCGTTACCACCCCCTGCATTCGAGATTTTTAATTTTTAGATTTTCATCTGTGTTTTCACTAGCATTCTCGTTACCACCCCCTGCATTGGCGGGAGGATTATTGATATTACGAGCTTCATTTGTATCCTCGTCTTCCAAATTAACCGGGTTACGACGACTTGGCTCGCCTTGCT
>NC_033795.1:73364128-73365321 GCF_001876935.1 Asparagus officinalis | reverse complement strand
AGCAATCCATGTTATCAGATCCAGGAGATACCGGACCCGGTGGGAGTTCGCCCTCTTCGAAGAACCCTGAAGCATAAAACATGGTTACGAATCCCAAAAGGAAAATCACCTTAAAAGCAATAAAAATAAAATGTTACCTTCCCCTCCATCGGCAGTGCTTCCTAAGTCCACTCCAAAAGGACGCTGACCGTCGTGGGACTTATGTACGGTCTTCTTCCTTTTCGGGGCACCGACCCTCCTAGGACCAACAAGTCGGTCATGCACAGGCTTGTCACACGTTTCAACGTGTGTGGGAGCTCGATCGTCGGGCCATGAGCTCGTATAACGAGGAGCTGGCGGCTCATGATCGTCAACTGTCCTACCTAAAGTGACAATGGTCATTTCATTAAACAAACAAGAGCTGTCGTTTATACCAATTAGAATGGAGAAGGAAAATCGAAGAAGCAGGACAAACCGGTATCGAGTTCTCCTCTGTCGGTATCTACATCCACATATTCTTCCTCGGAGGTCTCGTCGTCATCACTCGTAGGAAGGAGCCGTTCATCATCTGTGAGAAGAGATTTGGCATACCCTTTTCTCCGCTTCTGAGCAAGCTTAGTCCTACGAGAAGCCATGTTTTCATCAAAAGTTGCCTTCATCATTGATTTCATTAAACTTTAGTCGTTACAAATGAATTCAAATAACAAAGAAATAAAAATTACAACTTTCTTGAAAATAAACGCCAGATCCGTTTATCGTCTCTTGCTTGCGTGGGTCTTTGGCCTGTGACGGGGACGTTGATATCCGTGGACTACCTGGCACTAAGATCTGTTCCTAAAAAATCGGACAGAGCTTCGTCGATCCGCGAGAGATCTAGAAGCGTGAAGCGTCTATCTCGGCTAAAACGAGATATCTGCTCTTCTTAGGATTACCGGCGAAGGGTAATACTAAGGAACGGGCACGGGTGATGAAGAATCTGATGAAGACCTCTCCTCTGTTGAAGCGCTCGACCACTCTTCACTGCAGCAGGGCTTCGCCAACTTCTCCAAAAATCCAGATCCTTCAAAATGAGGCCTTGAATGGCTATTTATAGGCAATAGGAGCACCTAGGGTGCCTAGACACCCCTGGGGTGTCTAGGAAAAGCCTAGACACCCCTGGGGTGTCTCAGAAAATCCGAGACACCCCTAGGGTGTCTCGGAATTTCCGAGACACC
>NC_033795.1:73362982-73363844 GCF_001876935.1 Asparagus officinalis | reverse complement strand
GTTGCAACGCGTTGACTGGCGTTGACCTATGGTTACGCGTTTGACCGGCGTTGACCCTAGGGTTTCGAATCGTCAAACGTTGACTTTGGTTGCAACGCGTTGACTGGCGTTGACCTAGGGTTACGCGTTGACCGGCGTTGACCCTAGGGTTTCGAATCCTCGAACGTTGACTTTTGTTGCAACGCGTTGACTGGCGTTGACCTAGGGTTACGCGTTGACCGGCGTTGACCCTTAGGGTTTCGAATCGTCAAACGTTGACTTTGGTTGCAACGCGTTGACTGGCGTTGACCTAGGGTTACGCGTTGACCGGCGTTGACCCTAGGGTTTTGAGCGTCGAACTTTGACTTTTTGTCACAACGCGTTGCCTGGCGTTGACCTAGGGTTACACGTTGACCGGCGTTGACCTTAGGGTTTTGAATCGTCAAACGTTGACTTTGGTCGCAACACGTTGACTGGCGTTGACCTAGGGTTACGCGTTGACCGGCATTGAACTTTAGGGTTTTGAATCGTCAAACGTTGACTTGTGTTGCAACGCGTTGACTGGCGTTGAGCTAGGGTTACGCGTTGACCGGCGTTGACCCTTAGGGTTTCGAATCGTCAAACGTTGACTTTGGTTGCAACGCGTTGACTGGTGTTGACCTAGGGTTACGCGTTGACCGGTATTGACCCTTAGGGTTTCGAATCGTCAAATGTTGACTCTGGTTGCAACGCGTTGACTGGCGTTGACCTAGGGTTACGCGTTGACCGGCGTTGACCTTTAGGGTTTTGAATCGTCAAACGTTAACTTGTGTTTGCAACGCGTTGACTGGCGTTGACCTAGGGTTACGCGTTGACCGACGTTGATCCTAGGGTTTCGCGCATC
>NC_033795.1:73357613-73361982 GCF_001876935.1 Asparagus officinalis | reverse complement strand
AAAATATGAAATTGGTTTCTTCATGTTATGTGGTGACAAGTAGAGTGATAAGGGTGAATGCTGATGTGAAGCAGATTGAGAGAGACTGCAGAACAATGGGGTGTGAATCAGGTGCAAAGGTGTAAGGAGAGTGGATTTGAGTGGATGCATCATAACGGTGAGAAGAGAAATGAATAAAAAATCAGAAATTTGAAGGAACAAATTCTAACATAAAAGAAAATACGAAATTAAGATGGTGGATTCCAGTATAGATATGGATAATCTAAAAGTTAAACCCATTTGAGAAAAGGTGATTTCTGATAGGGTTTAGCCTAAAAGGGCGATCAAACAAACTAAAAATGAAACAAAAAGAAACAATAACCAAGGGGTTCTAGCCTCAGGGTGATAGTATCAGAAAATTAAAAATTAAACGTACAAGTTAAATTACAAGAAGTTAAATGCACGAAATAACTTTACTCTATAGCATAAAATAAATCTAAGGTAAGAGGTTTAGCCTCTTGGTTTTAAAAGAAAATAAAATCTAACTAACAAGCATAGAAATAAATCGTAACTAATAAGCAATAAAGAGAAAAAGAAAGAATGCAAAACTTATAATTCTCCATCTTCATCTCATCTTTCATATACCAACAAGAGAAGAGAGAAATGTTTAAAGGGGTAAAAAGTTTATTATAATGCCAATAAAAGTTACATTGGTTTACGATTTTGAATGTTTTTTATGGAAGAGTTTCCATTAGGTAGACTCTCTCTAAAGGAGTACAAAAATTTACACCTTAACCCCTCACTCTCAAGCCCCTATTATAGTAAACAATCAGTGATGTGAGGCATTGGATCAAACTGGCCCAAGAATGCAATTTTCGGCCGTTGAATGAAATCTGGAGGACTTCGCATCCGATTACGCATCGATTGCCCTGGCCATCGGATGATGGAATCGATGCCCTAATAAAAATTCTGACTTCACGGATTGGGCTTCGTCTCGTCGAGATAGGGATTTTTCATAGTTATTATATGTTATTCCGCTTTCCGGTTGGAAGATATCGTCGTTTCTTTGTGCGCAACTTTTGAATATGATTTTACTTTTCTATTGGTTTATTGATTTCTCCGGCTTCTACAGGCTACTCGGTTGTGCTGGGCTTTTTTTGGGATAATTTGGAATGATGTTTCCAAGCGGGTTTCTTTGCTTCATTTATTCATTTATCAATTGGTTTGTGAGAATGAGGAGTTTGAGATTTATTTCTTAACTGCAATTTAAAGATAGACATTATTGTAGGTATTTTATTCATTATAAATAAGATAAGTGAGGTATAAAACTATACTCCTACAAAACACCTTCCTCGTGGGATCGATATATTAAATACTATAACTTGACACGGTTGTGCACTTGTAACCTTTTTGGTACATGTTTATGCCGCATCAGGGAGCTAGGATTGAGGAATTTAGGAACTAATGTAATTGATGTAGTGTTATAAGTGCCAAGAAATTTACCTGAATAGAAAAATTCCTCAATTGCCAGATATAGATCTCCATTGATGACACTCCAAGCCTCCTTAAAGAACGCAGCACTAAAGCCATCAGGCCCAGGAGCCTTCTTCTCTTACATTGAGAAAACAACATGTTTAATCTATTCTCTAGTAACAGGGCAACTCAGGTCATTGCATTGGCTATTGGTGAGAATCAAACCATTAGCAATCACACCAGGATCAGGTGCTAAAGTGGAACTTGCAGAACCAAAGATTTTTTTGTAGTATTCAGTAAATTCATTAATGATTCTATACATATTAGTTATCCTAGACCCATTCTTGGAATAAATGGATAATACTTTTTTTTGGTGCCTCTTAACTTTCATGATGGAGTGAAAAATTGAGTGCCCTTATCACCATGTAGTCCCCAATTAATATTTACATTTTGCCTATAGAGAAAGCATTCACACTCCACCAGATTGAAATATTTCTTGACACATTCTTTCTCCCTTGATATCAGTGTTGAGTTAAAGATATTATTATTTCAGCTGTGTTTGAATGTCACACAATTCAGCTTTTACTCTTGCTACTTGTTCACTGATGTTTATGAATTGTTTCTTATTTAACTCCCTTAGAGCAGGTTTAAGTTTCTTGAGCTTGTAGTGAAATCTATAAATCTTGTATCCATTAATACTTTGGCCCCAGACTGATTGCACCATAGATATAAAATTAGGGTGTTTTGTCCACGTATCAAAGAACTTGAATGGATTTTTCCCTCAAACTTCTCATCCCCTACTGTTATTAGGGCTGGTGAATGATCAGAACAAGAATACATCAAGAACTCCACCTGACCGGAAGTATATTGTTGTATCCAATCCTCATTCACCAATACCCTATCCAATCTATACCAAACTCTTAAGTCTGCCTCTTACTTGTTATTCCAAGTGAAAAAACATCTTATTGACTTAATAGGCATTAGTTGGCTTGCACTAATAAAATTCTGGAGGTCCTCAGTGTCAGAATCAGTTACAGGTGTACGACCAATCTTTTCTTCATTGTTGATAACAGTATTAAAATCCCCTTCTACCAGCCATGGGCCATTAACATTCCTTTTAAAATCTTGAATCTCTTCCCATAGTATTTTCCTACTTTCATTCTGATTAAGAGCATAGATGATAGTAATCAAACATGAAAGTCTCACATCCTTTGATTCCACTTTACAAGTTATGAATTGCTTTGAATATACTAAATCTTGTATGGTGAGGATATCATTGTCCCATAGAATCCAAATTCTCCCATTATTTGCTTCATTTACATTAGAAATCCATTTCCAGTCTTTTGCAATTTTCCTAGCAATGGACTGCATTTTTCCTCCAGCAACTTTAGTTTCCAGTAGAGCTAAAAAAGAGAGTTTATATTCTTGTATAAATTCCTTTACTACCATGTGTTTAGAGGATTTATTAAATCCTCTAATGTTCCATATTACCAATTGCATTATGTTGAATTTCCACCTCTATCTACACTAAAGGGTCCAAATCAAAGACCTGATGCTCCAATATGGAGAAATGTGAGGCTTGAATTGAGGGTCCGAGATCAATTATAAATCTTCTAGCTGCACTGGTCTTAGAAGCACTTGTAAAACCAGCAATGTTTACTTCTGGAGAAAACCTGCAGGATTCTGAATTTCCTTGTCTGTGCACATTTTGTGCATGTTTTCCAGAGACATGCTCTTCTCTAGTGCTTTGACCCCCAGTGTTTTGTACCTTCAAATCATTTTGTCCAGAGCTATTACCTTCTTTCTGAATGTGATCTTGATAATCATATTTTTATTACAATTTTATATCCTCATTATCTATTTTATATGAATAAATATACCACTAATAATTATTTTTATCTTTAATTACAGGTTAATGAAGAATAAATCTCAACTTCCCATCTCTCAACAAAAACCCATTGATTAAATGAAGAAATGATTCAAGAAGCCAAAGTGAAATTTTCGAATTTGTGAAGGCCCAAAGCGAAAAGATTACACAAGAGAAACAAGACCGGATGCAAACAAGATTGGATTTTTATGCAAAGTTGGAATGATTGGTTTTTTTTTGCAAAGATGACCGTATGCTTTGTATCATTGCTGCAGCATTTTCATTTTCAAAATCAAATGGGCCAAGATGCTTGAATGGGCCGGTTGCTTCTTTGTATCACAAAAAAAGAAAAGAAAAGAAAAGAAATCAAATGGGAACCAAGGCTGCAAATGTACAAAATCAAATAGGCCAAACTTGCTTAGATGAAATAAATGAATGGCGCTGAGATTGGTTTTGTAAATGGGCCCGGATTGTGTTGTGATGCAACGACTTTCAGCAAGATAATGAACCTTAGGAAGCCTGAATGTTTTTCGTTGCTAAAGAATGCAGTGGCCGGTATGCTTTGAAATCAAATGAAACTCAAGGCTTGCCTGCAGCTATTCTTTTTGGAAATGCAAAACATCAATGCGCGACTGGCTTGCTTGGAATATTGCAAATCATTTAATGACGATTGGGCCGTTGAAAAATCAAATGAAGATTGAAAAATCAATTCAAAGGTAGATTGTTACTTGGGGCTCACGACCAAATCCAATGCGTCATAGCATGTGAAGAATACGTATAAATAGGGTAGACGACCCGTGGGGGGATTTGAGGAGAGGAAAAAATTTTGCTTAAACCCTTGTGGAGAGGCAGGGGCTACTCTCTAATTGAGAGCCTCCAAAATTTAACTTACGTTGCAATTAATACAGAATAATGTTTTATCCTCTTACTAAATTTGTTCTTTCTCCTCTTTTGTGAAATACGAGAGTTCGAGATAAGAGCAATTTGAAGTTTGCATTTTTCTCTCTTATTCTTACGTTAATGTGTCTTGTATTATGCTTATTAGTTAAT
>NC_033795.1:73353330-73356613 GCF_001876935.1 Asparagus officinalis | reverse complement strand
CCGGCGCAGGCAAACAACCCACCAAAGCGAGCGATACTGCAAAACAGGAGCTCGTGATTCCGTTCGACAAAAGGAAAGAGTTGTAATTATTTCTTTATTTTTTCTTTGTTTCATTCTAACCGGATCTAAAAAAGACCGGATCTTGTAACCAAAAAGTTGTTATTCAAGACTAGGCAATGGACATCATCAATGAAGAAAATGCTAATTTTCCCCGCGAAACGAATCAGGCGATGCATTGCTACATGTGGGGTCGCCCCTGGCATGGTCTTCATAGTTCGCGAAGTACGTCGATAATATTCCCTGCCTGAGAGCAATTAAAATTCTTCCTTCTCATCTGGGGGAGACTGTCACCTGACAAATATGGGCTTTGGGTTGGCCTCATCACCATGATTGACTTGACTATTTTATTTCAGTGAGGGTTCTTTTCTGCTCGAAACTATCACCACTACTGCATGTTCAGATGATGGAACCCAAGGCCCCCCCGGGTCTTCCCATGTTGGCCATCTGATCGTCGTCATTCAACATTGTGGATGGATCAGCATGTAAGCCATATTTGCCATTAAAGGCTTTAAAAGCTTCTCCGCAGACTTGTATCGGAACCGCTTCAGCCGAAGAATCAGAAGAGTATCCTCTCGTTAGTTCATTGTTAGCAATTTGATCACTAATTTGCCAACCACATTCATCCCTCAGACGAGGAAACATAACTAAGCCTCTCCCGTATTTAATAATAATCGTCGGCCGTCCCTTTTGGTACATATGCTGCTTTTGGCTGGACGCGAAGACCTCGACTTGAAGTATAGACCCTTTCCGAGTGGTGGAAATTCCGTTGGCATTTTTTAGTGTTATTTTTGGAAACTTTTTTCTGTTACTTTCAAATAAAATTGGGAAGTAATATTCTTCTAATGTGTTTTCTTGGAGGTTGGGTGTTTTTGTCCATGAAAATTTATAAGTTTGAGTTAAAGTTAGAAAATTTTAAACACTCTAGGGCTTTTCTGGTCGTCCCAGACTTATTTGGGCTTAAGTGAAGTTTCTTGTTTTTGAGGTTATCTCAAAAGCGCCTAAATTTATGTTTTCTGAAATTTACTTTGAACTCCAATATTTTTAAATATGTCTAATTTATTATCACTCCATTTGAACTATTTTTTTCAAGTTCCATATTTTTCAATGGAATTAAATTGATATGAAGTTTGTTATTGTGTAAATGATATTGATTTAATTTTCTACAAAACTATGCAATATAAATAAATGAGTTTTTTATAATTATTTCCCATGTACAAAGGTATATAACAAGTAATCACAACTCTCTTTTATTTTATTAGCACATGCATTTTTCCATGTCTGTGACGAGGTTATTTTGTATTTAGAAAATCACATCATCATATATTTGTCAAATATTTAATAATTTCATTGTAATATATAAAGTAATGTCAAGTACTTCATAGAATAATTTTGCTATATATTTAACTCCATATATATACTCCTGATGAGGATTTAGGTCATAATTTAATATTCTTAGATGCCCGTCAGGTTGAATGCTCTTTTCATGAGCTGGAGTCTGAAGTCTAAATTCATGCAACGATATGTTCTTTTCTAAATTCGCTTTAAATGTTTGATATATATATATATATAACACTGCGATGAGCCATGGCAGAGCATTCCAAGCCAATTTCGGGAGTCCAGTGGACTATGGGAGCAAGATGAACTGAGACTTGAAGATCCCAAGGGCCGGCTGTGGACCATTAGGATCAGTAAAAGGTTGAGGCCGGGTAGGACACACGCGACCATCACCATGGCTAAAGGTTGGATAATGTTTGCTCGTGCTAACAAGCTGGAGGAAGGAGATAGATGCATCTTTCAGTTGGTGTCTCAAGGCAAAGGGAAGGAAAATGTGATGAAAGTGAAGATAATCAAGAAGTACGAAACAGCATGAAACATCTCAATTACCCTCTTGCTAAATTCACATGATGCGTGTATTTATGCTCAGTTTCTATGGTTATTATGCCTTTTTGTACAGATATATATTTTTCTTGTTCCGATGGATGTAATTCTGGTCTTATGGAGCACAGGCATATAGTATGAGCTTTATGACTTCATCTTTAAACGACATAAATAGATATATCGTTGTCAAGCATGAAAAGCTAGCTAGTACTTTTTTATTGCAAAAAATACTTCTATCTCGTTATACTTTTTTCAACTGTGTTGCTTTTCAAGTTGATTACTCAAAGCTTAAAAAGATAACTAATTGCGGATAGATTTTTTATAGCATCATTGTTTAAAACTTACTACCCCTTTTGTTTTATTTTCGTCAATAAGCACCATGAGTTTTTCACCGATAAAAACTAATACTTAGTTTTAATTGCATATGAGATGAACAAATTTTCATATTTCTAAATTCAATCTCCAAATCTCTTTAAATGTGTTTGAAACACCCCTGATTTATTTCTTCGCACTACCACATTTTAGGTCTATGAGGATGGTTTGGAACCGTCACCCTAGACTAGTAAACTGTCTCCATACATCTATGGGAACAGTTCTACATCTGATACAATTGCGTCTATGGTCTTTGATCTAAGGTATCGGTTTGGAACCCTAGCGTGACGCTTTGTAAACTGTAGCGTTTGTAGCAAAGGGGAACAGTTTATGGTGTTTCCATTTCGTCAAAGCGTAATTCATTGCCAAACAATGGGCATGTGTATTTCTGTATACAATGCCCCAATCAACTTGGCGGCCCTGGCCCAGTTAGGATTTTGACTTAGCCGACTCATCGAGTCGATATTCCTTCATGTCGACTCGAAATGCGGTACCAGTCGATCCTCTTATCGAAGATGACTCTCTAGGAGTCCACTCGACCATTTGTTCAATGCCTCACTAGGACGACTCGATGAGCGTTACTTCTCGGCGAAGCTAAAGAACTACTTTTGCCTTGAGCTTATCTCACTGGCAACGTGTCAACATCGTATTTAATGCATGACAGACGCATCATGCCTCTAGCCCCGATAGCCTTTATGACTCATCGGACCACGTGGGGCACCGTTATGCCACCACTCACTTCTCGTTTAATGCTTTAACTAGACCATTAGCAGCTGGGTTGTATGGCGTAGAAGCCATATCTTGGATTCTATATTTATTGCAAAATTTAAAGAACGGTCAACTGACGAATTATGGATCGTTATCGTGAATGATTCGTCTAGGAAGGCCGAATCGATAAATCACGTGATTGTAGGCATATAAAATTGCTTATAGGTCCCTTAGCACAGCTCGGCACAAACCGACGAACCAACGA
>NC_033795.1:73348410-73352330 GCF_001876935.1 Asparagus officinalis | reverse complement strand
CCTAGGTCAACATTGGTCAATGTGTTGCGATGAAAGTCATCGCCTGGCGATCCGTAACTCTAAGGTCAATAACGATCAACGCGTAATCCTAGGTCAACGCTGGTCAACGCGTTGTGATGAAAATCAATGCCTAGCTATCCGAAACCCTAAGGTCGATGTCGGTCAACACGTAACCCTAGGTCAACGCTGGTCAATGCGTTGCGATGAAAGTCAACGCCTAGCTATCCGAAACCCTAGGGTCAACGCCGGTCAACGCTTAATCCTAGATCAATGCTGGTCAACGTGTTGCGATGAAAGTTAACGCCTGGTGATCCGAAACAACACCGTTCAACGCGTTGCCCTAAGTTAATATATTGTGACAGAGATAGTTAGTTCTAGGTCAACTCGACAACACGAGCCTAAATTAACTCACCAGTTTTTTATTCGAGACTTCGACGACGGCCAGACGATAAACGTAGCGTCGGAAAATTTTTAGCTATTTCGTTAAATATTGAATAGACTGAAAATCGAATGAGTCAAGAATCAAAGCTAACTACAGATCCTTTTACACCGAATGAAGGTTGGACTGTTCACATCCAAAGTATTTCAGCCTCCTCTATAAAAGAAACAAGACTGAAATACTTTGGAGGGGATATCTGTAGGCGTCTAAAAATGCCTATTGAAAGCATCCTAATGCAACTAGGAAGGAACCCTAGAAAGGGGTGATATGGTTTATGCTAATCTAATCTGATTTAATATCAAATAAAAACTTTGCTAACAAACATATCCTAGCACAAGAGATATGAATATTATATGTGCAAGGATATACAAATAACACAAGGGTAAACAAACTACTAAAGTGATAGGGTAATATAAATAACAAGCAATTGACAAAGGCGATATAAATTATACGCGAGAATAGAATGGAACGCCAATGACAAACGTAAACAAACGATATGATCATGGAGTTCGGTCCCCACGACCTATGTCTCCGAGAAGATCCCCACTATCACAACCGGGTTTTCTACGCTCATCCAAATAACAGTTACACCTCACACTCTGTTTTGTAGTTCACCGAAAACTTTACAATTCATACTCTCGCAATCACACTCACTATGACCTTAAGTTTTGGTCTCTAGCCCGTGTCTCCCTCAAGTGTTAGGAATTACAACCTACCTCTAGGCATTATCACCTACCCCACTCCTCTTGGGACGACCCCGTCTCTCATCACACTCTCCTCTCAGTGTATAAGTGTATTACAAAGTGTAACTCATAATTTAGCTCACAAATACAAATTGGTTCTCTACAATAGATGAGAACACAATTAAGCCTACACTCAAAGTCACAATCCCACAACCCTAAATAATACTATGTATGCAAATACAATAAGCTCAATAGGTTGAGTGTGAACAATGAGTGTAATCAAAGTAAATCTAAACTCAAATAGGTTCTAGCTTATGGAAATGAAAATTAAACAAATAAATAGCTAGATAAGAGTTTAGAATTCTCTAGATGACAAAAGAGAGAGAGAGAGAGAGAGAGAGAGAGAGAGAGAGAGAGAGATGAGTTGAAGCTCAAACACTAAAGGATGATCTCTTCTAGCTCTTGTGAAAATTACTTCACAAACAAACTCTTAAACAAGGCTTAAACACCTTTAAACAAACTAAACAAACTTTAAAAACCCTTGTAAAATTTTTCTCTTGAGTATTTAGGACAGAGGAAATGTGGGGGCATTTATAGGAACCCCAAAGCCAAGAGAAAACAAGGCAAAAAGACCAAAAACCCAAATCTATAAAAAGCTGAAAAAACTAGTCGTTACAGCAGCAGTCGACTGACGGCTTTCATTAGTCGAATTATGAGCTGAACGTTAGAGGCATTTTCCAGCTCATCGGTCGATTGACAACCTTATTAGTCGACTGGACAGTCGACCAAAACAAAACAGAAACTATTTGTTTTTCCAGACGATTTCTTTAGTCGACACATTAGTCTGTTGGCCTTCTTGTTTTGATAATGATTTACAAACAATTTACTACTAATGTTGTTTGTCTAGTGTTTGTACATTCCTATGTATTGTAGACAAACAACGCAGTTGAAGGATGGATGGATTAAGCCTACACGATCATATCAAGAGGAGGTTGGTGGAATTGTGGAGTGAAGCATCGGGATTAAGCCTACACGATCATATCAAGAGGAGGTTGGTGGAATTGTGGAGTGAAGCATCGTACAATTCAAAGTTCAAGATCCAAGTTCAAGCTTCATCCGTGAGATTACCAAGTTAAGCTTATTGAATATCAAGATCATTGCTTGGGTAATTTAGTTTAGGAATTTATATTATGTGTGTTAGTACTTTAAGCTCAATCATATACACACATACACGTTTTGGTTTTTGTATATATATAGTTATATGAATACATATATGTTTTGGTTTGATAGTTTTCAAGTTTTACTATGAAACAATTGAATATAATTAGAAAACACAAACATATTATTTGTTCATATCATATGCCATATATAATGATTTCATACATATCAATCTTTGTTAGTTAAATGAAATCATGTTTTTGAGTGCATTATATGTGTTTTTGATAAATAATCTACATTCATTGTTTATAGAACTTAATAATCAATAGTTTTACATCTTTGCTTCAAGCTATAATCACTTTGTAAAGTTTTCAAAGTTGGTTTTAGGCTAAATGTAATAATTCACTATGTTTTAATTCTTCGTGTTTTGGAGCTATTTTGAAAAATATGATATTTCTATTTGGGAATCACTTTTTTCCGAAACCAGTCATGTTAGCATGTTTATTATGTAATGTCTACAATTTTCCCCAAAGTTCTTAACATTTTTTGGAATTTATTTTGATATTTTTAAAACGGGTTTTAAAAATAGTTGGCAAATACTTTTTTTATATGTTCAGTTTTCGGTCGAACCCGGCACTCGGTGAACCGATGATTTTGATGTATATCTTTTCACTGGCCGAGAGAGAGTCTGTCGTTGACCGCTCCGGTCAGGACCGCGACAAGTCATCGATCCGACCTGCCACCGGTAGAGGACGGAAGTCTGCTGCTTGTTTCTTTGTTTTTCAACTGCTCGAGTCGACCGGGATTTCCGTCGGTCGAGCCGGAATTCTTCTTGTCGACCGAACGTTCTGGTCGGTGAATCCGAGGTCGTTTGTCGTCACCCCCCCACCCCCCCACCACGACGCCAATAGATGCGTTAACACTCAACGGCTATTTTTCTGAGCTGTCTTCTGGGGACTTTTTAGTCATTTTGTTTTGGGGTTTTGGCTGAGTTTTATAGTGGTATAAATACCCATTGTGTTTTCTTTCAGAGGGGCAATGAAGAGTAGTTGTTAAAAACAAGTTTAAGAAAGTTGTTTAATCAAGGGTTTAAGTGTGTTAAAGATGTGTTTAGGAATACTAAGGCTTTTAAGCATTTGAGTGTTTGTTTTTGGATCAAGTTCAGAAGAGTTGAGAGATATCTATGGTAGTTTGGTATTCAACTATTCTCCCCAACTCTTGATATATTGAGAAGTTTTTTAAACTTATTTTAGCATTTATATATTTGATTATGCATTGTTATTTAGCTAGACTACTTGAGTTTAGTTTGATTTATATCCTTTGTTACACACACGAACCTTTCTGAGCTTATATGTATTGACATTCATAGTATAAATTTGGGTTGTGGGTTTGTGCTAAGAGTTGTGCTTATTGAGTTCTCACTTAGGTTGAGGAGACATGCATAGTTTGTTAATGGTTGTGCTTTCTCATGAGAATGCACTTTTGTAATAAGCACTTGTAAGAGCGAGGAAGTGTGTAATGAGAGTCGGGGACGCCCAAGAGGAGTGGCAGTCGTTGACGTGTAGGGAGAGGAGTTGTGAGTGAGGACGAGATGCATGAGGGAGAAAACGGCTAGGTCATTATGGGTTAAGTGTGATTGA
>NC_033795.1:73344916-73347410 GCF_001876935.1 Asparagus officinalis | reverse complement strand
CATTGATGAGCTCAGTTCAGTACTACATGAGGTAGTGCGTCGATATTCCACATGTATAGGCCATTGAGTTGGATTTTAGGAGGCTTGATCTAGCCGTCCGTCCCGCACTAGGGTGTAATGAGGGTCGTGAGATGTATTTCTAGGATGCCTATTAGGTAGTCCATCCTGCACTCATGTTACGCACTGAGATCGTGATGAGACTAATGAGCCGTGTACACAGTTTAGAATACCTACAAGGTAGTCCGTTGCACTGAGATAATTACTTAATAGACTAAGTGTTGCAGATGTAGATTATTAATACGACCTACCACTGAGCTATATGATCGAGATACGTTGCTTTTGAAAGTATATAAAATTATGTGTTGGTATTTTATCCTATCTCCCCAGTGATAGTGAAAGATATTATAAATACGATGTGTTGATATCTTATTTCTTTTACTATTTTTTTTACTTCTTAGTTGGGATCAATGATTAGAGATTCACAATTTGAGACTTATGGTATATACATGAGGGTTTCCTTGTTTGGATTATTTCGCTCGACGTACCAGTGATAGAACCTTCACTCCATCTAGCAGCCCTTCCCCTGGGGGAGGATGGAGGTAATCTTGTTATAGCGCTCTGACGCTCTTGTTGTTGTTCTTTTTCTTTTAAATTACTTTTCAGATAGTTCGGAGTTTCAGAGATCCGTAGGGTGACGGAGTTCTGGTATAATCGTCGTCACGTATTTTTACTTGTAGAGACTCCACTGTAGTTTTGAGTTTCATTCAGACATTAGAGTTTCATATTCATATTATAAAGGAAGTGTGCCTTAGTACGATTTTTAGTTGATTCATGTTGAGATATTTTCATTATTCATATATTAGATATTTTATAGTTGAGACATGATTATTTTTATTTATAAGATATCTCTTCTATATCATGTCTATTACATTTATTCCTTTATTTTGCCTGTTTTGTACCTGCACTTCTATTCGGTTCCACTAGAGGATATTGATGTGATTGTTGAAACGTGTTTATGCACAGTGTGAGTGCATGATTGTTCGCGGTGAAAATTGCCTTCATTGAATTCATTGTTATCTCAAGTAATTACTTTTTAGTTACAAAAGATCCGGTCTTTTTTAGATCCGGTTACAACGAAATCAAAGAAAAAGAAAAAGATTACAACTTTCCTTTCGAACGAATCACGAGCTCCTGTTTTGCGGTCGCTCGCTTGTGTGGGTTCTTTGCCAACGCCGGGGTTAATCCGTGGACCACCGCGTGATCTAGATCCGGTCGGATCTACACGATTTGACGAGTATTATTTCACGAAGGAAATAATAGCCGGGGGAAGGAAATAATAGCCGGGGGGGGATTAATTCACCAAGGAAATAATCGCCCTTAGTTCTCGGGATCAAAGGCCAAGCTTTGATCCGGAGTATGATCTCGTGTAGATCTCAGATCTGATCTCTCTCTCTCTCGAACTCCTGCCTTTTGTGACGTGGATGCTCGCCGAGAACCAGATCTGAATGTTCAAGTCCTTAAGTCTTCAAAACTTCAAGCTCCATTCTCAATTCGGCAGAGTTTCGGCTCTCAAAGTTCCAACCCTTGAAAAATGAACCAAGGGGGCCTATTTATAGGCTCTCTGAACTGTGCCCGCGCACAGATCTGGGTCGGCCACCTATAGGTGGCTCGGCCTTGGCCTAGCCCCCCTTAGGCGTGGTTTTCCGTCGTTTTCCATTTTCGGTTCAGTCCGTGATCCGGTTCTATGGTTGATTTATCCGGACTTGAATCGTTGACCTGATTTGGCAGTAAATCCGATTCTTGATTTGGCAGTAAATCTGATTCCTGATTTGATAGTAAATCCACTTCTGAGTTCGAGTCCGAAACTGATCTTGATTCAATCGTGATTCGTCCGAGTCTGCCCATTTGTTGGATGACTCGTTGACTCTTCGAACCCTTGGCTTGATTCCGCATGCGAGTGGATTTATTCCGTTGTTTACGTGCGATTCGTAAACCTCGTCGCCTCGTTGGTTCGTCGGTTTGTGCTGAGCTGTGCTAAGGGATCTATAAGCAATTTTATACACCTACAGATACCCCCTCCAAAGTATTTCAGTCTCGTTATTTTATAGAAGAGTCTGGAATACTTTGGATATGATTGTCCCAACCTTCAGTCGGTATAACGGGACAATCCTTCAGGCTATTCGGTGCTTTGTCGAATGTCTGTAAGGATTTCGGTGCTGCATTTATTGTCTGACCGTTGTCGGAATTTCGAATTTGAAGTCGATTCCTGATTTTATGATCTTTAGCTCATGTTTGTTGGTTCAACATAGAAATGACCCTCGAATGTTGGCGTTGAGTCTTTATTTGCGACGCGTTGTCCGGCGTAGTGTTGTTGAGTTATCCTTAAGAAAAGTATTCTCTAGAAACTTCTCAACCAAAATTAGGAAATAGTTTATACTCGTATACCTTATTGGAGTATTTTCTGTGCCCGAATGAGCTGAACTAGCCTGATAAT
>NC_033795.1:73340625-73343916 GCF_001876935.1 Asparagus officinalis | reverse complement strand
AGATGGCGGGTTCGTTTGAGGAATTCTTCATCGAGTACATTCCAATTCTTCAAAACGCGTATGCAGATGCATTGGCAGCATTAGGAGTATCTTTGGCACAACCTTCCGACACCGAACAATGGGTTACCATCGAAACTCATTAACTTTTTGTGCCGGAATGCACTTTGGAAATTAAAGAGGTGCACATGGCCAAGATTGAACTCAAACCTTGAGATTGGCGATTCCCTATTATCGACTACGTCGTGCATGGAATTTTATCGTAAGATGTAAAAGAAAGAGACTCGGTGCGACGAAGGGCACCGAGATTCTATTACAATGCAACAACCCGAACATTGTATCGACGCGCATACGATGGATTACTGCTTCGATGCTCTCAACAAAAGAAGCGAAAGAAGCTATCAAAGAAGCTCATGATGGAACTTGTGGTGCACATCAGCCTGGCCCCAAGCTCTATGATCATCTCTAAAGAATGGGATATTATTGGTCAACCATGGTTAAGGACGCGGTTGACTATGCCCGACGGTGCCACGCGTGCCAAATACACGCAAATTTGATGCATCAATCCCTGAAACACCTACACCCATCAGCTATTTCATTGCCATTCAAGACATGGGGAATGGATATCGTCGGTCCTATCTTCCTGCTGTCGATCAAAGGGGACCATTTTATTTTGGCAATCACCGATTATTTTTCAAAGTGGGCTGAAGCAGTGCTATTGAGAGAAGTAAAGACTAGAAATGTTATCAAGTTTATTAAACACTACATCATCTACTGATATAGAGTTCCGAGAAGAATCGTACATGACAACGGCCCTCAATTTGTGAGTAATGCCTTCATCAAATTCTGTGGGAAATTCAGAATCGAAGATGTCTCATCAACGGCATATAATCTCACAGCAAATGAATTAGCGAAGGTGTTTAACAAGACAATCTTAAAGATTTTATCAAAACTCGTGAGAACTAACAAGCGAGACTGGGATGACAAACTTGGTAAAGCCCTTTGGGCCTATCGCACCACAGTTCGCATGCCCACCGGGCAGCCTCCGTACTCGGTCTATTGATGCGAAGCTGTTCTTCCCTTAAAAATCCAAATTTCATCCCTCCGTATTGCTCTCGCAACTGGGATGACGACAGAGGAACAACATAAAAAACAACTCGAAGAACTTGAGATGTTGGACAAGAAGCATTTAAAAGCTCAATAGCAAATTGAGTTTTACCAAGCTAGAATTTCTTGTGCTTTTAACAAAAGAATCAAGCAACGAAGCTTCAAAGAAGGAGATTTGGTTCTCGTCGTCCGGCATCCAATGATACTCAACTTAAAGAAGAAAGGCAAGTTTCAACCCAAATGGGAAGGACCATTTGTAATTGAAACGGTCTACTCTAATGACGCATACCGTTTGGTCACCCAAAACGGTGACAAAATCATGATGCCAATAAAAGAGAAATTCCTAAAAAAGTACTATCCTTAGTATGCTCAGGATAACTTGCTAAAACGGGAAGTTCCTGGAGAATACTGTACAGGGTGTTCTTAAGGATAACCCGAGATCAGCTGGATTGGCTATAATATTCCCTCATGAACCTACTGTTGTGGTCAATTTACACTCTTCCACCACAAAATATCTCACTGATCAAATTAATTGACGGTGGGTCTGCTAAAATTCTCCCTGGTTTACTCCACTCAAGCTCCTGCTACGTCTGTGCAATTAACACTCCCATGGTTAGAGTCCAGATATAGTGTTTGGAATTTTAATCTCCTGATCAGAGATAATTGTCAAACCTCTTCGTATTAAGTATTTGTCACTTAACACTGAGAACTCCCTTCGAAATATTTGTATGAATCAACAATCCCACTATAATTTGTACTCCTACTCTCACTGTTTATTTGGTCAAACCTTCCTATAGTTAGTACCACAACCACAGCCAAATTCCCCTCTCGATTCCTTCAATGAACGAGAGGCCCACTTTTAAGTCGGATTCTTTTCTTTCGATAAAACGAAAGACTTCCACCCCAATTGAACGATCAAACCTATTTAGGGTCGTCTTAGTATCTCCTCTTGGTCAAAACCATCAAATGGTTGTGGCCCAAGTCGGGATTTCTTTTCGATAAACAAAAAACTCTCATCCCTTTCCCCTTCGTCAATCCTATAAAAGTTAGGACTAAAGTCAGAAACTCATCTTCAAGTCAGGTAACCAATCCTATAAAAGTTAGGGTTATCTAGAATTTTCTATTCTCGGAGTGGAGATCCCATTCTTAGTTTCACCTCACATATTCTCAAAATAAAAATCCCACTTTGAGTTTCTTTTGCAACCGGAGATAGAATATAAAATTCTTTCTCTTCAGTGTCGGGTTCGTCTTTGCCATAAGAGAAGACACCACATTTTAACACCGTAATCCGTGCCTTACACGCTCGGGGAATTTTATCCCGAATCCTAAGTAGGGATAAGTCAACGCCTAACACGTGTTGCCGATTAGTCTTTTACCGTAAAAAGGACAAAAGCCCACATATTCTACATTATGGCAGGTTGTTATTTATAACACTATAATCCACGTCATACACGTGCGGTGAATTTTATCCTAAAGCCTAAATAGGGATAAGTCAGCACCAAACACGTGTTGCCGGGTGGTCCGTTCCCGTAAAAAAAATGACCAAGTCTACATATTCAGTATCATAGTGCTAAGTCTAAGGGAGTTCATTGCGTTAGCACAACATTACATATAAAATGGACTTAGACAATTCATATACTAGCCCAACCCAAACGATAGTCGGTAAAGGCTCTTCAAACCCGTTGATGGCTAAGGGTTTGTCAAAAATCCTAAAGTCTACACCTAGCACGTGTTTCCGGGTGGTCTGTTCCTATAAAAAATGGCCAAGTCTATGTATTCAATATCGTAGCGCTAAGTCTAAGGGAGTTCATTTCGTTAGCACAACGTTACATATGAAACGGACTTAGATAATTCATATGCTAGCCCGACCCAAACGGTAGTCGGTAAAGGCTTATCAAACCTATGAAAGGCTGAGGATTTGCCAAGAATCATATAAGTATTATTGTTGATTATTCTAAGAAGAATGGAAAAATCATAATAAGAATGAAAGTATACTGAACAAAAATATATTCTCATTAACAAAATCAAGAGTTCAGATACAACAAATCGCGGTCATTCTACATCAAGCTTATGACTAAGGATTTGTCGCTCTAATTTGGATAATTCTTCAACATAGGTCCGCTCAAGCTCACATTACAGTTCTTCCTTGAAATACTCTTCAAAGATGGATAAAATTCTTGCAACTTC
>NC_033795.1:73336843-73339625 GCF_001876935.1 Asparagus officinalis | reverse complement strand
GTGGAACTTTGGTGCTTTCAACTTCTGATACCTTTCAACTAAACGAAGCCAAGCCTCCTGATCAGTTGCTCCGTCCTCAACTGATGGTGTCGGTGGGACCACTGGTGCCCTCTCTTGTATTTCCTCCTGAATAGATGACTCCTGAATGGGTGCCTCTTCATGAACGGAAGTCTCTTGACGAACCTGGGCCGCTATTTGCTCCTTAATAGCCGCCATACGAGCCGCCATACGGTGCTATGAGATCCACTAGGTACTGCGAAGCCTGCTATGGCTCGAGCTCCCTATCTTCCTGCCCAACTCCCTGAGCACGAGAAATTTGGCGTCCACGACCTCTTTCGAACATCTATAATTCCAAAATAGAGCTTATTACGCAGTAGATTGAATCTCAATCATGAAGCATATAACATATACTAATAAATAAATCATATCACCTATATCTCATATCATGCTTTATTATTCAAAGCAAATAGATCATCATAAAAAATATATTAGATTTTTCGTGTACATATATAGTACGTCCTCACTCATGCTAAGGATTCCTAGCGGACTGTATACATGATCCCTAGGAAACTCTATCCTAAACTCTACAATATGACACAGGAATGATCCTAAGGATATTGGAACTAGAGCTCTGATACCAACTGTGACGCCCCAGGATTCACACAAGGCTGCAGTCCCAGGTGAAACCTGGATTGTCAAACTTGCTAAGCACCAAACACCATGCTACGACATGTTTCACCATCACAATCGTTATCTCTCTAGTGAAAACAATAAATAGATGAAGGTACAGACATGCAAAACTAGAAATAGAACAACACCGAAAATACACAGAAGAAGCATAAGAGATATTAATAATGAGCCTAACTGGAATGAAATAGATATATCTCTGAGTCTGAACTGAGTCTCAAATATAATGAGTCAAATAAACAAAGTCTCACAAGAGTTCTCAACTCTAAAATAAAATACCAATCTAGAGTCTAAAAAATAATCAACTATTTGTGGAGTTCTGCAATAACTACAAAATATAATAAATAGCTAAACGGACAACTAAGATGTCCCATCAACCTGTGACTCTCCGTGTGCCGGACTCGCTGCCTGAAAGAGGGGAAACAACGAGCATCAAAGCGCTAGTGAGATCATCACTACCTCTCCCCAGGGAAAGGGGTAGGAGTATATATATAGAAAATAGAGTCAGTACATACATATATCAAATCATTCATATAGCTCTTCTTGAATGAACAAATAGTCAAGGAAAACACATCTCCTTATTTTCGGATACATATAGAACAACATTATTCAATATGTGTTTAGCAATTTATCTCATGTCAAAAGTGTGTCAAAAGCGTGTCCTCTTCTGAAGTTCACCATCATCCCAGGTGTTAAACAATTACTAACATCATAGTCTATCATCATAAGGTCATGAGATCTACTCGACAAACTAAAACCAAGCCAAACAAACATGCACAGCCAAAGCAGACTGGCGGTCGACCGTGGCGGTCGATCGCGACGGGTCAAGAGACTACCCAGGTCTCTGTCCTGCACGCGGTCGACCGTGGCGGTCGACCGTGAACCCTGTTTCTAGTTTTTCAAACTGGTTGTGTGTATGTCGTGTTCATGTCGTGTTTTCTCGATGTAAACATGTCTAAATCTTCATAAAATTTGTATGCAACCATGTCAGAGCAGATATGAACATCTGAAAACAACTCAACAATTATAAACATAATTTTATGTATTTGATTTGTATTCAAAACCCTAAAACATGCATAAAAGATCAAAACAATGAATCAAACTTCTTTCTTCAGATTAACCACGTTTTAAAATCATCTTTAGGTCTTAAATACTTCTGTAAAAATCGTTCTCAACCTTTTTACCATAGAAAGACCTAGTCCCTTTACATATAATACAAAAGAAGATGACTTTATTCATAAACTAGTCATTTAGGCTCTACAAAACATGTTTAAAACTCTTTAAAAATGTTTTGAAAACTAGGAGGGGGATTAGCAGAGATGATACTCACCTTTGGTTGCAGGAAAACGTGTTAGAAGCAAGGTTGAAAAAGATCTCCACTCCAAAAGCCAAGAATCACCCGAAAATCCACTTGAAAGCCTTCAATCTTCTCTAAGAAATCAAAGTAGGGTTTGGGGGGTTTTGGTGGCTGTTAGGGTTCTTAGAAAAACTAAGAAAATCTTGAAAAACTCATATATATATATCAGGGAAAAACAGATATGGGTTTAGAAATCCGAAACCAACTCAAAACAAAAGAAAAACAAACTGCAGGTATCGCGGTCGACCGTGGCAGTTGACCGGGCTACGGTCGCCCGGTCGACTGCGGCAGTCGACCGGACTGGGATTTTCCAGTTTCTCATGAGTTTGGCCATTTGTACATGTTTCAACTCTTCTATCTCTCATGTATGAGCTCGTTCATACTCAAAACACATGGTATTATACTTATATACCAATAAATGATATTTATCATACTAAATATCCACATATCATAATTTATCACACATTAATTTTATTATTCATAAATTATCGGGGTTTTACATAGCAGGTATATCTTGAGCACATAAAAGTCCTATTTGAATGCATCTCAAAACTTCATTTATTGAAGAAATTTCACCTATAGATGGGTCAAGGATCTCTAATTCTCTTCCATTTCTCCTGTGCTCCCATGTCTGCATAAGGAGGTGTTATGTCAATTTACAGTCACCAATAGTGTTCGCTGGAAAATTCGTGTCTTTCTTTGTTATTGATTCCATTGTCATCTTGAGTTACAACTTTT
>NC_033795.1:73333042-73335843 GCF_001876935.1 Asparagus officinalis | reverse complement strand
TCAAAAAGTTGTAACTCAAGATGACAATGGAATCAATAACAAAGAAAGACACGAATTTCCCCGCGAACATAGCCCGCTTCTTCGATGATGATACTGAGGTGTCAATGGCCACTCTCCTAGCCGAAAAGCAAAAGAAGTCGTAGTCGGTCAACGACTTCTTGAAGAGGTTCAGGAACCGATCAGTTCATTGTCGAGACCAAGTCTCCGAAGCCACGCTGATTGAGATGTGTTGCAATAACCTTTCAACCCATATTTTGTCTAAGGTTGGCGCTGTAGAAACCCGAACCTAGAAAGAACTCGTTCGCCAGGTGTTCGCGGGAAAAATTGTGTTCTTCATTGACGTCATTGTTTTCTCAAGTAATTGTTTTTTTATTACAAAAGATCCGGTCTTTTTATAAGATCCGGTTACAACGAAATCAAAGAAAAAATAAAAAGATTACAACTTTCCTTTCGAACGAATCGCGAGCTCCTGTTTTGCGGTCACTCGCTTTTGTGGGTTCTTTGCCAACGCCGGGGTTAATCCGTGGACCACCGCGCGATCTAGATCCGGTCAGATCTACACGATTTGACGGGTGTTATCTCACTAAGGAAATAACAGCCGGGGGTACTATTTCACCAAGGAAATAATAGCCTTTAGTTCTCGGGATCAAAGGCCAAGCTTTGATCCGGAGTATTACCTCGTGTAGATCTCAGATCTGATCTCTCTCTCTCGAACTCCTGCCTTTTGTGACGTGGATGCTCGCCAAGAACCAAATCTGAATGTCCAAGTCTTCAAAACTCCAAGCTCAGTTCTCAATTCGGCAGAGTTTCGGCCCCAAAAGTTCCCACCTTTCAAGAATGAACCATGCCCTCTATTTATAGGCTCTCAGATCTGTGCCTTGGCACAGATCTGGGCCGGCCACCTATAGGTGGCTCGGCCACCTACTAGGCTTTGGCCGAGCCACCTAGAGGTGGCTCGGTTTTGGCTGAGTCCCCTAGGTGTTGTGGTTTTTGCCGTTTTTTCCGGTCTCGTGGTTGATTTAGACTCTGATTTGTTGATCTGAATCCTGATTTGGCAGTAAACCCGCTTCGTTGTTGATCCGGACTCTGATCTGATGGTCCGAATCCCAATATGGCAGTAAATCCTCCTCGGTGTTTGAGTTCAAATCCGTTCTATGGTTGGATGACTCGTTGACTCACCGAACTGTTAGCTTGATTCCGCATGCGAATGGATGTATTCCATTGTTTGTGTACGGTTCGTTAGCCTCGTTGCCTCTCGTTAATCTGCTTCGTTGCGTGTCACTTGGCTTCGGCGTTGTCGACTGACGCTCGTGTTTGGATATGTCGCCCGATGGTTCGTCGGTTTGTGCCGAGCTGTGTTAAGGGACCTATAAGTAATTTTATACACCTACAGATCCCCCCTCCAAAGTATTTCAGTCTCGTTCTTTTATAGAAGAGTCTGGAATACTTTGGATATGATTGTCCCAACCTTCAGTCGGTGTAACGGGACCTTGGAATGACTTCTGTTCTTGATTCCTTTAATCCTTCAGGCCATTCGGTGCTTTGTCGAATGTCTGTAAGGTTTCCGGTGCTGCATTTATTGTCTGACAGTCGTCGGAATTTTGAATTTGAAGTCGGTTCCTAATTTTCTGATCTTTAGCTCGTGTTTGTTGGTTCAACATAGAACTGACCCTCGAATGTTGGCGTTGAGTATTTACTTGCGACGCGTTGTCCGGCGTAGTGTTGTTGAATTATCCTTAAGAATATTTTTGGAAAAATATTCTCTAGGAACTTCTCAACCAAAAATAGGGAATAGTTTATACTCGTATACCTTATTGGAGTAATTTCTGTGCCCGAATGAGCTGAACCGGCCTGATAATGAGCTGAACCGGCTTGATAATGAGCCAAAAAAGGCAGTAATTAGGCTCAAAAAATCCTCCGATCCTTCCGAATGTGTGGGAGAGGTAAGAATAAACCAAGGACTGAACCCTCGGTCGATTTGAAGTTATTTCGATGCTCGATTCAGCTTCAATTTGAATTCTGGTTCAAATTTGGTTCAAACTGGTTCAACCTGGTTCAAGGCTGGTTCAACCTGGTTTAAGGTTGGTTCAGGACTGGTTCAAGACTGGTTCAGACTGGTTCATCCTGGTCTGGTCTGGCTCAGCCTGGTTTGGCCTGGTTCAGCCTGGTTTGGCCTGGTTCAGCCTCTTTTGAACTGATTTGGACTGGTCTGGTCTGGTTCAACCTGGTCCGGTCTGGTTCAAGGCTGGTTTACTTATAAAAGGGGTTTTTTTTTCTTTCTTTTCCTCCTCTCTAGGGCCGGCCACTATTCATCCCCTTTTTTGGATTTTCTCTTCCCTCGAGCATCCTTTCTCCCTCAAATCTTCACAATTGTCTTAGATCTAGTCTTCCTTTGGATCTTAGACTAAAAAATCTCTCAAAAAATCTTCATATAAAAATTTCTCTCAGGCCCCTCGAGTGCGTGGTTCGAGCCTCTTTCAAGATCTGATTTTTGTCGGATCCTCGAGCTTTCCTTCAGGTAAATCCTCCACAATTTTAGCATATTTCATGCTTAATTCAATTTATGAACTTGTGGGATCGCATGTGAGGGTTAGGATTATGATTTGGCACTTCGAGCTCATCTTTCAGGGGGGTAGAATTGCAATAAAAAGGGGAATTTTTTTTTCTGGATCTGATCCCTTAATTTATTTTGCAGGTCACCATGTCTCGTATTGCGAGAGGTCTGTCCTCTACCGCTGTAGGCATCGAAAATTGCCTATAGTTCTCCACAACCGGTTCAGTGTTAACGAGCAACGATGAAC
>NC_033795.1:73330589-73332042 GCF_001876935.1 Asparagus officinalis | reverse complement strand
CTTCTTTGGTAAAAGAGATGCATGGAAAATGATGCGCCGCGAGATTGCAGTGTTGAGCTGACGGTTCTGAACCTTCAGGAGATGGCTTGATTCGAGTTAGAAAAGCTTCAGAGTCACTCAAGGCCTCTTGTAATGCTTTCCTTGTATCCTTGGAAAGACGCAATAGCTCGTATAGGGTTATCCTAGCCGGGATATTGGCCAACTGCGCCATGATGTCAAAATGGGGTAGAGAGCTTGCATTTCCCGGTTTGTCTCTCCCAATCGGGTGATTGAATCGAGACTGCCTCAGGTTTTGGGCTTCCTAACGTAAAGGCTCTTTCCCCTTCTCCTTCTGCCCGACTTTCTCCGTAGCTATGGGCGTTGGGGGAATTGCTGCAATTCCCAGTTCTGCCAATGTCTTGGAAGGAGCGGTTTTGGTGCCCAATTGCTCGGAAGCATCCGGGTACTTGTAGTGATACTCATTCCCACTCCGGGTTGCAAAGGCTTCCTGTTCATCTTCAGAAAGCGGGAAGGCGGGAATTTCTTCGTCATCTTCTCCTGGAATAGCAGAAGCTCCATAACAAGACTTACCTTTTCCTTTTGACTTTTTCTTGGAAGAGGTTCCAGTCCATTGTTCATCTCCAATCAAATCTGGATGAACCCAAAGAATCTCACCATTAGGGGCTGTGTGTGGCACGAGTTCCTTCTGGCGCTGCTTGTGAGGATCATCGTTCACTGTCTTTACTGCTGCCTTTTGTTTGCGGGAAAAGTCGCTGTATTCATTGCTACATTCATTACAACTTCAATCGTTACAATGAAATAAAAAGATAGTCTTTTTATAAGACCGGTACACAATGAAAACAAAATAAATGCAACTCCTCTCAAACAAACGCAAGATCTGTTTGTCATTTCTTGCGTTCATCGTCGCTCGTTAACACTGAACCGGTTGTGGAGAACTATAGGCAATTTTTGATGCCTACAGCGGGGGGATTCTAGAAACTCTGAACCTCGTCGATCTGCGTGAGATCTAGAGGTTTACAGCTCCTATCTCGGATAATCGAGATATTCGCTCTACTTAGTATCACCGCTAAGGGCAACACTAAGGGAAAAGAAAAGGGGGAATGAAGAAGAAAGCTCCTTTGCTGCAGAAGGCTCGCTCACTCCTCGATCCGGCGCAGGCTCGCCGTCTCGTAGAAAACTCCCGACTCCTTTGCCCTCTTTTTCGCAGGCGGCTTTCGCCCGCTTCAGAAGAAGGCAATCCTTTCTGGCCTAAGAAAATTTCAGCCTCTGAATTAGAGCCTTAGCCTTCAACTCCAAGAAATCGCCCTCCTCAAATGAAGGCCCTAGGCTCTATTTATAGAAAGGGGGGGAACCACTAGGCTCGGCCGAGACCACCCCTAGGGGTTGTCTCGGCATCAGCTGAGACACCCCCATGGGGTTGCTCTCGGCCAAGGCCGAGAACACCCCTTGGGGG
>NC_033795.1:73329235-73329897 GCF_001876935.1 Asparagus officinalis | reverse complement strand
GGTCTTTGGTGGCGCCATTCCCATAGCTTCGAGGATGTCCAAGGAAAGATTGTTATGACAGGTCTCGAGGATGAAATCTTCGCTGACCGGATCCCTGCAATTCATTGCTTTATTTCGGAACCTCTTCACGAAGTTTTCGACTGTCTCACCATTCTTCTACTTCTCATCAAACAGAGTGCCGATTGAGACTTCAGTGTCGTCATCGAAGAAGTTCGTCAGGAACATGTCCTCCATGTCGTCCCAACTACTGATGCTCCCCGGCTTGAGGCGACGATACCAATCGAAGGCCGCTCCGCGAAGAGTGCCAATGAATGACCGTACCATCAAGGGTTCATTGCCGGAGATTATTCCTAAGTGAGACTTAAAATATATCAAATGTTGGGTAGGGGAACCCTTTCCATCAAACGGCGTAAAGTTGATTAAATTGAACTTTGCCGGATATGGAATTGATTCCCACTCCCTTGGGTATGGACATGGTATGCCGGATCTTTTCACCTCTTGAGCGTTCATCAACGCGTTGATTTTGCTCTCCAGGTCCTTCATCTTCTTGTCTTCACTCGTTCCTATCTTCGAGTGGCTTTGGGGAGAGGTAACTGTTTGCGGAAAAAGTCGCTGTATTCATTGCTGCATTCATTACAACTTTGATCGTTACAATAAAACAA
>NC_033795.1:73324505-73328235 GCF_001876935.1 Asparagus officinalis | reverse complement strand
TCGACAACGCCAATTCGACGAACCGACCATCGGGCGACGTATGCAGACACGATTGTTAGTCCACAACGCTGAAGCCAAGTGATACGCGACAAAATGAATTAACGAGGCTACGAGGCTAATGAACCGCACGTAAATAACGGAATAAATCCACTCACATGCGGAATCAAGCTAACGGGTTGAAGAGTCAACGAGTTAACCAACCAAGGGCGGACTCGGATGAATCACGACCGAATCAAGATCGGTTTCGGACTCGAACTCAGAAGTGGATTTACTACCAAATCAGGAATCGGATTTACTACCAAATCAGGTCAACGAATCGAGTCCAGAGGAAGTCATGTTGTCACCTATCAATATCCACATTGCAATGCAGAGACGAGGCCCGAGGATGGAATAGACAAGCGGGCATTAAGCGAAGTTGTGTCTTGGGCGAAATGATTTATCGTGATAGATTATCTAAAACATAATTGACCAATAAAGGGGGCCTTCTGTGATGATCCAGTATAATTGCAAGCACTGTTGGAGGGTGATCGGCTTTCTAGACCCGAATTCGATGGATGCTAATCCTACTCCACATACTAGACCAATGAGGCATAGAAGGAAAGATTTTTCCACGGCTGCATACGAGTGTTGAAGCTTCCATTATCAAGGGTGATTTGCTGAATTTGTTCGTCACGGCGTTGATTGGTTGGGACTGTTCTTAATGCTTATGAGTCAAGCGTTGCAGCTCGTCGTTTTCCTGACGCTATGGTCCGATTGATGCCCCTTTGCTGTGTCGAGGTGGAGGTGAGTTCTACCGGCATGTCTCTTTGGGCCAAGCATGGGAGATCCTGTGAGCTATCGTACCTCAATTCCATGGTGGGGATTGCTTGAGGGAGAATGGTTGCGTGAATGTGCCTAATTTGATTTTTAACTGATGTTATTAACTCTCCGTTCGAATACGGCTGTATTAGGATCCGATCCGTATCTAGCTAGATTCTCGGCACAAGGGGGTTGTTCCACAATTAAAACCCGGGCGCAGGGCAAACACCCCCCCGCACGCACATTTGCTCAGAGAAAACGCTGGACCGAGCAAATCACCCAGGGGAGTGCCTACTGGATGCTGCTTGGTCACACAACACAAAGGAGAAAAGTTGTATCTTTTTTTTATTTTTCTTTGATTATTACCTTAGTTATATCGCGAATCTTGCTAAAAAGACGCGATCTATCTGGTGTACACTCAAAATATAGCTCAAGTTACCTCTGTTTCGCATGATAAACTCCAAAATAATTTCTTCATGTAATAATTGTCAATCAGTATACTTCTTACTTAAACCTTCCTACCCTTTTCAGCCTTAACTATAAAAATAAAATTGAGTATGCAAAGCCTGGGTACTGGCTCACCGAGGGCTCTCAAGGTGAAGTTATTTCCTAAATATTATTCTTATCAACCTCTATCACTATGTTTCTGCAACAACGATTAGAATTCTATAAAATAGGAAGGAGGTCTATATGTTTTAGTTTACGTATTATTTACACACACAGCATGGTTAGGATTCCGCCATTATAGCTTATCGACTTAGTGATACAACACGGCGAGTTACAGAACTCATAAAGAAGGGCGGTGGTGAAAAGTGGGCACCAAAAAGGAAAAAAAAATAAAACCTTAAATGCACCATATCTGGTTTCCGGTTGGTACCTTGATTCTTGGAGTGGCAAGTTGTCTCTATATAAAGGGCCTAATTGGACCTTAACGGAAGATTTTAAGCAGGCCCAAAGTAAATCATCTGATACTATCCAGCTCTAGTGGCCTAATAGAGCATATATTGACCTATACCCCAACTAATGGTTGTATTGAAGACTTCGGAGTGTCCTATAAAACGGTAATTTTGAGTCACTTAGAAAGCCCCCCATCTGGCAAAAATTAGGAAAAAAAAATTCACCAAGAATTAAAAACAGTGTTCTCATAGCTCATGGACTACGGTACTACTTGATCCTCCGGACAAGGCGCCAGCTGTTATATTCATTGAGGTGTATAATATAACCTCTCCTATCACTATTAGGTTTCGCTCGCGCAATTAATTGGGTTACTGGCTAATAATATAGTATACGTATATATAGTATAGGGAATATGGGATGCTTTGGTACGAAGTACCAAAATTTGTGCTTGTCACATATTATCCTTCATTCATTCAAATAGGGGGACCACATTCACATGGGTTAAATGTGGTCCCTCCAATTGAATGAGTGGATAGAAATAAGACACCTCACTACCAAGCACAAAATTTGTGCTTGGTCCAAGCATACCCATTTTTCTCATATATATATAACTAACTATTTTATATATATATATATTATTATTTTGTATATATGGTCTTAAAAAACAATTTTTGATCAAGAGCCTTGAAAGTTATTTAAAACAAAGAGTTAGCATGTTCTTTTTAAAATTTTTAAATTAAATCTCTAAGAATTGACTTGGTTTCGTATTGCTATAATGAAAAAGATTTTCTTAGAGATTTACATTAGAGTTATATATAAAAACATTTTCTTGATTATTAACTAGCTTTAATTAGAATGTCTAAATATATCAATGTAAAACCCTGAAAATTTGAATATAATGTGATAAATAATTATAAATATATTATATGGTGAAAATAATATATCTTTGATGTTTGGTTATGATAAGAATGGATTTGAGGTCAATTCAATATATATTTGTGAATATATGAGTTCAAATTCACAAAACATGCGCAAAGGCAAAGAGTGAGAATCTGAGAATTTTGACTAGTTGAAAGTTTTTATGTTTTGTATACCGTTCTAGTCAGAATCTGGAAAAGTTTATAAGACAAAAGTTGTAGGCCTCTTCAATAGCTTTCCAATGAGTCTTATATCACCTCATTCTGAGATCGGATGAGAAAGATATAGCCTTTATACCAAACCTTAGTCTGAGCATGACCCAGAACGCGAATCTGGTTCTGTCAGTTCTGTTTCGGGTCAGGTGTTGTTTATACCGAACCCAATTGTTACCCTAGGTATTTATACTCGTTTTGAAGCTCTCAAAACCCTCTTTTAAACCCTAATAGCCTCAGTCCCCTCCTCTCTCTTTTTCAAACCCTAAAACCCCTTTCTTTGGCGATTCTTGGAGGATTTTGGAGGAGTCGACGCGAGATCCATCGGTGTTCAGCGAAGGAGGATCATTCTCACTTGTTTTTGGGAGTTCATCTACACCCCTAAGGCGAGTAACTTCTCGCCCAACTCCACCCCCTTTTGTTTTCATGCAAAGTTTGAGTTTTTATTGAATTTATTGGGCCAAAAATCGTATTTTCTTGTAGATATAGTAGATCTATATGGTACATGTTATGAGAATCATGTTTTCAACTTTAAAAGCTCACCAAAAGACTTTTATCAATAAGATCTAGATCTGAAATTGCCTAAACAAGAGTTAAATCATTTTTTTTACAGTTATTAAAACGTTTTTGGTTTGTTTCTCATGGATTTAGAATATTAAAAATGTAGATTTCAAGCTTGGGATTAGTTGTTTATCTTTAGTATGATTTTTGAATCGTTAAAACTCTTGTTATCATAGAATATCAAATCTTGTTTCAGGTTTCGAGCTAACAGAAACCCAGAATTGGGTTTCTGTCCGCTTGGCGGTCGACCGGAGCGGTCGACCGCCGGGCTCGCGTTAGGGCTGCGGTCGACCGCGACGCTCTGTCGGTCGACCGCGACGCTCTGTCGGTCGACCGCGACGCTC
>NC_033795.1:73319509-73323505 GCF_001876935.1 Asparagus officinalis | reverse complement strand
ACCTTCTGGGACCTCGTGTTTATTTTTCGTTTAAGTGTAATATCTTTTGTTCTTTCATTTTACCCTGTTGTAACGCTTGAGTCTTAACAGATCTCAAAAAGAGAATATCAATGAAAACAGCAACTTTACCGAAAACAACAACCCTCACTGCTTTCAACCCATCACCACACGCGCGATCAGCCCTCTCGGCCCAACTCCTTTACCAACAGCCCCGATAGCCTCTCTCACCCCACCTCAGACCCACACAGCCCCTCTCTCCCCGCCTGTTACCGCTCAGCCACCCCTTCTCTTCTCCCCTCCCCTTGTTCGCAAGCCTTGCGCGCAGCTCCTCGCTGGTCCTGACGCTGCACTCGCTGCCTCCGACCACCGCTGCCCCCTTATCATTCTCCGGCAGTCCAAAATCCGACGAATTCCACGTCGTCACTGCAGCCCCACGCCGGAGCTCTTCCCAACGTCGTGCTCCCCGTGCTCAGATCAGATCCGCGCCGTCAACGTCGATTCGTTCGACAAAAATCCGAGGCAAGATCCTGCTCCTCTTGACTCGTCATTTCCTATTTATATTTGTCGTTAATTAGTTGCATAGATTAGATTATGAATCGTTATTATCTGTGTGGGCTTGTTGATGAATAGGTAAATTATCTGTTTATGTTAATTTATAATTGTTATTATCTGCGTGGGTTTGATGAATAATATTGAATGAATAGTAATTATGTGATAAATAGTATTTTCAGGACAAATATAATAAATTAAAGAATTTATTTTGTGTAACAAAATTATTTTAGATTAATTATAATATTTTTAGAATTTTTATCGTGGAAGGAAATTATTTTTGAATGATAAGTATTTTTAAAGAAGTTATTTTGGAAAAATATTTATTTTTGTATTATGACCGTGTGATTGATAGTTGAAGAACCCGACGTTTCATGTACATTAACACCGACATGTTGACACTGTTATTTATACTCACTCATGTCATATATGCACACCTGATTTCATCGCTAGCTTATAAAGTCATGTTCATCATATGATTTGCATAAGATTAGTTGTATTTATTTATTATTTCTTGTTTTGTTGAGAACCGTTAGTAGTTCATGTCCTTAGTTGCCTAGCGTGTCGTGTACAAGACCATGATACATGTGTATTGTTGACTTAGAAAACAAGAAGAGTTGGGATGGGAAGGTCTGGGTTCATGTTATCGGATATGTTGTTGTTTATTTCTAGGCTCACACCAGTGAATCATTTCGCACTGGGGTGGATCTGAGGAGCAGTGATCAGATGTGTTTATTGTTTATTTCCAGGCTCGCACCAGTGAATCGTTTCACACTGGGGTGGGTCTGAGGAGCGGTGATATTATGATTATTGATTATTTTTAGGCACGCACCAGTGAATCGTTTCACACTGGGGCGGGTCTGAGGTACTAGTGAGATGTGGTTGTTAACATGATATCCGATAATGTGAACTTTGACTCTGTGTGAGATGTGACCAGTGACCTGTTATAGGATGGCTATTTACATGTCCTAGTTTCTTGGCTAGGTATGATTTCTTGTGAGATGTAGTCCAGTTGTGTTTCTTTTCATACATAGATTGGGATTAATATTTAATTATTTACAATTCGAGACATATGGTATATACATGAGGGTTTCCTTGTTTGGATTATTTCGCTCGACGTACTACGTCTCGAGTTGTACATTTTTAAGTATTAATTCCATCTAGTTGTATGACTTTGTCACTTGGATGATTATTCTGATCACTAGCTGCATGACTTCGTACCCGATTGATTTATGGATTCTTATGATTATCATGTTTTAGTAGTGAATCTGCATGTTGATTTCGTTAGATTTCCAGTTGTACGTTTCTTTTGTCATTTTGTTATCGTACTGTTTTTCGCTTTGGTTTTTGTTGCTCTATTTGTTTTGTGGGATCTTGACGTGTGTGTTCACGGGAAAATTCGTTGCTTTCTTTGCTATTTATTCCTATGTGTTCATCGTGAGTGTACATGACTTTTTGATTACAAGTAAGATCGGTCTTTATAAATCCGGTTACAACGAGAAATCAAATAAATAGGCATGTAAACTAAAGATACAGACTTTGTCTCCTTGTGTGCGACCCGGCCACGAATCGCGGAGCTGCCGTTTTGCGGCGTCGCTCGCTTTGTGGGTTCGTTTAGCCTGCTGCGGGGGTTAGTTGCCGTGGACTCACCCGGGACGATCTAGATCCGGTCGATCGTACGCAGGTACGACGGGTGATTAGTTTCACCAAGGAAAGGTAGATAGCCGGGGGATGTTGGCACCAAGGAAACAATCGTCCAGAGTCTCGGATCTAAGACCCGAAGCGTTAGATACGAGTATGCGCTTGGTAGATCCTGAGCATACTGATGCTCTCTCGAACACCTGCCTTATTGACGTTGATGATGCGCTGATGAGCACAGATCTGAAGGAGTGAGTCCCCGAAGTCCAAAGCTTGCAATCTTTTAAGTTCCGAGTCGGTCAAACTCCAGCAGGCTTCGCCTCTCTCCAAAATTGTGCACCTCCTCAAATGAACAAGGGGGTCCCTATTTATAGGCTACGCTCTCACTGTTGCCTGGCACAGTGGTGCCGGCCCACGCAGGTGGGCGGCGGCGACGACCACAATAGTGCTTCGGCCGTGCCACAGCGTTGGTGCTCGGCCACCGAGCCCCTCTTGTGCTCTTGGGGGGCCGATCACCATGAGGGGGCCGCCGAGCCACACTATAAGGTGCTCGGGCCAGGCCGAGGGCCACGCAGGTTGTGGCGTCGGGTGGGCGACCACCTATAGTGGCTGTCGCGCCACCGGCACCACCCTGGTGGCTCCAGTGGGTGGCCGAGCGCACCTTGGTGGCCGGACCACCACAAGGTGCTCGGAGCCACCAAGGTGCTCGGCTACGAGCCACCCCTAGGTGCTCGGCCAACCACCACTTGGTGGCTCGGCCAGGCCGAGGGCCCCTTGGAAAAGCTCGGGCTGGAGCCGACCTCCAGGTGTTTGTCGTTTGTGCTCTTTGTGCCCGGTTTCCGGTCTGCAGTTGATAGGTTCCGGATCGATTTGCTGATCTGACCTGTGGCGAAAACCCGGAGTCCCGATGTAGGCAGTAAATCCGCCTTCTGAGTTGAGTCCGAGAACCGATCTTTGATTCGATCGTGATTCGTTCGAGTCCGCTCTCGGTTGGATGACTCGTTGACTCTTCGAACACTTGGCTTGATTCCGCACGCGAATGGATGTATTCTGTTGCTTGCGTGCGATTCGTCGATCTCGTTGCCTCGTTGGTTTGTCGGTTCGTGCCGAGCTGAGCTAAGGGACCTATAAGCAATTTTATATGCCTACAGATACCCCCTCCAAAGTATTTCAGTCTCGTTCTTTTATAGAAGAGTCTGGAATACTTTGGATATGATTGTCCCCACCTTCAGTCGGTGTAATGGGACCTTGGAATGACTTCCGTTCTTGATTCCTTCAATCTTCCAGGCTATTCGGTGCTTTGTCGAATATCTGTAAGAGTTCCGGTGCTGCATTTATTGTCTGACCGTTGTCGGAAATTCGAACTTGAAGTCAATTCCTGGTTTTCTGATTTTTAGCTCGTGCTTGCTGGTTGAACACAGAACTGGCCCTCGACTGTCGGCGTTGAGTCTTTATTTGCGACGCGTTGTCCGGCGTAGTGTTGTTGAGTTATCCTTAAGAATGAAAATATTCTCCAGGAACTTCTCAACCAACAATAGGGAATAGTTTATACTCGTATACCTTATTGGAGTATTAAGAAGCAGTCCAGAAACTTCTCAACCAAAATTAGGGAACAGTTTATACTCATATACCTTATTGGAGTAAGAAGCAGTTTATACTCGTATACTTTTCGGAGTATTGATTCTTTCATTGCAACGCATTAATAGGCGTTGACCTTAGGATTTTGGACGTCGTACGTTAAATTTTTTGCTTGCAACGCATTGACTGGCGTTGACCTAGGGTTATGCGTTGACCGGCGTTAACCCTAGG
>NC_033795.1:73315258-73318509 GCF_001876935.1 Asparagus officinalis | reverse complement strand
TAGGAAGGTTTGATCACTCGATCTGTGGACCTCTCGTTCATTGGGGGAATCGAGAGGGGGATTTTGGTTATGGTCCTAACTGTATGAAGGTTTGACCAGATTAAATCTGGACTCTAACTATGAAAGTTTTGAGTGCACGAACCTAGCGGAAGTTTGAATTTGATAGAATTTGGTGGTCCCACCGTCAATTAGTCTGATCGGTAGGGGACTTAGTGTTCATCACTTTGTTCATATTAATCGGGCGATCCCTAAGAGTATTAACATTCTTTCGGGAACTTCCCGTTACACGAATTATCCACCCCCCAGCTTTCTTGCAAAACTGGGTGTAACGAGGAGTACGTTATCCTCAATCGCATGTTCAGGTTATCCTTGAGAATATATGATTCTCTAGGAACTTCCCGTTACATAAATCGTCCACCCCCAGCTTTCTTGCAAAACTGGGTGTAACGAGGAGTACGTTATCCTCAATCGCATGTTCAGGTTATCCTTGAGAATATATGATTCTTTAGGAACTTCCCGTTACATAAATCGTCCACCCCCAGCTTCCTCTGCGGAACTGGTTCGGATATTATTCTCAGTTACTTGACCGGGTTATCCTTAAGAATATTAGCGTAATATTCTCCAGGAACTTCCCGGGAACTTCATCCTCTTTGAACGAGTAGACTTTTGGGAACTTCGGCTCCGAGGCTTTTGGCTTCTGGGTCTGCTGTTGCCACCTTGATTGTTGAGGCGCCTTTTGTTGCTGCTGTTGCGGTTACGCTTGCACTTCGAATGTTTGATTCGCGTCCACAGCATTCGCATGTGCTTTTCCCTTAGGGACAAAGTTCTGTTGCGGAGCGTTATTTGCTATTTGGCCCCTTTCCGCCTTCTTCCTTTTAAGGAATCGTTCGGCTCGTTCTCCTCGCACCTTTAAGTCCTTCCAGGTCTTTGGCGGTGCCATTCCCATGGCTTCCAGGATGTCCAATGAAAGATTGTTATGACAGGTCTCGAGGATGAAATCTTCGCTGACCGGATCCCTGCAATTCATTGCTTTATTTCGGAATCTCTTCACGAAGTTTTCGACTGTCTCACCATTCTTCTGCTTCTCATCAAACAGAGTGCCGATTGAGACCTCAGTGTCGTCGTCGAAGAAATTCGTCAGAAACATATCCTCCATGTCGTCCCAACTGCTGATACTTCCTGGCTTGAGGCGACGATACCAATCGAAGGCCGCTCCGCGAAGAGTGCCAACGAATGACCGCACCATTAAGGGTTCATTGCTGGAGATCGTGCCCAAGTGGGACTTGAAGTATATTAGGTGTTGGGTAGGGGAACCCTTTCCGTCGAACGGCGTGAAGTTGATCAGATTGAACTTTGCTGGATATGGAATTGATTCCCACTCCCTTGGGTATGGACATGGTATGCCGGACCTTTTCACTTCTTGAGCATTCATCAACGCGTTGATTTTGCTCTCCAAGTCCTTCATCTTCTTGTCTTCACTCGTACCTGTCTTCGAGTGGCTTTGGGGAGAGGTAACGTGGTCCTCTTTTGCATTATCATCCACGGGACCGCTTCCATTGTCGTTGTTGACGGGAGGGATGTTCATATTGGCATTATCCTCTTCCCGTTCATTCTCCTCTTGATTCGGATTATTACGACGACTGGGTTCTCCTTGATGAGTTGTCAGTGCCGCGATTTGCTGGTCATGCATCTCTCTCATTTGCTGTATGGCCATCTCCATCTCGAATTTGAAACTTTCCTTCTGTCTAGCCAGGGCATCTTCAAGCATCTTGGTTACTTGTTTGGCGCTTATCATGAGTACCTCGTGGGGTTGTCCCTCGCTGGATACCGTGTTGTCCGATGCAATCGCAGAGCAGGCATCTGATCCTTCGTCTTCTGACGGTAATCTCGTCCGAACCCTACTATAAGTTCCTCGTGTAATGGTTCCAGACTGCAGACGAGTTAAATACCAGGGTACTAGCGGAGTTGACTCGGGATTATCCCATGTCGATGCCCTTTTGCTGGTCATATTAGTGGTGACCTTCGGAAATTCTCCGTCTTCGACTATCCTTCTTCTTTGTCGGAAACGCCTAGGCTTGGTCTCAGACGTTCCGGTGGAAATTCTCTCGAACACCAAAACTCTCCTTGGGGCTTTAGAATAACAGCATTCCGACAATACCGCCTCGATGATGTTGGCGCACGGGCAGTGAAGTTCCGTGTCTCGGGCATCTTGTTTCCAAGACTTACTCGCACCCCCAGCTCTATAGTACAACTCATCAGTTTGATAACTGGAGCAACCCATAGAGTGTTAGCACGACTTCTCAGGTATAACACAATCATCATCAGACGAATGTGTTTCCCTCTGGGGATATGACGCTTTATTAGCGTTTTCAAAAGTCGCTCATTCAAGTCTACGCTTTTGCGAGCGTAAAAACTTAACGGGCTCTTGAACTTCGATCCGCAACCCAATGCGGTCGGCAATAGGGGTTTTCCCTTTGTTATCTATCTTGGGGGGATTAGCACGACCCCCAGTCGGGTTTATCACTTGGGGACCTTTCAACGGACCCAATCGCTCCTTGATAGGTACTTTACCTCGATTCTCCGATAAGGGACCGAAGCGACCTTTCAAAGGAACCCTGGATATTGAAGGATCCGTGTTCTTACCTAACTCCGCCGGAAGTGCGGGGGGCAAGGGGAACGGGATCTGGATTCGATGAAGGTTGGACAGCAACATCGTCCGCTCTTGTCTTAGGCGTTGGCTTTGCCTTTAGCACCCACACCTGCTTGAGTTTTGACGGATTCTTGACCGCCTCTTCTTTCTGCATCTCCTTCGCTTTCTGCAGGAGAGCTCGGGCATGCGCAAGCAACGCGCGGCGTTTCTTGATTCGCTCTTCGAGGGTCGAGCGAGTCCTCGTGACACGAACCCATTCGTTCGTTTCTGCCTTGGAGGAGGAGTTGGTTAAGTGCCGTTGTTGCTCTTGGCGCTGTCTGGACTTGAGATCTTCATTGTAGCGAATCCCGTCCATCGATTCCGCGGCCTTGGCCAGTTGTCGTGCAAGGCGTTGGCGCCGTCTTTGGCGCGTCCTCTTTGATACAGCTAGAGCACCTTCAGTAGGCATCTCCTTGGCGGAGGAGATGTCCAGATCTGCGGTCTCGACCACGTTGGACGACGCGGGGACGTCACGTGGTGCGAGTGCAGCGGTGGCAATGGGCTCTTGGATCTTCGAGCCGAAGGTCCCGCGAACATTTCTGGAAGAGGATGCCTTCCTGCG
>NC_033795.1:73310505-73314258 GCF_001876935.1 Asparagus officinalis | reverse complement strand
GGTTGGATGACTCGTTGACTCTTCAACACTTGGCTTGATTCCAAGCGCGAATGGATGTATTCCGTGGCTGGCGTGCGATTCGTCGATCTTCGTCATCTCGTTGGTTCGTCGGTTTGTGCCGAGCTGTGCTAAGGGATCTATAAGCAATTTTATATGCCTACAGGTAACCCCGGAGATCTTCTACGGGTGGTCAACGACAACCCCCAACTCAGAAGGGTTAACCAAGCGATCGCATGAGAGAGGTCTGGATGAACTCTCTTGCGTACACTGGGTGGAGTGGTTAAGTGTTGGAGTTAGGCGAGTTCGCCGTAGGCATCAAAAATTGCCTATAGGTCTCCACGAACGGTTCAGTGTTAAAGAGCGACGATGAACATTACTATCTGATCCACAGGAGTTCAATTGACGTCGATGAACGATTGAAGTGAATCGATGAACTACGTGAGCTGATAGGATTTCGGAACAACGAAGACCCGGACCAATCGGGAACCCGGCAATGTTCACAAAAAGGACAATGCCCTTCATGTCTCGATCACTCTACAGATAATCCAACTACCAGAGCGGATCGAACTCTTCGTCAAGCTTCCAACGCACTTTGAATCACTCAAATCCGAGTTCGGACGAAGAATTTACGGTGAAAACAATCAACCATACGCAACGGAGCGTCTCAGGCTAAGTTGGGACACCCGGGGTGTCTCGGGAAAGTCGAAACACCCCAGGGGTGTCTAGGAAAAGCCTAGACACCCCAGGGGTGTCTCGGCCAGGCCGAGACACCCAGAGGTGTCTAGGCTTTTCCTAGACACCCCAGGGGTGTCTAGGCGCCCCAGGTGCCCCCATTGGCCTATACAATAGCCCCCCTTATGCCCTCATTTTTTTAGATCTGGGAGTTTTTGGAGAAGCTTGGACGCAAGCCCTTGCTGCCCAGCTGAAGAGTCCAGTCGCGACGCCTTCAAACGAGCGAGCGAGAGAGCTTACTTCATCAAGCATTCTCATCACCCTTGCCGCTTCCTTTAGTATTACCTTCGCCCACTTGCTAATCCACTAAGAAGAGCCACGGATATCTCGTTTTAGCCCGAGATAGACGCTCTCAGCTTCTAGATCTCACCGGCATCAACGAAGCTCTTTCTGATTTATTTCCGGCAAACAGATCTGAGTGCCAGCGTAGTCACGGATATTGACGTCCCCCCGTCACAGGCAAAAGACCCACGCCCCAAGCCAAGAAGCACCGATAAAACGATTTCTCTGCATTTGTTTTGCACGAGATGTTGCTAACTTTGTTTTTCCATTGTGTAAAAGTCTTATAAAAAGACATTTTTTTTTGCATCTTCATTGTTAACGACTAAAGTTGTAACAGATTCAAAAGCAATGAAAACAGCAACTTTCCCCGCAAACAAGCTGGCGACCATAGTGGGAGCCAACGGCCTCGCTGCCGAGGCCGTCGTGATGCAACCGGCATTCAAGATCCGGGTGAATGAAGAGATCGAATACGAGTTCGATCAGCAGAAGTTTGAAGAGTACCTCTCTTCCTCCTCCTCCAGATCCGCCTCTCCGAACAGGCGCAGGAAGGCATCCTCTTCTAGAAATGTTCGCGGGACCTTCGGCTCAAAGATCCAAGAGCCCACTGCCGCCGCTGCACTCGCACCACGTGACGTCCCCGCGTCGTCCAACGTGGTCGAGACCGCAGATCTGGACTTCCCCTCCGCCAAGGAGATGCCTACTGAAGGTGCTCCAGCTGTGTCAAAGAGGACGCGCCAAAGACGGCGCCAACGCCTTGCTCGTCAGCTGGCCAAGCCTTTGGAGCCGATGGACGGGATTCGCTACAATGAAGATCTCATGAACGAATGGGTTCGTGTCACGAGGACTCGCTCGACCCTCGAAGAGCGAATCAAGAAACGCCGCGCGTTGCTTGCGCATGCCCGAGCTCTCCTGCAGAAAGCGGAGGAGATGCAGAAAGAAGAGGCGGTCAAGAATCCGTCAAAACACAAGCAGGTGTGGGTGCTAAAGGCAAAGCCGGCGCCAAAGACAAGAGCGGACGATGTTGCTATCCAACCTTCATCGAATCCAGATCCCGTTCCCCTTGCCCCCGCACTTCCGGCGGAGTCAGGTAAGAACACGGATCCTTCAATATCCAGGGTTCCTTTGAAAGGTCGCCTCGGTCCCTTATCGGAGAATCGAGGTAAAGTACCTATCAAGGAGCGATTGGGTCCGTTGAAAGGTCTCCAAGTGATAAACCCGACTGGGGGTCGTGCTAATCCCCCCAAGATAGATAACAAAGGGAAAACCCATATTGCCGACCGCATTGGGTTGCGGATCGAAGTTCAAGAGCCCGTTAAGTTTTTACGTTCGCAAAAGCGTAGACCTGAACGAGCGACTTTTGAAAACGCTAATAAAGCGTCATATCCCCAGAAGGAAGCACATTCGTCTGATGATGATTGTGTTATACCTGGGAAGTCGTGCCAACACTCTATGGATTGCTCCAGTTATCAAACTGATGAGTTGTACTATAGAGTTGGGGGTGCGAGTAAGTCTTGGAAACAAGATGCCTGAGACGCGGAACTTCACTGCCCGTGCGCCAACATCATCAGGGCGGTGTTATCAGAATGTTGTTGTTCTAAAGCCCCAAGGAGAGTTTCGGTGTTCGAGAGAATTTCCACCGGAACGTCTGAGACCAAGCTTAGGCGTTTCCGACGAAGAAGAAGTATAGTCGAAGATGGAGAATTTCCGAAGGTCACCACTAATATGACCAGCAAAAGGGCATCGACAGGGGATAATCCCGAGTCAATTCCGCTAGTACCTTGGTGTGTAACCCGTCTGCAGTCTGGAGCCGTCATACGAGGAACTTATAGCAGGGTTCGGACGAGATTACCGTCAGAAGACGAAGGATCAGATGCCTGCTCTGCGATTGCATCGGACAACACGGTATCCAGCGAGGGACAACCCTACGAGGTACTCATGATAAGTGCCGAACAAGTAACCAAGATGCTTGAAGATGCCCTGGCTCGGCAGAAAGAAAGTTTCAAGTTCGAGATGGAGATGGCCATGCAGCAAATGAGGGAGATGCACGACCAGCAAATCGCGGTTCTGACAACTCACCAAGGAGAACCCACTCGACCCAATCATCAGAATCAAGATGAGAATGAACGGGAAGGGAATAATGTCAAAATAACTATTCCCCCTGTCAACAACGGCAATGGAGGTGGTCCTGTAGATGATAATGTAAACGAGGACCACGTTACCTCTCCCCAAAGCCACTCGAAGATAGGAACGAGTGAAGACAAGAAGATGAAGGACTTGAAGAGTAAAATCAATGCGTTGATGAATGCTCAAGAAGTGAAAAGATCCGGCATACCATGTCCATACCCAAGGGAGTGGGAATCAATTCCATATCCGGCAAAGTTCAATTTAATCAACTTTACGCCGTTTGATGGAAAGGGTTCCCCTACCCAACATTTAATATATTTTAAGTCTCACTTAGGAATAATCTCCGGCAATGAACCCTTGATGGTACGGTCATTCGTTGGCACTCTTCGCGGAGCGGCCTTCGATTGGTATCGTCGCCTCAAGCCGGGGAGCATCAGCAGTTGGGAAGACATGGAGGACATATTCCTGACGAACTTCTTCGACGAAGACACTGAGGTCTCAATCGGCACTTTGTTTGATGAGAAGCAGAAGAATGGTGAGACAGTTGAAAACTTTGTGAAGAGGTTTCGAAATAAAGCAATGAATTGTAGGGATCCGGTCAGCGAAGATTTCATC
>NC_033795.1:73305882-73309505 GCF_001876935.1 Asparagus officinalis | reverse complement strand
GCTAAAGAAGTGATTTACGGTAAAGGAAAAAGCTCCCCAGTACCAGATCATTTCTTAAGGGAAGATGAAAGTGATGACAAACCAGGTCTGCATTTATCTAAGTATAGTCCGGAAGCGCGCAAGCTCATGGAAAAACAGGGATACGATTTCAAACTCGGAGAAGGCTTATACTTCGATCGAGGTGCCCGTATTCCAGCCAAGGCAGCGCATGTACCAAAGGGGAAACCGGATAACTATTATAGATATAGACGAGGATTAGGTCCAGCCAAGGCAGCGCATGTACCAAAGGGGAAACCGGATAACTATTATAGATATAGACGAGGATTAGGATATGAATCTTCTTCAGAAGACGAATGCTGCTGGTTAATTAATGACCAATTATCGAAACAATACAAAAATTCGCCAGATGCTTCAGAATGGGACTCCGATACAAGTCTGGGAGAAGCTTTCAAAGCCCTAATGGTGAACATGGCTACAGCCGATCCGTCCACAATGGAAGACGACGATCAAATGCCAACATGGGAAGACCCGTGGGTTCATCATCTGAACATGCAGTATGGTGACAGGTTCGAGCAGAGAGAACCCCCCACTGAAGATAAAATAGTCCAAGTTAACATGGGTAATGAGGCCAACCCAAAGCCTATATACATCAGCGATAGTCTTCCCCCAAATGAGAATGAGGAATTAATTGCTCTCATCAGGTAATATATCGACGTCTTCGCATGGAATTATGAAGACATGCCAGGACTCAACCCCAATGTGGCAATGCACCGCCTCGATATCAAGTCGGATGCCAAACCTGTCAAACAACAGCAAAGACGGTTTCGTCCGCAGATTATGGAAGCTATTGAGGCAGAAGTTAAGAAGTTGATCGAATCAGGGTTTATCCGAGAGGAGCAACATCCAGATTGGTTAGCTAATATCGTTCCAGTCATGAAGAAGAACGGTAAAATCAGGATCTGTATCGACTTCAGAGACCTGAACACAGCATGTCCAAAAGACGACTTTCCTCTCCCAATCACAGATGTCATTATCGACAATACATGTGGATTTGAGAGAATGTCCTTTATGGATGGTTTCTCAGGATATAACCAAGTCAAGATGCACCCAGATGACGAGAAGCATACAGCGTTTAGAACGTCCCTCGGTGTATTCTGCTACACGGTGATGCCTTTCGGTTTAAAGAATGCAGGCGCCACATACCAGCGAGCAATGACCAAGATTTTCCAAGAACATCTCAGGAAAACAGTCGAATGCTACGTTGATGATTTGGTTGTAAAAAGCCGCAATAAAGAAGATCACATCAAGGACTTGAAGACGATGTTCGATCTCATGAGGAGTCATCAATTGAAGATGAACCCCACTAAATCATTCCTTGGAATGTCCAGCGGAAAATTCCTTGGATTCGTCGTCACCACTAAAGGTATACATATCGATCCCGATAAGGTGAAGGCGATACATGAACTGCAACCTCCTAGAAACCTAAGAGAGCTCAGAGGATTGCAAGGGCGTTTAGCTTACATCAGACGGTTCATCTCAAATCTCTCTGGGAAGTGCCAACCATTCTCTAAGCTGAACAAGAAAGGGGTATCATTTATCTGGGATGATGCCTGCCAAAAAGCGTTCGAAGATATCAAAACATATCTGGCGAACCCTCCTGTTCTCGTTGCACCGAAATCTGGTAAACCGTTCTTGATTTATCTCAAAGCGATGAACCACTCAATAAGTGCCTTACTAGCGCAAGACGATGATAACGGTCACGAACAGGCAGTTTATTACCTAAGTCGGACCTTGGTAGGCGCAGAGTCTCGATATCCGATGATTGAGAAAGAATGCCTTGCATTGGTATTTGCGATGCAAAAGATGCGGCATTACCTGGTGGGACAGACGATCTACGTTATCTCCAACGTTAATCCAGTACGGGTGTTTATGACGCAGATGCACTGGCGGCACTAGCGGTATCACTTGCACAGCCTCCCGAAACTGAACTATTGGTCACGGTGAGGACGCATCAACTCTGCATACCCATATACAGTATGGAGATTGAAGAGGAAGATGATAGAAATATGAGCGCCAAAGAAGTGGATTCAACTCAAATTGGGTCTGAGTCCCGAGATTGGCGCTTTCCTATCATCGATTACGTCCAATACGGTATTCTGCCAGAGGATGTAAAAGAAAGAGAATCAATCCGCCGAAGAGCGCCAAGATTCTTCTATAATACCGAGACCCATACGTTATACCGTAGATGGTACGACGGTTTATTACTCCGATGCCTTTCGAACAAAGAAGCAGAAGAAGTTCTTAAGGAAGCACACGCAGGAGAATGTGGTGCGCATCAGCCCGGTCCTAAACTGTATGATCGTATCAGAAGGATGGGATACTATTGGAATGTCACGCCTGTCAAGTGCATGCAAATTATATGCACCAACCGCCAGAACGATTACACACATCAACTACATCCTGGCCATTCGAGACTTGGGGTATGGACATCGTCGGTCCTATTTTTCCTCCTTCAGTCAAAGGTGATCGATTCATCCTCGCAATCACGGATTACTTTTCAAAGTGGGCTGAAGCTATTCCACTTAGAGAAGTGAAGACGAACAACGTCATCAATTTCATTAAGCATCATGTCATATATCGACACGGTGTGCCAAGGCGGATCATTCATGACAACGGTCCACAGTTCATAAGCAACGCCTTTGTCAGGTTCTGCGACAAGTTCAAAATTGAAGATGTTTCGTCAACAGCTTACTATCCCGCTGCGAATGGATTAGCTGAAGCGTTTAACAAGACAATCATTAAGATCCTGTCCAAGCTCGTGAAGACCAATAAACGAGACTGGGATGACAAACTCGGTGAAGCACTCTGGGCTTATCGCACCACTATACACACGCCTACAGGTGCCACCCCGTACTCGCTGGTGTACGGATGTGAAGCTGTGCTACCGCTGGAAATTCAGATTCCATCCCTTCGGATTGCCCTCGCAACGGAGATGACAACGGAGGAACAACATCAGAAGCGTCTCGAAGAGCTCGAGAGGCTGGATGAAAAGCGTTTGGAGGCTCAACAACACATCGAGTTTTACCAAGCCAGGATGTCAAGGGCTTTTAACAAAAGAGTCCGACAGAGAAGCTTCAAGGAAGGAGATCTGGTCCTCGCTGCTCGCCGACCAATAATTCTCACCTCCAAGAAGAAAGGTAAATTCGAACCCAAATGGGAAGGACCGTTTGTAATAGACACAGTCTATTCAAACGGCGCATATCGCCTGATTACTCAAGAGGGCGCCAGGCAATTAATGCCAATAAATGGGAAGTTCCTGAAAAAGTACTATCCCTAGTACATTCAGGATAACTCATTTACCGGGTATTACACTTAATATTCTAGAGAATAACCCAAAAAATTACTTCCACCACCAAAATCCCTCACTGATCAGTTTCAATTGACAGTGAGTCCACCAAAAGTGTCCATCTGGCCCTCTTGACTCTTTCCATAGACAAGAGGTCCATTTTCATTTCGGAGTCTCCTTTCGATAAACGAAAGAACTCCCTTCTCTCTCTCTTTGGTCAAGCCTTCCCATGGTTATAGCCAAAGTTGAAATTCCACTTCGATAAACGAAGAACCCA
>NC_033795.1:73304601-73304882 GCF_001876935.1 Asparagus officinalis | reverse complement strand
CTTCTCGGGATCAAAAACTAAGTTTTGATCCGGAGGATAACCGTGTAGATCTCAGATCTGATCTCTCTCAAACTCCTGCCTTATTTGGCGTGGATGATAGCCAAGAACCAGATCTGATATGTCCAAGTCTTCAAAGTTCCAAAGCTTCAATCTTTTTAAGTTTTGAGCCTTCAATCCAGCAGAGCTTCGCCTCCAAAAATTCCAACCCCTTGAAAATGAGCCAACCTCTCCTATTTATAGGCACTCAGATCTGTGCCTTGGCACAGATCTGGGTCGGCCAC
>NC_033795.1:73300958-73304415 GCF_001876935.1 Asparagus officinalis | reverse complement strand
CACCGAGCCACCAAAAGGTAGCCGAGGCACCGAGCCACCTAGAGGTGGCTCGGTTTTGGCCGAGTCCTCCAAATGTTGGTTTTTTTGTTTTCCGGTTTATCCGAACTCTGATTTGTTGATCTGAACTCTGATTTGGCAGTCCGGATCCTGATTTGGCAGTAAATCCGCTTCGGTGTTTGAGTTTGAGTTCGGATCCTGATTTGGCAGTCCAGATCCTGATTTGGCAGTCCGGATCCTGATTTGGCAGTCTGGATCTTGATTTGGCAGTAAATCCGCTTCGGTGTTTAACCTCATCGCCTCGATGGTTCGTTGGTTTGTTGAATCACCGTATCGAGCTGTGTTAAGGGACCTATAAGTAATTTTATACGCCTACAGATACCCCCTCCAAAGTATTTCAGCCTCGTTCTTTTATAGAAGAGTCTGGATTACTTTGGATATGATTGCCCCAACCTTCAGTCGATGTAACGGGACTTTGGAATGGCTTCTGTTCTTGATTCCTTCAATCCTTCAGGCTATTCGGTGCTTCGTCGAATGTCTGTAAAGGTTTCGATGCTGCATTTATTGTCTGACCGTTGTCGGAGTTTCGAACTTGAAGTCGATCCCTGATTTTTTGATCTTTAGCTCGTGTTTGTTGGTTCAACATAGAACTGACCCTCGATTGTTGGCGTTGAGTCTTTATTTGCGACGCGTTGTCTGGCGTAGTGTTGTTGAGTTATCCTTAAGAATATTTTTAGAAAAATATTCTCCAGAAACTTCTCAACCAAAAATAGGGAATAGTTTATACTCGTATACCTTATTGGAGTATTAAAAAGCACTTTATACTCGTATACTTTTCGGAGTATTGATTCTTTCATTGCAACGCATTGATAGGCATTGACCTAGGGTTACGCGTTGACCGGCGTTGACCCTAGGGTTTCGAACGTCGTACGTTGACTGTTTGATAGTAACGCGTTGACTGGCGTTGACCTAGGGTTACGCGTTAACCGGCGTTGACCCTGGGGTTTCGAACGTCGTACGTCGACTGTTTGATCACAACGCGTTGACTAGCGTTGACCTAGGGTTACGCGTTGACCGGCGTTGACCCTAGGGTTTCGAACGTCGTACGTTGACTGTTTAATCGCAGCGCGTTGACTGGCGTTGACCTAGGGTTACGCGTTGACCGGCATTGACCTTAGGGTTTTGAACGTCGTACGTTGACTGTTTGATCGCAACGCGTTGACTGGCGTTGACCTAGAGTTATACGTTGACCGGCATTGACCCTAGGGTTTCGAACGTCGTACGTTGACTGTTTGATCGCAACGCGTTGACTGGCGTTGACCTAGGGTTATGCGTTGACCGGCATTGACCCTAGGGTTTTGCATCGATATGCGTTAACTTTCATTGTCCCGCGTTAACCTTGGGTCTACACAGTTTAAGCTCTTAAGGTGTTGGAGCGTGGCGGTCCCAAATGCTAGGGCTGCAGGACCAACTATAAAAGCTGATTCATGTGCGGATACAGATCTCATCCCGAAGTCGTTGCATGCTCAAATCACGAGACCAACTAATGAAGCTGATGCGTCATTGACCCTCGCATTTATAGGATTTTTAGCAAACCCTCAGCCATCAACGGGTTTGATGAGCCTTTACCGACTACCGTTTGAGTCGGGCTAGCATGTAGATTATCTAAATCTGTTCCGCATGTGACGTTGTGTTAAGAGAGTTAACGCTGTTAGTGCTACGATATTGAATACGTAGACTTCGTCTTTCTCACGGGAATAGACAACCCGGCGACGCGTGTTAGGCGTTGACTTAGGATTTTTGGCAAACCCCCAGCCTTCAACGGGTTTCATTAGCCTTTACCGACTACCGTTTGAGTCGGGCTAGCATGCGAATTGTATAAATTTGTTCCGCATGTAACGTTGTGCTAAGAGAGTGAATTCTCTGAGACTCGCTGCTACGACTTCGAATACGTAGACTTCGCCATTGTTATGGGAATAGGCTACCCAGCAACGTGTATTAGACGCTGACTTATCCCTACTTAGGCTTTGTTCGCGGTGAAAATTGCCTTCATTGAATTCATTGTCATCTTAAGTAATTGATTTTTTTGGTTACAAAAGATCCGGTCTTTTTTAGATCCGGTTACAACGAAATCAAAGAAAATAAAAAAAAGATTACAACTTTCTCCTTTTATCGAACAAATCGCGAGCTCCTGTTTGCGGTCACTCGCTTTGTGTGGGTTCTTTGCCGACGCCGGGGTTAATCCGTGGACCACCACGCGATCTAGATCCGGTCTGATCTACATGATTCGACGGGTATTATTTCACCAAGGAAATAATAGCCGGGGGGATTAGTTCACCAAGGAAATAATCGCCCTTAATTCTCGGGATCAAAGGCCAAGCTTTGATCCGGAGTGTAATCTCGTGTAGATCTCAGATCTGATCTTTACCTCTCTCGAAGTCCTGCCTTTTGTGACGTGGACGCTCGCCGAGAACCAGATCTGAATCTTCAAGTCCTCAAGTCTTCAAAACTCCAAGCTCGATCTTCAATTCGGCAGAGTTTCGGCTCTCAAAGTTCCAACCCTGAAAATGAACCACCCTTGGCCTATTTATAGGCACCCAGATCTGTGCCTAGGCACAGATCTGGGCTGAGGTGGCTCGGCCACAAGTGGCCGGCCACCCCTGGGTGGCTCGGCTCATGCCGAGCCACCTGAGGTGGCTCGCCACCCGAGCACCTCAGGGTGGCTGGCTTGGGGCCGAGCCACCCTGCAGGTGGCTCCGGTTTCGGGCCGAGCCCTCAAAGGGTGTTAGGGTTCCGTCGTTTTGTCGTTGTTCCATTTTGTCGCGTTGATCGGTGTTTTGGGCGGTGATTTGTCCTGGACTCGATTTGTTGCCCCCATGAATTGGTAGTAAATCTGATTGGCCTGATTTGGCAGTAAATCACTTCTGAGTTCGAGTCCGAAACCGATCTTGATTCGGTCGTGATTCATTCGAGTCCGCTCTTGTTTGGATGACTCGTTGACTCCCCGAACCGTCGGCTTGATTCCGCACGTGAATGGATGCATTCTGTTGCTCGCGTGCGATTCGTTGACCTCGTCGCCTCGTTACTCGATGGTTTGTCGAATCATCGCGCCGAGCTATGCCAAGGGACTTATAAGCATTTTTACATGCCTACAGATACCCCCTCCAAAGTATTTCAGCCTCGTTCTTTTATAGAAGAGTCTGGAATACTTTGGATATGATTGTCCCAACCTTCAGTCGGTGTAACGGGACCTTGGAATGGCTTCTGTTCTTGATTCCTTCAATCCTTCAGGCTATTCGGTGCTTTGTCGAATATCTGAAAGGGTTTCGGTGCTGCATTTATTATCTGACCGTTGTCGGAATTTCGAATTTGAAGTCGGTTCCTAATTCTTTGATCTTTAGCTCGTGCTTGTTGGTTCAACATAGAACTGACCATCGATTGTTGGCGTTGAGTCTTTATT
>NC_033795.1:73299096-73299958 GCF_001876935.1 Asparagus officinalis | reverse complement strand
CGAATACAGCTCAAGACAAAGAGAAGGCGATAAACGTCATTATCCGAGTCGAAGAGGATTATCCGACGCTGACAAGCGTATGAAATGAATCAGCGAACCGTTGATGACACGACAACGAACCACCACAACGGTAAATGCCAAGTGGCTTGCACGTGTTAATCAACTCAAAGCGTCCAAACGCGCCCAACAGTCAGTTAGCACGTGCGTATTATTCAACTCGTGCGCGTCAATTAGTTTGCGTGGGTCTATCAGCTCGCACACGTCGTTCAACACGCGCGCATCATTCAGCTCGCGTGCATCGGTCAATACACACGCGCCAATCAGCACGTAGGCGTCAATCAATGTGCGTCAATCAACTCGCACGGAGCGTACAAGTCAACACGATAAGCGAGTAAACAAAACGGGAGAAACTACAAGTTCCGAAAAGTCACAAATACAAAAGAGTTCAGCAAAACCGGATTTCCTGCACTCGTGTGGGTTGGACGAATCCGACCCGCGCCTGCGCTGGTCGGCTAAATCCAACCCGAGCCTGCGCGGGTTAGGTTAGTTCGACCCGCGCAAGCGCGGGTCAGATTCACCCTGCACGTAGCTTCAACCTCCGGACACGTTTTCGCTATTTTTGATCGGTTTTTCTTGGGATTTGTTGGTTTGTGAGCATCCTAACTGATTTTATATCATCCCCAAACGTAGTTAATCAGTTATTAACTGAAGATAAGGAGGAATCATTCATTCTTATCTAAAAATCCCCCAACCGAAGCCTATAAATACAAGCCTAGGGGCTCATTTCGGGGGGATTAATTATCAAGAGGAGGAGGTGCTGTCGGATTGAGGAGTCAAAGGAGCACGAATTTCAGCGAGGGTT
>NC_033795.1:73296102-73298470 GCF_001876935.1 Asparagus officinalis | reverse complement strand
CTCCAAATCGGGGGTCACTCGGATCCGACCCTCCACTTCGCGGGTCACTTGGATCCGACCCTCCACTTCGCGGGTCACTTGGATCCGACCCACGATTTCCAACCCTTCAAATCGCGGGTCACTTGGATTCGACCCTCCACTTTGCGGGTCACCCAAATCCGACCCTCCAACCCGCAGGTCACCCAAGTCTGACCCGCGCCAGGGTCAAGACAGAAGACGTTCTGCACCGGTTTTGTCGATCCCTTCGAGTTTCGCACCTCCGGTGGAGCCTCGCGATAGCGTGGATTTGTCTCGATTCAAAGTGAGGATTGGTCAATCGCCTGGGTCCTTTGCATGAGGATCGAGGCAAAGTTCTGATCAAAGAACGCTTAGGTCCGGTGATTGAACCCCGAGCGACTCATCGAGCTGGGGGTCGCACACGCCCTCGCAACAATTTCGAGCCTTCTCATAAAAGAAAAAGTCCATTTCACCCTCAGAAAAATGTGAGCCCAAACGTGTGACTCCTGCAGACGCCAATAAGGAGTTGCATACTCAGAAGAAAACGTGTCAGACAAATGAACGCGTTATACCTGAGGAGTCGTGCCAACACACGATAGGTTGCTCTGGTAATCAGACCGATGAGTTGTACTATCGAACTGGGGGTACGAACAAGTCTCGGAAGAGAAATACCTGAGAATCAAAGTCTCACTGCCCGTGCGCTAAGATTATCAGGGCAGTCTTATCAGCGTGTAGCTATCCCAAAACCGCTCCGCAGAGGGTCTCGGTATTCAAGAGGATCTCCAACGGAACGACCAAGTCCAAACCAAAACGTTTCTGCAAGAAACGACCGGCTGTTCGAGATGACGAAATCCCAGAAGTTACCATCAATATGGTCAATAAGGGAAAGTCCCCGATTGTTTCAAGTGGTTCTAGCCCTAATTTTTCTCCAGGAAGAAGAGTTAATTCGGGAATAGCTCGACTGATGTCTCGACTCCAGCTGAAAGCGGTCGGACCTGAACAATCCGCAGTCACAGTTAATATGGCTGGGAGAGAAAAGTCGACTCGACCTTCTAGTTCTGATCCACTCATATCTCATCATCTAACCCGGTTGCGATTGAGAACCATTAGACAAAGAGATTATCAGTGAATGCATAGGGGATTATCCTCGGATGACGAGCATCAGATGCTAACTCTGCAGTCGCTTCTGACAAAACGGTACCTAGCCCAGGAGAATCCCAGGAAGTGTTTATGATTAACACCGAGAAAGTAGCCAAAATGGTTGAGGATGCCTTGGTCAAGCAAAAAGAGAACTTCAAGTTCGAAATGAAAATGGCTATGTAACAGATGAGGGAAGAACACGACCAACAAATCCGAGCTTTGTCAAATCAACTTGGTGAATCCAGTCGTCGCAATGTTGCTAACCCAGCAGATAGCTATTCATATGTGGATGAACGTCTCAAAGTTGATAACCCCCCCATTGACCAAAATGCTGGGGGTGGCCCCACTAAAGATAACAACACTGGGGGTGGTTTCACAAAAGATGACAATGTCAGGGGTGGCCGCGTTATTCCTCTTAAGAATCATCCAGAGCCCGATACAAGCGACGATGAGAAAATAAAAGATCTTAAGAGCAAAATCAACGCTCTAATGTCTGCTCGAGAGGTAAAAAGAACCGGCATTCCATGTCCCTATCTAAGAGAGTGGGATTCAATAGCATTATCCTTCAAACCTGTCACAACAACCTCTCTTTGGACGTGTTGGAAGTTATGGGAGTAGCACCATCCAACAACTAAAAAGAGTTAAAGATGCGCGGAGAGCAGGCCGAACACTTCCTCAGAAGGAAGAAAGCCGAAAGAAGCCAACTGACAGCTAACTCTCCGAAATCAAATTTCGCCTCCGGTGGTAAAGGGAAAACACATGCAGCAGCTGTTGACGCTAATCAGACGTCGCAATAGCAACCCCGAAGACAGCAGAAGACTTCGGGTTCAAGACTCCAAAAAGAGTACTCCTTCAAGGACGAAGACGTTCCAGTCATCTTCGAATCCCTCCTTAAAAATAACAAGATCAAGCTACCACCTATCACAAATCAGGAGGAAGCTGTACGCCTTCACCCACGACGTGCAGCTGTTACGGCCCTCCTCCAGCAGCCACAGATCGACTCTCGATCGCCCCAAGCAATCCATGCACAGCGATCCGCCCAGACGCGTCAGGCGAAAGTCCCACGCCTCGTCACGAGAATTCCCTAAGAAATGTCTTATGCCGGGCAGCGGTAGCTTTGACCATTCCTCCCTCTTGAGATCAAACCGGGCTATTGCCTCGTCGTCGTCGTCGCGCAGGTCATCGACAGCCATCCCCCATTTAAAAATAACTGGCAGGAAATGGACGGCTT
>NC_033795.1:73291171-73295102 GCF_001876935.1 Asparagus officinalis | reverse complement strand
TCCAAATTGAAACCGAACCGAGCATCGAAACGACTTCAAATCGAGCGACGGTTCAGTCCATCATTCACTTAACTCCTCTCCCATTTGTTCGGAAGAGTCGGAGGATTTTTTGAGCTGATTTACTGCCTTTTTTGGCTCATTTTAAGCCGGTTCAGCTCATTTAGGCACAGAAATCACTCCAATAAGGTATACGAGTATAAACTGTTCCCTAAATTTGGTTTGAGAAGTTCCTGGAGGATATGTTTTTATAAATATTCTTAAGGATAACTCAACAACACTACGCCGGACAACGCGTCGCAAATAAAGACTCGACACCAACAATCGATGTTTAGCTAAAAGATCAGGAATCAACTCCAGGTTTAAAATTCCGACAACGGTCAGACAATAAATGCAGCACCGGAACTCTTACAGATATTCGACAAAGCACCGAATAACCTGGAAGATTGAAGGAATCAAGAACGGAGATCATTCCAAAGGTCCCGTTACACCGACTAAAGGTGGGGACGATCATATCCAAAGTATTCCAGACTCTTCTATAAAAGAACGAGACTGAAATACTTTGGAGGGGGTATCTGTAGGCTTATAAAATTGCTTATAGGTCCCCTAACATAGCTCGGCACAAACCGACGAACCAACAAGGCGACGAGATCGACGAATCGCACGCAAGCGACGGAATGCACCCATACGTGTGCAGAATCAAGCTAACGAGTTGAGGAATCAACGAGTCATCCAACCGAGAGCGGACTCAGACGAATCACGATCGAATCAAGATCAGTTTCGAACTCAAACTCAAAAGCCGATTTACTGCCTAATCGGGATCCAGACTTCCAAATCAAGATCCCGAACAAATCAAAGTTCACAACAGAACCACAACCGAATCACGGACAGAACCAGAAACAACGGAAAACAACGGAACAAACACCGCCCGCGGGGGCTCGGCCAAAGCCGAGCCACCTCGACAGCTAACTGGGATTCCGTACATAGTAGCTCGTATGGGTGCATATAACCCACTACTCTTCAGATCCCTCTCCCAGCGCGCCAAGACGAAATCAGTCATGCGCGCCCACCACCCTTTGGCTAGTGAGGAAGCCCAGCCATAGCATCTGTATTCTGGTGGAGGTAACCGTCTCCCCAGAAGAGCCAGACGATTACTCACGGTAGGAGCAGCTGCTGACATCTCGCCTGGGGGTGCAGTGTCAAGGCCCATGATCCCTGGTCGAAGGCCACGAACATCATGATACCCGCTAGAACCAGGAGTCTTGTGATAAGAGGCATATCCACACTGGACTCGCTCAGCATCATCAGTAAGGTGCCAAGACATCTGTCGCTCCACGGCCTGTCCCTTCAAGTGACTGAAAGAATATTGACGCGGAATGGAGGGAATGTACAAGACAGCCCCTTCGTCGAGAGTCAGCCAGTGTTCCTCGGTAAGGGTCAATGTAGCAGGATCCTCGACGTGATCTCCAAACAGGAAACTCGGCTTCTTTAAAGCCTGAGTAGAGGTAGAATCCGCAGTAAAGGAGGCATCCGTAATAAGCTGGCGCAGGCAATGACGCCCTCCTTCCCGTATCAAGCGACAGGATTCGTCGGAGCGATCTCTGTCAAATCGAGGGAGTGGACTAACGGCCTGCCTGAGGGAAGCTGAAGAGAAGACCTCCCGGCTACAACCAGTATTGGCATGAGGAGGAAGGCTGCCCGCAGGAAACTCTACTGCAATAAAGCACAAGGGTGGAGTCAGAAAATCCATCTCATAAGAAGAATGATAAGCTCATTCACGGAATAATTGGAGAGACGATTTTGAGTGTCCTACACTGGAAGAACGGTATGCATCATCACGTGAATAACGTGGTAACATACACCGAACTATAATGTGTAGGACGACACAAAATCGCCCCAATATACCAGAAGACTTGAATTGGCCAAGCAAGACAAGTCTGAAACCTTAACCCCCGCGAAGGAGGGTGTCGGTTCTTCCTTCATGACCCGCAAAGAGGTCAATCAGGGATATGGAAAATGTAAATTCTCACCCCCAAAGAAAGAGGCCGCAGGAACCTCTTCCTCGCTGTGCTGCGAATGAGAACGACTCCTACGAGGTCGAGATCGGCGTGGAGACATTGAAAATCTGCAACGAAAAGCAGCAAGTCAGGTACAATCTAAAATACGAATACACGGAATTTAAAAGGGAAATTAAGAACTTTAATTAAAATCCTATGTATAAATAGGATTTCATAATTGAAGTCTAGTTAAACCTACAAGTTCCGTGCATGCGAAATGATGATTGTCATTTTTTCGCGGTGAATTTTGGTAAAATACCCAAAATACCCTCAGTGTTCAAGGCTAAATTCGGGTCAAGGACACGCTCGGGTTGGGTCATGGTCATCATATCTGATCATATAGCACCCCCCGATACCCCACAATTTTGGTTAATTTTACAAATAAACCCTTTCGTAAAATGAAGCCAAATTTGCAAATAAACCCCTTCGCAAATTTCAATTTTACGTCCACATGCCCTTATCAAAACTTTGGCTATTGGGTTGTGGTCTAAACTTTTGGAATTTCAGCCCTAAATTTCAGCCCTTTTGCAAATAAACCCCTCTACACTTTGTGGGTTGCTTTTTGCAAATAAACCCCTCAAACAACATTGGTTTTCTTGCATAAAGCACCCCTCAAATGGGGGGTAAAATTTCAATCCTAAATTTCAGCCCCCTTTGCATTAAAAAACCCTCAAATTTCAGTCCAATTTTGCACAAAAGCCCCTCAAATTCGGCCATATTGTTGATTTTACATAAAACCCCCCAAATTCTTGTGCATACACAACCCATCATCAAAGAGCCTATCCTTTAACTCATGAGAACAAAAAGCTATGATCTTTCTTGAAAAAAAGGAGAGTTTTGAAGGGGAACTTACCAAATCAAGAGGCTTTTCTTGAGCTTGAAGATGATGAAACCCTAGCTTAGAGGAGAGGGTATTTTCGGCCAAGGAGAGAACACCAAAATCTGAAATTTCTTTATGGAGTTTATGGGTTTTGAGTTCTTGAAAGAAAAGAAACAATGGTGGAAGGATGAAAGGAGGAAGAAAGAGCTTTAGAAAGAGAGGGAATCTTTTTGAATTTTGGAAAGAGGGGGAAACAAAAAAGGAAAGAAATTCAAAAGAAAGAAAAAAAAGAGGGGGGGGACGCCAAGACACCCCAAGGGGTGTCTCGGCAAAACCGAGACACCCCAAGGGTGTCTCGGTTTTGTTGAGACACCCCTTGGGTGTCTTAACCTAATTTCGACCCCCCGAACCCTTTTGAGACCCGATTTCGTCTAATTTTTCGTCGGTTGTTGGATATTTTGACAAGATCTATACTAATCAACACCGAACGAGTCGAAACCCTAGGGTCAACGCCAGTCAACGCGTAACCCTAGGTCAACGCCAGTCAACGCGTTGCAACGAAAGTCAACGTTCGAGGATGAGAAGTCCACACAAGTCAACGTTTGACGATTCAAAACCCTAGGGTCAACGCCGGTCAACGCGTAACCCTAGGTCAATGCCAGTCAACGCGTTGCAACCAAAGTCAACGTTTGACGATTCGAAACCCTAGGGTCAACGCTGGTCAACGCGTAACGCTAGGTCAATGCCAGTCAACGCGTTGCAACACAAGTCAACGTTTGACGGTTCAAAACCCTAAGGGTCAACGCCGGTCAACGCGTAACCCTCGGTCAACGCCAGTCAACACGTTGTAACACAAGTCAACGTTCGGTGATTCAAAACCCTAAGGGTCAACGCCGGTCAACACGTAACCCTAGGTCAACGCCAGTCAGCGCGTTGCAACCAAGGTCAACATTTGACGATGCGTAACCCTAGGTCAATGCCAGTCAACGCGTTTGTAGGCATATAAAATTGCTTATAGGTCCCCTAGCATAGCTCGGCACAAACCGACGAGCCAACG
>NC_033795.1:73286205-73290171 GCF_001876935.1 Asparagus officinalis | reverse complement strand
CATCTGCATCCTTCGGTTACGTCATGGCCGTTCGAGACTTGGGGAATGGACATTGTTGGCCCTATAAACTCCCCATCAGTCAAAGGTGACCGGTTCATCTTGGCGATTACCGATTACTTCTCCAAATGGGCTGAAGCAGTTCCACTCAGTGAAGTTAAAACGAGCAAAGTCATTGCATTTATCAAGCACCACATCATCTACAGGTATGGTGTTCCAAGACGAATCATACATGACAATGGTCCTCAGTTTGTCAGCAACGCCTTCATAAGGTTCTGCGAAAAGTTTAAAATTCAGGATATCTCGTCGACGGCTTATAATCCTACAGCGAATGGATTAGCTGAAGCCTTCAACAAGACTATCATCAAACTCTTGTCAAAGATCGTGAAAACTAATAAACGAGACTGGGATGACAAGCTTGGCGCGGCTCTATGGGCCTATCGGACCACGGTGTGCACACCAACGGGAGCAACCCCGTATTCACTGGTGTACGGATGTGAAGCTGTTCTTCCATTGGAGATCCAAATCCCGTCGCTTCGGATCGCCCTTGCGACCCAGATGACGACCGAAGAACAACATCAGAAACGCCTCGAAGAACTCGAGAGGCTCGATGAAAAGCGCCTGGAAGCTCAACAGCATATTGAGTTTTACCAAGCTAGAATTTCTCGAGCCTTCGACAAAAAGGTTCGACAGAGAAGCTTCAAGGAAGGAGATCTGGTTCTAACTGTAAGACGGCCTATGATCCTTAACTCCAAGAAGAAGGGTAAATTTGAACCCAAGTGGGAAGGACCATTCGTAGTGAGGACAGTCTACTCGAGTGGCGCATATCGCCTTGTCACCAAGAACGGCGACCGGCTTATGATGCCGATAAACGGCAAGTTCCTGAAAAGATACTACCCTTAGTATCTTCAGGATAACCAATCCATCGGGAAGTTCCCGGAAGAATACTACATGGGTATTCTTAGGGATAACCCAATCATTGTAGAATTGACGAATAAGAAATCTACATTCGAACTCTGAATGTCAGAATGTTTCTTATGAGTTATTTTCCTGAGATGAGATCTAATAATCTGATAGGTTAATCTTTCCTCACCAAACCATCCGCTGATCAAATTAAGCGACAGTGGATCTACCAACATTTCCATCTGCCAGTCATTGGCATTTCTCAAGACTCGACGTGTTAGGTCAGAATCACTTAGCATTGAAGTCTCCCTTTGAGTGATAATACGAGTTGGCACTTTCTTTGCTGACCGTATTCCACTCTCTTTGCTTTCTGGTCAAACCTGTAAAAGTTAGGGCCAAAGCCAAACTCCCCTCTCGATTCCTCCAATGAACGAGAGGTCCACTTTCAAATCGAGTAATCAAACCTTCCGACAGTTAGGGTCATCTCAAACTCCTGCTTGGTCAAACCTATAAAAGTTAGGGCCAAAGCCAAATTCCTCTCTCGATTCCTTCCATGAACGAGAGGTCCACTTGGAACAGTCAAACCTATAAAAGTTAGGATTGTTTCCGATCTCGCTTAGTTAAGCCTACACATAGTCAAGACTAAGGTCGAGTCACTCCTTTTCGATAAACGAAAATCTACCTTTGTCCCCTTTTCCACCAAACCTATAAAAGTTAGGGTTGAAATTGGGTCTTCTCCTTAATGAATGAGGGGTTCTTTGGGTTCAAATGACCAATCCTATAAAAGGTAGTGTCGTTCGAACTTTTCCGATTCTCGGAGTGGAGATCCCACTCTTAGTTTCATCCTGCAGGATTCTGGGGGTGGAGATCCCACCTCGAGTTTCCTTTCCGCCTGAAGATAGAATATAAAATTCTTCCTCTTCAGCACCGGGAGATAGAATATAAAATTCTTCCTCTCCCGTGTCCTTTCCAGCTAAAGATAGAATATAAAATTCTTCCTCTTTGGCACCAGGAGATAGAATATAAAATTCTTCCTCTCCTGTTTCCTTTCCAGTTGAAGATAGAATATAAAATTCTTCCTCTTCAGCACCGGGAGATAGAATATAAAATTCTTCCTCTCCCATTTCTCAATCTGTCTTTGCTTTTAGAAAAGACACGATTCTCAATCCGGGCACTCGATGCACGGGGAATTTCATTCCGAAGCCTAAGTAGGGATAAGCCAACGCCTAACACGCGTTGCCGGGTAGTCTATTCCCGTGAGAAAGACGAAGCCTATGTATTCAAAATCATAGCACAAAGCCTCAGAGAGTTTACTCTCTTAGCACAACGTTACATGTGAGACGGGTTTAATAATTCACATGCTAGTCCGATTTCAAACGGTAATCGGTAAAGACATATCAAACCCGTTGAGGGCTGGGGGTTTGCCAAAAATCCCATAAATCTGTCATTCGGAAGAAATACAGAAAAGATCACAAGAAAGAAGCAAATGCGGAGTTTCTATTAATAGACCGAGTCAAAAGCATACAACAAAAAGCTCATTAGCCCGAAGGCAGCTGGCGGCTGAGAATATGAGACTTTAAGCTAAAAAGTCTATCTACATAACTCCGCTCAAGTCCCGCCTGCAGGTCAGCTCGGGCAGATTCCTCAGAACTGCTTAAAATCTCCGCGGTTTCACTCTTCAGTTTCATCAATCTCTCCTGAGTGGATCCGAGCTCCTCGAGTACCTGGTCACGAGCACGCTCTAGTCCAACCAGGTCATCTGCAATAAGAACGGCGGATTCCTCGGCACGCTTCAAGGCCTCTTTCAACCTAATCGTTTCCTCACGGTTCGAGTCCAAAGAGCGGAGTAGCTCAGTTCTCTCCGTATCTTTCCTCGCCATGTTAGCCATTAGCTGCGCAATGGAGCTCTCGTGTGACTGAAGCTCACACCCGATGGAAGATCTCAGATCACGCCACTGTGCCATCCTATGCTCCAACTGAGAGGACACAAAAGAAGAAGCCTCGGTAACCTCTAACTCCTTCAACTCTCGTATCTCTGACTCCAGGGCAGCGAAATCAGCAGAGAAGGAATCGGCCAATTCCGGGTATCCTTCTTCCCTCATCATCATCATGTGGCGAGAAAAGGAACGCCTGAATTGATCAAAGTCGCATCCTCTATGAAGAAGTTTCTCGATCAGGCAGTTATAAAAGGCAGTGAAGAAGCCGAGGTCCGTACGAAAAGCCTCTCTGTCAGGATTAGTATCGACCAAAAGGATGCGGACACGCTCGTATAAGGAAGATCGAGATCCTACAATCAACAACATAGAAGTTTAGCGGATTATCGAATACGATAAGGAAATTCAAAAGGCGAATTCTGAGCATACCAACACCAACGAAAGTCCCCTCAGGCTGAGGTCCGACAGGCTCTGAGACAGCAGCAGAAGAGGGCATATCAACCCCTGCAGGCGGATTGCTTATATCACTCGGCAAGGACGGAGAGACGTCACTTCTATGCATATTTTCAGCCCCGGGAACTGTAGTAGTATCAGGCCCAACGGCCGGTCCTATAGTTACACTCCTGTATTAGCCAAGTGGAAATTTGGGCAAATAAGGAGAATCGGGACAAGAAGATCATATGCATACCTGCAATCCCACCGTCCTCAGATGCAGCGGGAATGCCAAGAGTCATAAGAGTATCGGCCCAAGCGGCTGGTCCTATAGTGACACCCTCTTATTAGTCAAAATGAAAATTTAGACAAATAAGGAGGAGTGGGATGATAGGGTCATCTACATACCTGTAGACACATCATCAGTAGGCATCTGAGGAATGCCAGGAGTCATAAGAGAATCAGTCCCGGCGGCTGGTCCTATGATTGCACTCGTATGTTAGTCAACAGTCAGATGAACATAGAGAAGTACGTCATCCCTAAATCGTATGCGTACCTGCGAGTCCGTCATTCCGAGGCAAGCTAGATACGCCAAAAATCGATATCGGGCAAATCCCAATGGTTGGCGCTACAATGTTAATCCTTCATTAGTCAGATAAAATATCAGGCAAGATGAAGGGAACCAGATATATACCGATGG
>NC_033795.1:73280900-73285205 GCF_001876935.1 Asparagus officinalis | reverse complement strand
TTGTAACCGGATCTTATAAAAAGACCGGATCTTTGTAATCGATAAACTGTTACAAGAGTGTACAATGGAGTCATTAATGAAGAAAGCAACGGTTTTTCCCGCGAACAACTGGCGTTGACCTAGGGTTACGCGTTGACCGGAGTTGACCCTTAGGGTTTCGAATCGTCGAACGTTGATTGGTGTCGATTTTCATCAAGACATCCAATAATCGTTTCGAATCGTCGAACGTTGATTGGTGTCGATTTTCATCAAGACATCCAATAATCGACGAAAACGGGCAAATTCGCGCCTAAAATAGGCGTACGGGGACAAAACGGGACCCGAAACACCCGTGGGTGTCTCACCCTTGGCCGAGACACCCTTGGGTGTCTCGGTTCTAGGGCCGAGACACTCCCCCTCTCTCCCCTTTTTGCTTTCTCTTTTGTTTCTTTCCTCTTTTGTTTCCCCCTCTTTTCAAAATTCAAAAGGATTCATCCTCAAGCTCAAGAAAAGCCTCTTGATTTGGTAAGTTCCCTTTTACAAGATCTCCCTTTTTTTTGACAAGATTGTAGCTTTATGTTTGTAATGGGGGTATGCTATGAGTTAAAAGATAGGCTCTTTGATGATGGGTTGTGGATGCACAAAGCTTTGGGGGGGTTTTATGCAAAATTTGCAATGTGGCCGAATTTTTGGGGGGCTTTTATGCAAAATTGGCCTAAAATTTGTAGGGGTCTTTATGTAAAATGGGACTGAAATTAGGTTTTGGATTGCATGTCCACTTGGTCGAAAATTTGAGGGGTGCTTTATGCAAGAAAACCAATGTTGTTTGAGGGGTTTATTTGCAAAAAGCAACCCACAAAGTGTAGAGGGGTTTATTTGCAAAAGGGCTAAAATTTAGGGCTGAAATTCCAAAAGTTTAGACCACAACCCAATAACCAAAGTTTGATAAGGGCACGTGGCCGTTGAATTGAAGTTTGTGAAGGGGTTTATTTGCAAAATTTAACTAAAATTGTGGGGTATCGGGGGGTGCTATATGATCAGATATGATGACCATGACCCAACCCGGGCATGTCCTCGACCTGAATTTTGGCCTTGAACACGAAGGGTATTTTGGGTATTCCACCAAAATTCACCGCGAAAAATGACAATCATTGTTTCGCATGCACGAAATTTGTAGGTTTAACTAGACTTCAATTATGAAATCCTATTTATGCATAGGATTTTAATTAAAGTTCTTAATTTCCCTTTTAAATTTCGTGTATTTAGATTGTGCCTGACTTGCTGCTTTTCGTTGCAGATTTTTAATGTCTCCACGCCGATCTCGACCTCGTAGGAGTCGTTCTCATTCGCAGCACAGCGAGGAAGAGATTCCCGCGACATCTTCCCCCGCGGCCTCTTTCTTCGGGGGTAAAAATTTTTTTTCTTGTATCCCTGATTGACCTCTTTGCGGGTCATGAAGGAAGAACCGACACCCTCCTTCGCGGGGTTTAAGGTTTCAGACTTGTCTTGCTTGGCCAATTCAAGTCTTCCGGTATATTGGGGCGATTTTGTGTCGTCCTACACCTTATAGTTCGGTGTATGTTACCACGTTATTCACGTGATGATGCATACCGTTCTTCCAGTGTAGGACACTCAAAATCGTCTCTCCAATTATTCCGTGGATGAGCTAATCATTCTTCTTATGAATTCTCTGACTCCACCCTTGTGCTTTATTGCAGTGGAGTTTCCTGCGGACAGCCTTCCTCTTCATGCCAATACCGGTTGTGGCCGGGAGGTCTTCTCTTCAGCTTCCCTTAGGCAGGCCGTTAGTCCACTTCCTCGGTTTGGCAGAGATCGCTCAGACGAATCTTGTCATTTGATACGGGAAGGAGGGCGTCATTGCCTGCGCCAGCTTATTACCGATGCCTCCTTTACCGCGGATTCTACCTCCACTCAGGCTTTAAAGAAGCCGGGCTTCTTGTTCGGAGATCATGTCGAGGATCCTGCTGCGTTGACCCTTGGCGAGGAGCACTGGCTGACTCTCGATGAGGGAGCTTGTTTGTACATTCCCTCGATTCCACGCCAATATTCTTTCAGTCACTTGAAGGGGCAGGCCGTGGAGCGACAGATGTCTTGGCATCTTACTGAAGATGCTGAGCGAGTTCAGTGTGGATATGCCACTCACCACAAGACTCCTGGCTCTAACGGGTATCATGACGTTCGTGGTCTTCGACCCGGGATTATGGGCCTTAACACTGCACCCCCACTGGCTCTTCTTGGAAGACGGTTACCTCCACCGGATTATAGATGCTACGGTTGGGCTTCCTCACTAGCCAAGGGGTGGTGGGCACGCATGACCAGTTTTGTCTTAGCGCGTTAGGAGAGGGATCTGAAGAGCAGTGGGTTGTATGCACCTATCCGAGCCACCATGTACAGAATCCCAGTCAGCTGTCGCCATTTCTTGGCGTTGCTGGAGACCTACATGCCTGACAGCAACACCTTTCTGACCAGCGGTGGTGAGTTAGGGTTGGCCTTGAAGTGCGTTGAGGAATCTACTGCTCTTATTGTAGATGACCTGGCTGGACTAGAGCGTTCTCGTGAACAGGCACTCGAGGAGCTCGGATCCACCCAGGAGAGACTGATGAAGCTGAAGAGTGAAGCCGCGGAGATTTTAAGCAGTTCTGAGGAATCTGCCCGAGCTGATCTGCAGGCGGGACTTGAGCGGAGTTATGTAGATAGACTTTTTAGCTTAAAGTCTCATATTCTCAGCCGCCAGCTGCCTTCGGGCTAACGCTTTTTGTTGTATGCTTTTGACTCGATCTATTAATAGAAACTCCGCATTTGCTTCTTTCTTGTGATTTTTCTGTATTTCTTCCGAATGACAGATTTATGGGATTTCTGAAGAGGAAGAATTTTATATTCTATCTTCAGCTGGAAAGGAAACTCGAGGTGGGATCTCCACCCCCAGAATCCGGAAGGATGAAACTAAGAGTGGGATCTCCACTCCGAGAATCAGAAAGGTTCGAACGACCCTAACTTTTATAGGATTGGTCATTTGAACCCAAAGAACCCCTCATTCATTGAGGAGAAAACCCAATTTCAACTCTAACTTTTATAGGTTTGGTGGAAAAGGGGACAAAGGTAGATTTTCGTTTATCGAAAATGAATGACTCGACCTTAGTCTTGACTATCTGTAGGCTTGACTAAGCGAGATCGGGAACAATCCTAACTTTTATAGGTTTGACTGTTCCAAGTGGACCTCTCGTTCATGGAAGGAATCGAGAGAGGAATTTGGCTTTGGCTCTAACTTTTATAGGTTTGACCAGAAGGCAAAGAAAGTGGAATACGGGTAGCAAAGAAAGTGCCAACTCGTATTATCACTTGAAGGGAGACTTTAATGCTAGGTGATTATGACCTAACATGTTGAGTCTGAGAAATGCCAATGACTGGCAGATGGAAATGTTGGTGGATCCACTGTCGTTTAATTTGATCAGCGGATGGTTTGGTGAGGAAAGATTAACCTATCAGAGGATTAGATCTCATCTCACAAAAATAACTCATAAGAGTTAGAGAATTTTTTGATAAAAATAAGAAGAGACATTCTGACCTTCAGAGTTCGAATGTAGATTTCTTATTCGTCAATTCCACAATGACTGGGTTATCCCTAAGAATACCCATGTGGTATTCTTCCGGGAACTTCCCGATGCATTGGTTATCCTGATAATACTAAGGATAGTATTTTTCAGGAACTTGTCGTTTATCGGCATCATAAGCTGGTCACCATCCTTGGTGACAAGGCGATATGCGCCACTCGAGTAGACTGTCTCCACTACGAATGGTCCCTCCCATTTGGGTTCAAATTTACCCTTTTTCTTGGAATTAAGGATCGTGGGCCGCCTTTCAGCTAGAACCAAATCCCCTTCTTTGAAACTCCTTTGTCGAACCTTTTTGTCGAAGGCTCGAGAAATTCTAGCTTGGTAAAACTCAATATGCTGTTGAGCTTCCAGGCGCTTTTCATCGAGCCTCTCTTCTTTTTGGAGTTAAGGATCATCGGTCGGCGAGCGGTGAGGACCAGATCTCCTTCTTTGAAACTTCTCTGTCGAACCTTTTTGTCGAAAGCTCGAGAAATTCTAGCCTGGTAAAACTCAATTTGCTGTTGAGCTTCCAGGCGCTCTTCATCGAGCCTCTCGAGTTCTTCGAGGCGTTTCTGATGTTGTTCTTCGGTCGTCATCTGGGTTGAAAGAGCGATCCGAAGAGACGGGATTTGGATCTCCAATTGAAGAACAGCTTCACATCCGTACACCAGTGAATACGGGGTTGCTCCCGTTGGTGTGCGCACCGTGGTCC
>NC_033795.1:73274837-73279900 GCF_001876935.1 Asparagus officinalis | reverse complement strand
TGCTCGTCATGTTGGTGGTGACCCTCGGAAATTCTCCGTCTTCAATCACCCTTCTTCTTCGTTGGAAACACCTAGGCCTTGGTTTTGGCGTCTCCGCACTGAGTCTCTCAAAAACTGAAACTCTTTCGGGGACCGTCTTAATGCAATTGCATTCAGACAATACCGCCCGAATGAGTTTGGAACAGGGACATTGAATTTCCCGTTCTCGGGGACTCCTCTTCCTGGTTCTGTTCATACTCCCAGCACGATAATACAACTCGTCATCTTGACAGTCGGAGTAACCTATCGTGTGCGGGCACGACTTCTCAGGTATAACACTATCATCATCAGATGATAATGTTTCCATCTGAGGGTGGATCGCCTTCTTTGGGCTTTCAAAGGTTACACGCCTAGAAACGTGCCTTCGTGGGCGCGAGTCCTCAGCGTGCTCTTGGACTTCGATGCGCAAGTTAGTGCGCGCAGCTGCCTTGAGCTCTTTGTCATGCTGGAGGTGCCCCAGTGTGTTGAGTCGTTCTGGGCTTCTTCATCGGGCCCAAACGCTCGTGAACTGGAGCTTTGCCTCTCTCGTCGGGAACTGGACCGAGGCGCTCCAAAACTGGCTTCTTCCTTCGGGATGATTCTGCATGATCTCCCGGAGTAGCCATAGGAACTAACGGCGACTTTGGTTGATTCGCCGGAGTCTGACCTTGCTTAGAAGGCTGCACTGGTTGCTTTTTGGCCTGAGTCGCCACTTCAGACTTAGGCTTCCAGACTTGGCGGGTTAATGTTGGCTTCTTCGCCACCTCCTTTTGCAGTCTTCTACGGGCTTCTTGAGCTTGAGCCCGTACCTACGCTGACATCGCGCGGCGCTTGCGAATACGCTCTTCAAGTGTCGAACGGTTCCGTTTGACGCGGACTTAAGGATAACCCGGTCAGGTAACTGAGAATATTACGCTAATATTCTTCAGATCCGCGTTGTAGCGGAATCCGTCCGTAGACTCCATCGCCTTAGCGAGTTGCCGCGCAAGGCGTTGACGACGCCTCTGGCGGGCTCTCTTTGAGAGAGTCACAACGCCCTGAATAGTGGAGGCGTTGGCGGGAGTAGAGTTGACCTGGTTGGAGGTCGGTGGAATTTCATCTGACGCGACTTTGGCGTCAGCTGGGTTGAGAGCTTCGTTGGCTTCTCGAGCAGCTTCAAACCAACGAACTGCTTTTCTCCCAGAGGAGAACTTCTTGGACTTACGGGGGGAGATAGATCCGGACGAGGACACGTACTCCTCGAACTTGGCTTGGTCGAATTCGTACTCGACCTCCTCCATGACCGGGATTGGAATCCGCGGTTGCGACGTATCGATCTCGGCAGCGAGATCGTCGGCTCCCACTGTGGTCGCCAGATTGTTCGCGGGGAAAATGGTTTTCTTCATTGAAATAATTGTCATCTTGGATTACAAAGATCCGGTCTTTTATAGATCGGTTACAACTAAATCAAAGAAAAAAAGTAAAAATTACAACTTTCCTCTTGTGAACAAATCGCGAGCTCCTGTTTTGCGGTCGCTCGCTTGAGTGGGTTCTTTGCCAACGCCGGGGTTAATCCGTGGACCACCGCGCGATCTAGATCCGTTCGGATCTACATGATTATACGGGTATTATTCCACTAAGGGAATAATAGCCGGGAGGGATTAGTCCACCAAGGGAATAATCGCTCGGATCTCGAGATCTAAGACCAAGCTTAGATCTGGAGTGTGGTCTCGTGTAGATCTCAGATCTGTTCTTTCTTCCTCTTAAAATCCTGCCTTTTCTGACGTGGATGCTCGCCGAGGATCAGATCCGAATGTGCAAGTCTTCAAGTCTTCAAAGCTCCGAGTTCGCTCTTCAATCCGGCAGAGTTTTGGCTCTTGAAATTCCAACCTCCGGAGCGACCTATGGGTGGCTCGGCTTAAGCCGAGCCCCCTTAGGTGTGGGTTTTCTGAGTTTTTGAGTTGTGTCCGTTTTCCGGTTTTGTCCGTGATTTGGTTGATTGAGACTCTGATTTGTTGATCTGATTTGGCAGTGAGTCGGATTCCTGATTTGGCAGTGAGTCAGATTCCTGATTTGACAGTAAATCCGCTTCTGAGTTCGAGTCCGAAACTGATCTTGATTCGATCGTGATTCGTCTGAGTCTGTTCTTGGTTGGATGACTCGTTGATTCTTTGACACTTGGCTTGATTCCGAACGCGTATGGATGCATTCCGTCGCTTGCGTGCGATTCGTCGATCTCGTAGCCTCGTTGGTTCGTCGGTTTATGCCGAACTGTGCTAAGGGACCTATAAGCAATTTTATATGCCTACAGGTATTTATCCAAAATAATTAAAATAATTAATTTCGGGTACTTAATAAATTAACTAATTACAAAATAATTTTCTACAATTAAAAACGTACATGTTGTGCTAATACAACAGTTGATACGAAATAGTCTAAATATACGTATATTGTATAATTAAACGAGAATAATTAATAAATAAAATATATTTACTTATATTTAAAATCAAATATTTATGGAATAATTATATACACAGTAAAACGTACCAGTTATACTAATACGATAGTTGATACTCAATAATTAAAATAATATAATAATTTATACAAATAATACGTAATTAATAATTCAACATAATACACGAAATAATACATAATAGTAACAATAATACAACGTATTATTTAAAATAATACGTAATAGTGCCGATAACACAACAGATTAATTTTAGAAATTTTTATCACTCAAATTAAATTTAGAGATATTAAAATTATTTATATAAATATAAAATTTGGATTTTAAATCATAGAAAATTTTAGAAAATTAACAAAAATACAAATACTCTTCTAAAATTAATAATTAAATATTTAAAAATACTAGAAAATTATTTTAACTAGTATTAAAATTTCACGGTCATTACATCCTACTCCCCTTAAAAAAATTTTATCCTTGGAATTAAAATAACAAGGACGAAATATAAAGATAGATTCACTTCAACTCGTATAAGGTTCAAAATATATTGCATATCCATAAAATAAGAAAAGTCATACAAGGCGATTCAAAATAAGATACAAGACATGATAGCTATTATTCAGGAAATAAATGAGGGTATCACTGTCGCATCTCAGACTCAGTTTCCCAAGTCGACTCTTCAGGAGAATTAGGTGCCACATCACACGAACAAGTGAGACGGTCTTGTTCCGGAGGGTCTTCTCCCTTCGGTCCAAGATCGTCACAGGCTACTTCTCGTATGTCAAATCGGATCGCACCTCAATCTCTGATAAACCTACAACATGACTCAGATCTCCAACGTATTTTCACAACTGAGAAACGTGGAATATGTTATGCACTCCAACCAGGACGGGTGGTAATGCAAGTCGATACGCCATTTCTCCCATTCTCTCTAATACGTCGAAAGGTCCCATATATCGCGGACTCAACTTCTTTCGCCTTCCAAAGCGAATGGTGCCTTGGTTGGGGGAAACCTTCAGGAACACATGATCTCCTGGCTGAAACTCTAAGTGCCTGCGCTTCGCGTCTGCCCAATGCTTGAATCTGTCATGTGCTATGCGTAGTCTCTCTCGAATGATCCTGACTGAATCAACTTATTTGTTAATCAACTCCGGCCAAAACATCTACCGCTCACCAACATCGTCCCAACTCAAAGGAGAGCGACACTTCCTCTCATACAATACCACAAAAGGAGCCATACCAATGCTACCGTGGAAGCTATTTTTGTATACAAACTCCACCAAATGCAAGTGATCTTCCCACGACCCGTGGAAATCAAGCATACAAGCTCTGAGCATGTAAAACCCCAAAAATTTGAATACTTAATGATAAATAATAATAAATATATTATACATTTATAAATAATATATTATGATGTTTGAGTATGCTAGGAACTGATTTGAGATCAATTCAATGTATATATGTATATATGTGAGTACAAATACACAAATCATGCACAAAGGCCAAGAGTGAGAATCTGGGAATTTTGATCAGTTAAGAGTTTCTATATTTTTCTCACTGATTCATTAAGAATCTGGAAAAGTATATAATACCAAAGTTGTAGGTATCTTCAATAGATTTCCAACAAATCTTAGATCACCTTATTCCGAGGTCGTATGTGAAAGTTATATCCAAAATACCGAAGAGAATGTTCCTAGTCAAACTGAATTTCCAGTTTCGGGATTCGGGTTTTGGGTTTGCTGCTATATATATACATGTTATATCACGAAAATCACTTCTTTTCTTCTGTTTTACAAACCCTAGCAGCCCCCCTCTTCTCTTCCAAACCCTAGATCTTTTCTTGGCGATTTTTGAGGAGTCTCGAAGGGTTTCAGCGGGATTTGGAGCGATTCTATCGAAGGAGGAGAGGAGCCTGCTCACTACGGTGTTCAGGAGTTCTCAAATACCCCTCTAAAGGCGAGTAAATCTCCGCCTCAGTCCTCTCCTATGTTCTAAAGTTTCTATATGGCAGTTTTAATGGATTCGTTGAGCGCTGAAAAATCATATATGTGATATAAAAAATTTCTTATAGCATATGATGCGAAAATCATGTGTTTTCAGTTTATAAATCCACTAATGTTTTGGGTAATAAGTCACCATCGTTTCGTCGAATATGGTTATATATTATCAGAACATTAGTTATTTTAGTATGCAATAAAAATTTGTGTACAGGCTTTGAAGCTGACGATGACCGACTGGCTTCTGCTCTGTCTCGGCGGGTGACCGCGTTGACGGTCGACCGGCGTAGGCGTTAGAAGGGCAAATGCGTACTGCCCTGCCCGGTGTGCGACACAGTGGTTCGACGCGCGATACCTGGTCGTCGAACCGGCAATGCCGCGGTCGGTCGACGCGTGAGGGTTTCTACTGCACAGTGATTTCGGGACTGCTGAGTGGTGATACCGTGGATCGACCACCCAAGACAGTTTTAAGGCAGGCAGGAAAACTAATTGCTGTAAAATGTTCTCTTCATGTTGCGAAGTGTTTGCCTCCATCGATCGGTGCTTGTGTTCTTTAGTCTTATTATGTAGCCTATGCATGATAGATGACCTGAGGTACGGAC
>NC_033795.1:73269392-73273837 GCF_001876935.1 Asparagus officinalis | reverse complement strand
TACTTGAGGCATTGATGCATAGTTGACGGAACTATAAGGTTACCGTGGATCCAAGGTCGACCCAACAGTTAGTTATAGGACATTTCTGCATCAATCACATAGCAAGTAACTTCTGATTTTAAATCCCCGATCTGGCATTTGATTCGAATCTTCCCCAAGGGTCTAGACCCACTGGTGTTGAATCCATAAATCGTAGTGCCGGTGGAGGCTAATTTGCTAGTCGGGATTCCGAGATGATGCATCAATCGGAATGGCATGATGCTAACAGCAGAACCCGGATCAACTTCGATCCGGTTGACCATGCTAGAGCCAATGCTTCGTCTGCATGTCTTCCTTGGTGAAAGAGATGCATGGAAAATGATGCGCCGCGAGATTGCAGTGCTGAGCTGACGGCTCTGGTCCTTCAGGAGATGGCTTGATTCGAGTTAGAAAAGCTTCAGAATCGCTCAAGGCCTCTTGTAATGCTTTCCTTGTGTCCTTGGAAAGACGCAATAGCTCGTATAGAGTTATCCTAGCCGGGATATTGGCCAATTGCGCCATGATGTCGAAATGGGGTAGAGAGCCCGCATTTCCCGGTTTGTCTCTCCCAATCGGGTGATTGAATCGAGACTGCCTCGGGTTTTGGGCCTCTTGGCGTAAAGGCTCTTTCCCCTTCTCCTTCTGCTAGACCTTCTCCGTAGCTACAGGCGTTGGGGGAATTGCTGCAATTCCCAGTTCCGCCAATGTTTTGGAAGGAGCGGTTTTGGTACCTAATTGCTCAGAAGCATCCGGGTACTTGTAGTGATACTCATTCCCACATCGGGTCGCAAAGGCCTCCTGTTCATCTTCAGAAAGCGGGAAGGCAGGAATTTCTTCGTCATCTTTTCCTGGAATAGCAGAAGCTCCATAACAAGACTTACCTTTTCCTTTTGACTTTTTCTTGGAAGAGGTTCCAGTCCATTGCTCATCTCCGATCAAATCTGGATGAACCCAAAGAATCTCACCATTAGGGGCTGTGTGTGGCACAAGTCCTTTCTGGCGCTGTTTGTGAGGATCATCATTCACCGTCTTTACTGCTGCATTTATTACTGGTTCATGCTGGAACCAGTTTAAGGGAACAGAACCGAAGCTGATTGATACTGCATTTGCTCCCACTCTCTTCTCCTTCGGCTGCTTCATTGTGATGACCCCGACATCGATTAGAGCTTGGATCTTGTCCTTAAGAGCATAGCACACCTTGGTAGGATGGTGCACCGCTCTATGAAATGCGCAGTATTTTGGATCATTGATTCTCTTGGCATCTTCCTGATCCTGAACTGGAGGCAATTTGATCTTGTTATTTTCAATGAGGTATTTGAAGATACCGGGAACTTCATCCTCTTTGAACGAATAAACTTTCGGGAACTTCGGCTCCGAGGCTTTTAGCTTCGGGGTCTGCTGTTGCCACCTTGATTGTTGAGGCGCCTTTTGCTGCTGCTGTTGCGGCTGGGCTTGCACCTCGAACGTCTGATTCGCGTCCACGGCATTTGCATGTGCTTTTCCTCTTCCCTTAGGGACGAAGTTTGGTTGTGGAGCATTATTAGCTATTTGACCCCTTTCCGCCTTTCGTTGCCGGAGATTATTCCTAAATGGGACTTAAAGTATATCAAGTGTTGGGTAGGGGAACCCTTTCCATCAAACGGCGTAAAGTTGATTAAATTGAACTTTGCCGGATATGGAATTGATTCCCACTCCCTTGGATATGGACATGGTATACCGGATCTTTTTACCTCTTGAGCATTCATCAATGCATTGATTTTGCTCTCCAAGTCCTTCATCTTCTTGTCTTCACTCGTCCCTATCTTCGAGTGGCTTTGGGGAGAGGTGACGTGGTCCTCTTTTGCATTATCATCTTCAGGACCACCTCTATCGCCGTTGTTGACAGGGGGAATAGTTATGTTGACATTATTCCCTTCCCGTTCATTCTCATCTTGATTCTGATGATTGGGTCGAGTGGGTTCTCTTTGATGAGTTGTCAGAGCCGCGATCTGCTGATCATGCATCTCTCTTATCTGCTGCATGGCCATCTCCATCTCGAACTTGAAACTTTCTTTCTGCCGAGCCAGGGCATCCTCAAGCATCTTGTTTACTTGTTCGGCGCTGATCATGAGTACCTCGCGGTGTTGTCCCTCGCTAGATACCGTGTTGTCCGATGCAATTGCAGAGCCGGCATCTGATCCTTCGTCTTCTGACGGTAATCTCGTCCGAACCCTACTATAAGTCCCTCGTGTAATGGTTCCGGACTGCAGATGGGTTAAATACCAGGGCACTAGCGGGATCGACTCGGGATTGTCCCCTGTTGATGCCCATCAATGCCCCTTTGCTGGCCATATTAGTGGTGACCTTCGGAAATTCTCCGTCCTCGACTATCCTTCTTCTTCGTCGGAAACGCCTAGGCTTAGTCTCAGACGTTCCGATGGAAATTCTCTTGAACACCGAAACTCTCCTTGGGGCTTCGGAGCAACAGCATTCTGATAGCACCGCCTTGATGATGTTGGCACACGGACAGTGAGGCTCCGTGTCTCGTGCGTTTCGCTTCCAAGGCTTATTCGCACCCCCAGCTCTATAGTACAACTCATCAGTTTGATAACTGGAGCAACCTATAGAGTGTTGGCACGATTTCCCAGGTATAACACCATCATCATCAGACGAATATGCTTCCTTCTGGGGATATGACGCTTTATTAGCATTCTCAAAAGTCGCTCGTTCCAGTCTACGCTTTTGTGAGCGTAAAAACTTAACGGGCTCTTGAATTTCGACACGCAACCCGATGCGGTCGGCAATAGGGGTTTTCCCTTTGTTATTTTCCTGGGGGGAATTAGAACGACCCCCAGTCGGGTTTATCATTTGGGGACCTTTCAACGGACCCAATCGCTCTTTGATAGGTACTTTACCTCGATTCCCCGGTAAGGGACCGAGGCGACCTTTCAAAGGAACCCTGGATGCTGAAGGATCCGTGTTATTACTTGACTCCGCCGGAGGTGCGGGGGCAAGGGGAACGGGATCTGGATCGATGAAGGTCGGACAGCAATATCGTCCGCTCTTGTCTTAGGCACCGGCTTTGCCTTTAGCATCCACACCTGCTTGTGTTTTGACGGATTCTTGACCGCCTCTTCTTTCTGCATCCATCGGCTCCAAAGCCTTGGCCATCTGACGAGCAAGGCGTTGACGCCGTCTTTGGCGCGTCCTCTTTGACACAGCTAGAGCACCTTCAGTAGCCATCTTCTTGGCGGAGGAAATTCCCAGATCTGCGATCTCGACCACGTTGGACGACGCGGGGACGTCACGTGGTGCGAGTGCAGCGACGGCAAGGGGATCTTGGGTCTTTGAGCCGAAGGTCCCGCGAACATTTCTAGAAGAGGATGCCTTCCTGCGCCTGTTCGGAGAGGCGGATCTGGAGGAGGAGGAAGAGAGGTACTCTTCGAACTTTTGCTGATCGAACTCATATTCGATCTCTTCATTTACCCGGATCTTGAATGCCGGTTGCGTCACGACGGCCTCGGCAGCGAGGCCGTTGGCTCCCACTGTGGTCGCCAGCTTGTTTGCGTCGAAAATTGTTGTATTCATTGCTGTATTCATTACAACTTTAGTCGTTACAATGAAATCAAAAAAAGATTGTCTTTTTATAAGACTTTTACACAATGAAAACAAAAGTTACAACTCTCGTCAAAACAAACGCAGAGATCGTTTATCGGTCTTCTGCTTGCGTGGGTCTTTTGCCTGTGACGGGGACGTCAATATCCGTGGACTACCTGGCACTCAGATCTGTTCCAAAAAATCGGACAGAGCTTTGTCGATCCGCGTGAGATCTAGAAGCCTGAAGCGTCTATCTCGGATAAAACGAGATATCTGCTCTTCTTAGTGATTACCGGCGAAGGGTAACACTAAGGAAAGGGGCAAGGATGATGAAGAATCTGATGAAGACCTCTCTCCTCCTCGGTTGAAGCGCTCGATCACTCTTCACTGCAGCAGGGCTTCGCCAACTTCACCAAAAATCCAGATCTTGAAAAATGAGGTAAGGGGTGGCTATTTATAGGCCATGGGGAGCACCTAGGGTGCCTAGACACCTTAGGGTGTCTCAAAAAATCCGAGACACCCCTAGGGTGTCTCGGAAATTCCGAGACACCCTTGGGGTGTCTCGGAAATTTCGACACCCCTGGGGTGTCTCGGAATTTCTGAGACACCCCTTGGGGTGTTTTGGAACTCCCGAGACTCCGTTGAGGTGTATTCGATTGTTTTCCCCGTAAATTCTTCGTCCGAACTCGGATTTGAGTGATTCAAAGTGCGTTGGAAGCTTGACGAAGAGTTCGATCCGTTCTGGTGGTTGGATTATCTGTAGAGTGATCGAGACATGACGAGCATTGTCCTTTTTTGTGAACATTGCCGGGTTCCCGATTGGTCCGGGTCTTCGTTGTTCTGAAATCCTA
>NC_033795.1:73263773-73268392 GCF_001876935.1 Asparagus officinalis | reverse complement strand
TGTTTATTGTTTATTTCTAGGCTCGCACCAGTGAATCGTTTCGCACTGGGGTGGGTCTGAGGAGCGGTGGTATTGTGATTGTTGTTTATTTCCAGGCTCGCACCAGTGAATCGTTTCACACTGGGGTGGGTCTGAGGAGCGGTGGTATTGTGATTATTGTTTATTTTCAGGCTCGCACCAGTGAATCGTTTCGCACTGGGGTGAGTCTAAGGAGCGGTGGTATTGTGATTATTGATTATTTCCAGGCACGCACCAGTGAATCGTTTCGCACTGGGGTGGGTTTGAGGTACTAGTGAGATGTGGTTGTTAACCAGATATCCGATAATGTGAACTTTGACCCTGTGTGGGATGTGAACCAGTGACTTGTTATAGGATGGCTAGATACATGACTCGTTTCTTGGCTAAGTATGAGTTCTAGTGAGATATAGTCTAGTTGTGTTTCTTTTCATACATAGATCAGGATTAATATTTAATTATTTACAATTCGAGACATATGGTATGGTATATACATGAGGGTTTTCTTGTTTGGATTATTTCGCTCGACGTACTACGTCTCTTGTTGTAGATTTTTAAGTATTAATTCCATCTATGGTATGATCTTGTTGCTTGGATGATTAGTCTGATCGCTAGCTGCATGACTCGTTACCTGATCGATTTTGGATGCTTTATGTTATCATAATTTAGTAGTGTTTTCATGTTGATTTGTGGATTTTAGTTATACGTTCTTTTGTTGTTTCTGTTATCGTATCGTTTTTCGCATTAGATTTTCGTCTGTTCTATTTTCTTTGTGGGGTCGGGTCTTGCCGTGTGCCATACACGCTGACGTACACCTGTTTTCTCTGGTGTACATCAGACTTAGAAGAAGAACAGGTTCAGCTTGGAGATGCGCTAGAGCCGGAGGATTCTTAGCAGGAGTGCCTTGCAGATTAGCAGAAGAAGAAGCCGAAGCTTAGTCATTCCCTTCAGTTTGTTTTGTAGTACTTTTATTTCCTTTTGATCAGTGTATTTTTATATTCTTCAGTATTTCATTCAGATAGTTTACCTCAAGGACCGCATGGCACCTATAGCAAGTCAGGCGAGCAAACACTCGGGACACGAAGAGTGGCAAACCGGGACACCACTAGTTGACTATCACCTTAGTTTCAACTGCCAGTGATTCTAGTCAGCCCATTGCAGAGAGTCCCCAGAGCCTACACCAGGACTCACGCTACCATCAGTTTCAGTTGCAAAGCAGGAGGCTTGGCTTTACCTAGTCGAGAGGTACCAAAGATGAGAGCACTAGAATTTCAGGATCATCAGATTCTCTTGTAGCCCACAAGTGGAAGGAAGATGTGGGGATATTCTTGACTTGCTTATGTGGATTTAGTCTAGAAGCAAAGGTTAGCAGCTTTCAGCCTAAAGGGTGATGTCGGGGGATGCTATAGGCTTCAGTTCACCCTAGGAGAAGATGACACTTTCAATGGAGGATTTTTTCTATTTCTTTGAAGAGCAGTACATATCTTCCGCGGCACGGCCGAGAAAAAGCTGTAGTTGTCCAGACTGGAATAGGGAGATATGTCTATAGCAGATTATGGAGGCTAGTTTCAATGAGTCTACTTTGATTTATAGGCATGTGGTAGTTAGGAGAGCGTCAGGCTCAGATGTTTCTTATGGGGCTTCATCTAAGCCTACGGCGCTACCTCGTGTCCTGGAGTTTTCGCTCAATTAGAGAGGTAGCTGATGCATCCATTTCGTAGGAGACAGAGACTGTGATGTTATAGAAGAACAAGGAGGGTAACGCTAAGTCAGGGTAGTAGAGTGTCAAGGGCAAGGGTAAGAGACCTTTCGCCGGACCGAGAGGACCCCAGCAGCAAGGTAAGGATTTTTAGCATCAGTAGTAAGGTCAATCCAATAGAGGACCGTCGTAGCAGCGCATGATTCAGGGTGCATGTTACAATTGTAACAAGATTAGGCAAAAGGCTAGAGATTGTCATAGTGCACCAGTAAGAGGCCAGTAGGGTAGAGGCTAGGGCTAGCAACAAGCAAGAGGACACGGATAGTAGTAGAACCATGGTCAGGGTCAGCAGCAGGGTCATAGTTATGGCCAAGGTTGCTGATAGCGGATCGCGACGCGTCGCGGAGAGGTACCGCTAAGGCTATATCGGGCTATTGCGGCGAAATCGTGGCAAATAGCGCACAGTCAAATAGCGGTCAAATTTAAATATATTTAAATATCCTAAATAATAAAAAAATTCATAAAAAAATCTAAAAATTCAATTAGTTGTAAATTTCTTGTATTATCAATAAATAACAATTAATAAGCTTGTTGTATGAATGAAACTATGAAGAAATTCAAGAAATATAGCATCATAATGTGTGATAGCGGGTTTAGCCGCTTTTAACAACAAAAATCCGCTTTTAACCGTGAAAATCCGCTTTTAACCGCGAAAACCTGCTTTTAACTCGCTAAAATCCGATTTTACGCTCTATTCGAATGAATAGCGGATTTTCCCGCCTAAGCCAGCCGCGAAACCCCTACGCGTAGCGCTAAAGGGTCGCGACCGCTATTCGCGCCACTATAGCCCAGCTATTGGCCGCTATTTACAACACTGATGAACACTATGTAACAGTGTCATGAATCATGAACAGGAAACGTGAACAACTACTAATAACAGTGCAAGATGGAACTACAACTATCAAATAATTATACATGAAAACTCGCAATTTCCAATCATCATGATCATAAATTTATTAATTCCAAAAAATAATCGTTTCCAAAAAAATAGATTCCTTTAAAAGTAATCCCTTTTCCAAAAAATTTCCTTTAAAATTATTTAACATTATAATTATTCAAAACTAACCCATTTTCCAAAATAAATTCTTTCAACTCATTTATTATTATAATAATTCAAATTAAACCATTTTTCCAAAATAAACTCTTTTAAAAATTATTTCTCATAATAATAATTCTAATTAATCTAGAAAAAATATTAATTTATCATTTGAAATCATTTAATGTCATCATCAACAGTCCCACGCAGATAATCGCAATATACAAGTTATAACTAATCATATTACAGCACAAATAATTCACAACAGATCTAGAAATTGAATTGACGAGTCAAAGGGAAACGGGATCTTGCCTCGGGGTTTTGTCGAACGAATCGACGCTGACGGCGCGGGTCGGATCTGACGTGGGGTGCGTGGCGTCCGAAGAAACTCCGACGAGGGGCTGTCCAGCGATGATAGTGACGTCAGTGAGGCTGCCTAGGGCTAGTCACGGACTACGTCGTAGCAGCGCATGATTCAGGGTGCATGTTACAATTGTAACAAGATTAGGCAAAAGGCTAGAGATTGTCATAGTGCACCAGTAAGAGGCCAGTAGGGTAGAGGCTAGGGCTAGCAACAAGCAAGAGGACACGGATAGTAGTAGAACCATGGTCAGGGTCAGCAGCAGGGTCATAGTTATGGCCAAGGTTGCTGATAGCGGATCGCGACGCGTCGCGGAGAGGTACCGCTAAGGCTATATCGGGCTATTGCGGCGAAATCGTGGCAAATAGCGCACAGTCAAATAGCGGTCAAATTTAAATATATTTAAATATCCTAAATAATAAAAAAATTCATAAAAAAATCTAAAAATTCAATTAGTTGTAAATTTCTTGTATTATCAATAAATAACAATTAATAAGCTTGTTGTATGAATGAAACTATGAAGAAATTCAAGAAATATAGCATCATAATGTGTGATAGCGGGTTTAGCCGCTTTTAACAACAAAAATCCGCTTTTAACCGCGAAAACCTGCTTTTAACTCGCTAAAATCCGATTTTACGCTCTATTCGAATGAATAGCGGATTTTCCCGCCTAAGCCAGCCGCGAAACCCCTACGCGTAGCGCTAAAGGGTCGCGACCGCTATTCGCGCCACTATAGCCCAGCTATTGGCCGCTATTTACAACACTGATGAACACTATGTAACAGTGTCATGAATCATGAACAGGAAACGTGAACAACTACTAATAACAGTGCAAGATGGAACTACAACTATCAAATAATTATACATGAAAACTCGCAATTTCCAATCATCATGATCATAAATTTATTAATTCCAAAAAATAATCGTTTCCAAAAAAATAGATTCCTTTAAAAGTAATCCCTTTTCCAAAAAATTTCCTTTAAAATTATTTAACATTATAATTATTCAAAACTAACCCATTTTCCAAAATAAATTCTTTCAACTCATTTATTATTATAATAATTCAAATTAAACCATTTTTCCAAAATAAACTCTTTTAAAAATTATTTCTCATAATAATAATTCTAATTAATCTAGAAAAATATTAATTTATCATTTGAAATCATTTAATGTCATCATCAACAGTCCCACGCAGATAATCGCAATATACAAGTTATAACTAATCATATTACAGCACAAATAATTCACAACAGATCTAGAAATTGAATTGACGAGTCAAAGGGAAACGGGATCTTGCCTCGGGGTTTTGTCGAACGAATCGACGCTGACGGCGCGGGTCGGATCTGACGTGGGGTGCGTGGCGTCCGAAGAAACTCCGACGAGGGGCTGTCCAGCGATGATAGTGACGTCAGTGAGGCTGCCTAGGGCTAGTCACGGACTACGTCGGC
>NC_033795.1:73257658-73262773 GCF_001876935.1 Asparagus officinalis | reverse complement strand
GGCGAACTTGTGAACAAGTTGAGAGATTTGGTTTAGGGTTAGTGTGAGTGATTTTATGAGATTGTAACCCTTTGTACTCTCCTTGATTTAGTGGAATCTCTCTATCCTCTCCCCCGTGGACGTAGGCAAATTGTCGAACTATGCATATCTGTGTTTGGTTTGATTTGTCGTATTTGGTTTGAATTGTGCTTGTGTGTGGTTGGTTCTCTTCTCTCATGATCACAGATTCGTTCGATGTGCGAGCACACTTCCGTATAGGTGCACAACAATTAGTATCAGAGCTTAGATTTTAGATCTAGGGTTTTGACATTAGGTGGAGGAAGATTCATCATGGAAGCTTAGTTCTTGGAGTTCTAGACTTCGGTGAAGATAGGGTTCGGTGTTGCCATTAAAGATCTCACTTTCCTCGTGTGGTTAGGAGTTTTATTTTAAATCCAATCTAGGGTTCAGTTGGGTAATTCCTCAATCCTTTCAAAGGTTAAACCTTTCTTTGCAATTTAGAGTCGGTGATTATGGATGAAGAAGTAGGTGAAAGCAGCAGGATGGCTGGTACAGTTCAAGTTAGATTTTAGAACACTAAGATTAGTGTAGTGAAGTATTACGATAAGGACAATTTTGGTTTGTGGATGAGCGATGTTCAGGATGCGCTCAATGCTCAGAATTTAGAGGGCACCATCATGGTCCACAAGATGCCACCAAAATATGAAGAAGCGATATGAGAAAAGATGAATAGGAACACTTGTGGGATAATCAGGTCTTGTTTGGAACAGGAGTTGAAATATGATATGATTGGGGTAACGTCTGCAATAAAGATATGGAAAATTATCAACAACAAGTACCTTACAAAGAGTGTTGAGAACAGATTATACTTGATGCGTAGGTTATTCAGATTTCAGATATCCAGGGGCAACTCAGTAGTTGTTCATGTAAACAACTACACTAAGTTGTTATCAGACTTGGCCAATATGGATGAGAAGATATCGGATGAGTATAAGGCTATTATTATTTTGGACTCCTTACCATATGAGGAGTATGATACCTTTGTGCTTACATTGTTGAACGGGAGATCTTCTATCACTTATAATGAAGTGACTAACGCTTTGACGAATTATGATTTGAGGAGGAATGACAAGAAGACTTCATGCGCTAGTACTTCAGGAGAAGCCTTGTCGACAAGAGGTAAAAGCTCATATCCGAGAGGTGACAATAGAGGCAGGTCAAAATCAATAGAGCATCATCAGCTAGGAAAGAACCAATGTATATTCTGTAAGGAGCAGGGACATTGGAAGAGAGACTGTCCAAAGATCAAGTAGAAGGAGAATAGCAAGAAGAAGGGCCCGAATGCCAATGAGGTGAATGTTGTGAAAGGTAATGATTTTGATGATTCGAGCTTTTCTCTATTGATTATTTCGGAGGTGAACCACTTGGATACATCAAATTGGATGCTTGATTCTGGTGCTACTTATCATGTGACTCCTCGACGAGATTAGTTTTCATCATTTGAGAGACTCGATGGGGGTGTTATTGTCATAAAAATGATCAATCCTGTGGTATTTTTGGGATATGTACCATGAGGATTCAGATTCACGATGGAGTAGTTCGTGAATTGAATGAGGTAAGATTTATTCCTCAGTTGAAGAAGAATCTTATCTCAGTTAGAGCTTTGGAGGCGAAGGGATTCAGGGTGACATTTGAAGATGTTGTAGTAAAGGTTACTAAGGGATCTTTGGTGGTGATGAAAGGAGTCCGTGGTCGGAACTTATATTATCTGAAGGGGAACACCGAGATTGGCCAGATTGCTTCAGTTATTTCAGAGGTGGATATTAGCAGACTTTGATACTACAGGTTGGGGCACACAGGAGAGAAGTCACTGCAGGCTTTGTGCAAGCAAGGGCTATTGAAGGGAGCCAAGAGTGGAAACGTTGAGTTCTATGAGCACTGTTTCTTGGTAAGAAGATGAATGTGAAGTTCGGGATAGTCATTCATAGGACGAGGGGTATTCTGGATTACATGCACACAGATGTTTGGGGTCCCACCAAGACTGCATCACTTAGTGGTCGACATTAGTTTGTCACGTTTGTTGATGACTATTCTAGGCATTGTTAAGTGTACACCATGGTGAAAAAGAGTTAAGTCCTAGATATATTTGTAGAGTGGAAGAAGAGGTTGGAACTAAAGACTAGGAGAAAGATCAAGACGTTGTGATCCGACAACGGTAGTGAGTACACATCAGACCCCTTTCAGCAGCTATATCGAGACGAGGGCATAGAGAGACACTTCATAGTTAGTCATACACCATAGCAGAATGGGGGCGCAGAGAGGTTAAATCAGTCTTTGCTGGAGAAGATCCGATATTTGTTGGCACATAGTGGTTTGGAGAAGATTTTTTAGACTAAGGCACTTTCATATGTAAGTCACCTCATTAACAGGCTGCTTTCATCTACGATTGAGGGGAAGACCCTTGTGGAGATGTGGTCAGGAGATTCAGCACATGACTATGACCAGCTCAAGGTATTTGGTTGCCCTGTATAATATCATGTTAAGACTGATAAGTTAGAACCTCGAGCTAGGAAGGCCATATTTATAGGATTCAAGCGTGGTGTCAATAGATACAAGCTATGGGATCTAGTTGATAGGAAGATTATGTTGAGTAGGGACGTCACGTTTGATGAGGCTTCTATCTTAAAGCTTCCCAGCTCTCATTAGGTGGAGAGCGACCCGACAGAGGATATATCACAGGTGGTGGAGATCAATGCAGCTCCACATTATCCAGATGGTACAGTATCCATTAGAGTGCCTACTTAGGTGACGTCAGGTGAGCACGATGATGATGAGGAGGATACGGGTATAGTTATGCAGAATCATGGACCGACGACTCAGGTTTCGGATTCTATTACGGCTCGGAGACAGAGGAGAGACATAAGGATGCCAGCACGGTATACCAACACAGTAGTTGTATATGCACTTCCGGTGGAGAGTATCAATGAGTTGATGCCTACTACATTCAGAGAGGCTGAGCAGAATTCGGAGCTTGATTCGTGACAGGTGGCTATGCAGGAGGAGATAGACTCTCTTCACAAGAGCGATACGTGGAGCTTGTTGAGCTTCCAAAGGGACAAAAGGCAATTGGTTATAAGTGAGTGTACACGAAGAAGGAGGGCAGTGAAGGTACTCCAGTGAGGTTAAAGGCTAGGTTGGTTGCGAAAGGCTATGCACAGGAGGAAGGAACTGATTATAATGAGGTTTTCTCTTCAGTGGTAAAGCATTCTTCGATTCGGATTTTGCTAGCTTTGGTGGCATAGTATGGGTTGGAGTTAGATCAATTGGATGTAAAGACGGTATTTTTTCATGGTGATCTTGATGAAGAAATATATATGACTTAGCCATTGGGATTCCGAGCTATAGGGAAGGATAAGTTGGTTTGCAGGTTGAAGAAATCGCTATATGGTTTGAAGCAGTCTCCTCGACAGTGGTATAGGCGATTTGATGGCTTTATGCTTGGTCATTCATACACTTGGAGCTAGTTTGATCCTTACGTGCATTTTCGTAAGTTAAAAGGAGGTGTGTATATCTATTTGTTGCTCTATGTTGATGACATATTAGTTGCCTCTATTTTCAGATCTTCTATAAATGAGTTGAAGGCACAGCTTTCAAAAGAGTTTGAGATAAAGGATTTAGGTGAGGCTAAACATATTTTAGGGATGGAGATCGGTAGAGACAAAGAGAATGGCAGAATTTATTTGACACGGGTCGCTTATTTGAAGAAGGTTCTACAGTGATTTTATGTCAGCATGGATACGAAGCCATTTAGTGTATCTTTGGGAGCCCATTTGAAGCTTTCAGCTGACCTTTCACCGAAGACAGTTAAAGATCGAGAGTAGATGTCGAAGACTCCATATGTGAGCTCGGTTGGGAGATTGATGTACGCGATGGTATGTACGAGGCCAGATTTGTCACAGGCGATAAGCATAGTTTTGAGATACATGCACGATCCAAGAGTGGGTCATTCGGACGCCGTGAGATAGATTTTGAGGTACATTCGATGTACGCTCAATGTTGGTTTGGTTTTCAAGCGGGATACTACAGGTGGACAGTTGTGTATTGGCTATGTTGATTCGGATTATGTCGGAGATTTGGATAAAAATCGGTCTACTACGGGGTATGTGTTTATTTTAACCCGTGCGCCGGTGTATTGGAGATGCACCTTACAGTCTACGGTATCTTTGTCGATGAAGGAGGCAGAGTATATGGTGATTACGGAGGCTGTGAAGGAGGTTATTTAGTTTTGAGGGATTTTGGAGGGACTTGGTATATCGCAACAGTTTGTTACTATTCATTGTGATAGCATGAGTGCTATCTATTTGGTGAAGAATCATGTTTTTTATGCGAGGACGAAGTACATTAATGTTTGTTATCACTTCGTTTGAGATGTTCTTGAAGATGACGATGTGAAGATTGTGAAGGTCCACACAAAGGATAATCCGACGGATATGCTTACTAAGGTGGTTCTGAGCAACAAGTTTGATCATTGTCGAAATTTGTTGCACATTCGTGATTGTTGAGGCCGTTAACGGTCATTTGGGTGAACTACGTGCAGCTTGATCTCTTAGGAGAGGGGGTACGTAGGCAACCATATTGGTGCAGCTGATTTTGGAGAGACGACGCATTGGTGCTCTTCGTTTGGTGTCGGCTCAGTTTTGGGAAAACTTCACCGAGGTGGAGAATTGAAACGAATACAGGAAAAATGTGCAGAAGACGCGTTTTGATGCTTCACGGTCGACCGCGACTGGCGCAGTGATTGTTTCTGGACTTTTGGCAGTCGGCCGCGAGTGGTGCGGTGGTCGACTGAGGACCCTATAATCGGTTTTCGTGGGTTTCTATCTTTTGTCTGGTCGACCGTAGCGTCATGTGCGGTTGACCGCGTAGCGGGTTTGGGCCTGATTGAGGTTTTTTGTTCGCATTGGGTTTGTGTTTTGATATAAATTGAAACACAATTTTCTAGGGTTTCTTAATAGAGATTTTAGATTGTACTGACCATATTGAGAGGGCGAACTTGTGAACAAGTTGAGAGATTTGGTTTAGGGTTAGTGTGAGTGATTTTATGAGATTGTAACC
>NC_033795.1:73251089-73256658 GCF_001876935.1 Asparagus officinalis | reverse complement strand
ACGTTCATCGTCGCTCATTAACACTGAACCGTTTGTGGAGACCTATAGGCAATTTTCGATGCCTACAAAAGACCCCTACAAATTTCAGTCCACTTTTACATAAAGGCCCCACAAAATTCGGCCCTATTGTAACTTTGCATAAAACCCCCCAAATTCTTGTGCATACACAACCCATCATCAAAGAGCCTATCCTCTAACTCATGGGAACATAAAGCTATGATCTTTCTTGAAAAAGAGGAGAGTTTTGAAGGAAATTACCAAATCAAGAAGCTTTCCTTGAGGTTGAAGATGATGAAACCCTAGCTTGGAGGAGAGGGTATTTTCGGCCAAGGAGAGAACACCAAAAATCCAAAACTTCTTTATGGAGTTTATGGGTTTTGAGTTCTTGAAAGAAAGGAAACAATGGTGTATGGAGTATGCAGGAAGAAGAAGGAGTTTAAAATTTAAGAGGGAATCTTTTTTGAATTTTGAAAAGAGGGGGAAACAAAAGAGGAAACAAACAAAAGAGAAAGCAAAAAGGGGGGAGAGGAGTGTGTGTCTCGGCCCTAGAACCGAGACACCCCAGACACCCAAGGGTGTCTCGGCCAAGGTTGAGACACCCACGGGTGTCTCGGGTCCCGTTTTGTCCCCGTACGCCCATGTTAGGCCCGAATTCACCCGTTTTCGTTGATTATTGGATGTCTTGATGAAAATCGACACCAATCAACATTCGATGCGCGAAACCCTAAGGTCAACGCCAGTCAACGCGTAACCCTAGGTCAATGCCAGTCAACGCGTTACAACCAGAGTCAAACGTTTGACGATTCGAAACCCTAAGGCTCAACGCCGGTCAACGCGTAACCCTAGGTCAACGCTAGTCAACGTGTTGCAACCCAAGTCAACGTTTGACGATTCGAAACCCTAAGGGTCAACGCCGGTCAACGCGTAACCCTAGGTCAATGCCAGTCAACGCGTTGCAACCAGAGTCAACGTTTGACGATTCAAAACCCTAGGGTCAACGCCGGTCAACGCGTAACCCTAGGTCAACGTAAGTCAACGCGTTGCAACCAGAGTCAACGTTTGACGATTCAAAACCCTAGAGTCAACGTCAATCAACGCGTTGCAACCCAAGTCAACGTTTGACGATTCGAAACCCTAAGGGTCAATGCCGGTCGACGTGTAACCCTAGGTCAACGCCAGTCAACGCGTTGCAACCAGAGTCAACGTTTGACGATTCAAAACCCTAGGGTCAACGCCGGTCAACGCGTAACCCTAGGTCAACGTCAGTCAACGCGTTGCAACCAGAGTCAACGTTTGATGATTCAAAACCCTAGAGTCAACGTCAGTCAACGCGTTGCAACCCAAGTCAACATTTGACGATTCGAAACCCTAAGGGTCAACGCCGGTCAACGCGTAACCCTAGGTCAACGCCAGTCAACGCGTTGCGACCAAAGTCAACGTTCGAGGATTCGAAATCCACACAAGTCAATGTTTGACGGTTCGAAACCCTAGGGTCGATGCCGGTCAACGCGTAACCCTAGGTCAACGCCAGTCAACGCGTTGCAACAAAAAGTCAACACACGGTGATCCGAAACCCTAAGTCAACACAATATGACGGAGGTAGTTCAAAGTCAACTCAATGACACGAGCCAAACTCAATTCATCAGCTGCAAACTCGAGACTCCGACGACGGCCAATCGATAAACGCAGCGCCAGAAGAGCTTCGGCTATTCGTCAAAGCATCGAATAGACTGAAAATCGAAGGAGCCAAGAGTTGAAGCTAACTACAGGTCCTTACGCCGACTGAAGGCTAGACCAATCACATCCAAAGTATTCCAGCCTCTTCTATAAAAGAAACGAGTCCGGAACACTTTGGAGGGGGTATCTGTAGGCATCAAAAAATTGCCTATAGGTCTCCACGAACGGTTCAGTGTTAAAGAGCAACGATGAACGTCACTATCCGATCCACAGGAGTTCAATTGACGTCGATGAACGATTGAAGTGAATCGATGAACTACGTGAGTTGATAGGATTTCGGAACAACGAAGACCCGGACCAATCGGGAACCCGGCAATGTTCACAAAAAAGGACAATGCCCTTCATGTCTCGATCACTCTACAGATAATCCAACCACCAGAGCGGATCGAACTCTTCGTCAAGCTTCCAACGCACTTGGAATCACTCAAATCCGAGTTCGGACGAAGAATCTACAGGGGTGTCTAGGCTTTTCCTAGACACCCCAGGGGTGTCTAGGCACCCTAGGTGCTCCCATTGCCTATAAATAGCCCCCTTATGCCTCATTTTTGAGGGGCTGGATTTTTGGAGAAGTTGGCGAAGCCCTGCTGCAGTGAAGAGTGGTCGAGCGCTTCAACAGAGGAGAGGAGAGGTCTTCATCAGATTCTTCATCACCCGTCCCCCCTTTCCTTAGTATTACCCTTCGCCGGTAATCACTAAGAAGAGCAGATATCTCGTTTTAGCCGAGATAGACGCTTCAGGCTTCTAGATCTCACGCGGATCAACGAAGCTCTGTCCGATTTTTACGGAACAGATCTGAGTGCCAGGTAGTCCACGGATATTGACGTCCCCGTCACAGGCAAAAGACCCACGCAAGCAGAAGACCGATAAACGATCTCTGCGTTTGTTTTGACGAGAGTTGTAACTTTTGTTTTCATTGTGTAAAAGTCTTATAAAAAGACAATCTTTTTTTTAATTTCATTGTAACGACTAAAGTTGTAATGAATACAGCAATGAATACAACAATTTTCGACGCAAACAGAGTCAACGTTTGACGATTCGAAACCCTAAGGGTCAACGCCGGTCAACGCGTAACCCTAGGTCAACGCCGATCAACGCGTTGCAACACAAGTCAACGTTTGATGATTCGAAACCCTAAGGGTCAATGCCGGTCAACGCGTAACCCTAGGTCAACGCCAGTCAACGCGTTGCAACACAAGTCAACGTTTGACGATTCGAAACCCCAGGGTCAACGCCGATCAACGCGTAACCCTAGGTCAACGCCGATCAACGCGTTGCAACACAAGTCAACGTTTGACGATTCGAAACCCTAAGGGTCAACGCCGGTCAACGCGTAACCCTAGGTCAACGCCAGTCAACGCGTTGTAACAAAAGTTATCAACGCGTTGCAACAAAAGTCAACGTTCAAGGATTCGAAATCCACACAGGTCAACGTTTGACGATTCGAAACCCTAGGGTCAACGCCGGTCAACGCGTAACCCTAGGTCAATGCCAGTCAACGCGTTGCAACACAAGTCAACGTTTGACGATTCAAAACCCTAAGGGTCAACGCCAGTCAAAGCGTTGCAACCAGAGTCAACGTTTGATGATTCGAAACCCCAGGGTCAACGCCAGTCAACGCGTAACCCTAGGTCAACGTCATTCAACGCATTCCACACAAGTCAACATTTGACAATTCAAAACCCTAAGGGTCAACGCCGGTCAACGCGTAACCCTAGGTCAACGCCAGTCAACGCGTTGCAACCAAAGTCAACACACGGTGATCCAAAACCCTAAGTCAACACGATGTGACGGAGGTAGTTCAAAGTCAACTCAATGACACGAGCCAAACTCAATTCATCAGCTGCAGACTCGAGATTCCGACGACGGCCAAGCGATAAACGCAGCGCCGGAAGAACTTCGGCTATTCGTCAAAGCATCGAATAGATCGAAAATCGAAGGAGCCAAGAGTTGAAGCTAACTACAGGTCTTTACGCCGACTGAAGGCTAGACCACACAAAGTTTCAAAAGTTGGTTTATGTCAAAACATCAAAATTCAAGTATATCATATTGTAGGCATCGAAAATTGCCTATAGGTCTCCACGAACGGTTCAGTGTTAAAGATCGACGATGAACGTCACTATCCGATCCACAGGAGTTCAATTGACGTCGATGAGCGATTGAAGTGAATCGACGAACTACGTGAGCTGATAGGATTTCGGAATAACAAAGGCACGGGCTAATCGAGAACCCGACGATGTTCACAAAAAGGACAACGCCCTTCGAGTCTCGTTCAATCTACAGATAATCCAACCACCAGAACGGATCAAACTCTTCGTCAAGCTTCCAACGCACTTGGAATCACTCAAATCCGAGTTCGAACGAAGAATCTACGGTGAAAACTATCAAGCATACGAGCGTCTCAGGCTGAGTTGGGACACCCGGGGTGTCTCGGGAAAGTCGAAACACCCCAGGGGTGTCTAGGAAAAGCCTAGACACCCCAGGGGTGTCTCGGCCAATAATCCTAAGAAGAGCAGATATCTCGTTTTAGCCGAGATAGACGCTTCAGGCTTCTAGATCTCACGCGGATCGACGAAGCTCTGCTCGATTTTCTCGAAACAGATCTGATTGCCCCGGTGGTCCACGGATATCAACGTCCCCGTCACAGGCCAAAGACCCATGCAAGCAAGAGACGATAAACGGATCTTGCGTTTATTTTCAAGAAAGTTGTAATTTTTATTTCTTTGTTATTTGAATTCATTTGTAACGACTAAAGTTTAATGAAATCAATGATGAAGGCAACTTTTGATGAAAACACAGGTTTGTCATACTCTTTGATTTTCCTTCTCTATTCTAATTGGTATAAACGACAGCTCTTGTTTGTTTAATGAAATGACCATTGTCACTTAAGGTAGGACAGTTGACGATCATGAGCCGCCAGCTCCTCGTTATACGAGCTCATGGCCCGACGATCGAGCTCCCACACACGTTGAAACGTGTGACAAGCCTGTGCATGACCGACCTGTTAGTCCTAGGAGGGTAGGTGCCCCAAAAAGGAAGAAGACCGTACATAAGTCCCACGACGGTCAGCGTCCTTATGGACTGGACTTAGGAAGCACTGCCGATGGAGGGAAGATAACATTTTATTTTTATTGCTTTAAGGTGATTTTCCTTTTGGGATTCGTAACCATGTCTTATGCTCCAGGGTTCTTCGAAGAGGGCGAACTCCCACCGGGTCCGGTATCTCCTGGATCTGATAACATGGATTGCTTTATGTAGCAGATGTGTGACGCCCTTCATGACGGTTCTCTGGGCATCGATACATTGATCTTGGGCAAGTGAATAGTGTTGAGTCCACCGTCCCGTATTCAGGTATATTCTACATCCAATGATACCCTCCTCAATCGTGGGGAAGGAAGATCTTCTGTTTTTGCTGCAAGTATCTTTAAGCTTTCCTCATCTTCCAACATTCAGGTTACCCTGCAGATGTCGCGATGGAAAGGCCAGCTGAGGATGGAGCCTATCATGATGCAGGTTTCGAGGAGAGGGGGTGTGCTCCTGTACCAAGCTTCTCGAAACCCGATGCTGGCTTATTAGCTGACATGTTGGCTGAGCAGGCCACCAGAAGAACCGTGGGACCACCCTTTGAGAGTGATTCATTCACAGATATATATCTGATCCCCTTCATCTTGCCTGATCTTTTGTCTGACTAACGAAGGATTAATATTACAGCACCAACCATTGGGATTGGCCTAATATCGATTCCTGGTATATCTAGCTTACCTCAGAATGACGGACTCGCCGGTACGCATACGATTTAGGAATATCGTACTTCTCTAAGTTTATCTGACTTTTG
>NC_033795.1:73247542-73250089 GCF_001876935.1 Asparagus officinalis | reverse complement strand
TGAGCAGTGCCGGGCTTCCGTTTGGCACGGGTCTTCGTTGTTCCGAAATCCTATCCGCTCACGTGGCTCATCGATTCACTTCAATCATTCATCGACGTCGATTAGGCTCATGTGGGTCGGATGGTGATGTTCATTGTTGCTCGTTAACACTGAACCGTTTGTGGAGACCTATAGGCAATTTTCGATGCCTACAATGTATGATTCGTCTTGGAACACCATACCTATAGATGATATGGTGCTTGATGAATGCAATGACGTTACTCGTTTTAACTTCTCTGAGTGGAACTGCTTCAGCCCATTTGGAGAAGTAATCGGTAATTGCCAGGATGAACCGGTCGCCTTTGACTGATGGGGGATTTATCGGGCCAACAATGTCCATTCCCCAAGTCTCGAATGGCCATGACGTAACCGAAGGATGTAGATGCTCCGGAAGGTGATGCATATAATTCCCGTGTATTTGACATGCATTACACTTTCGGGCATACGTGATTGCATCACTCCTCATGGAAGGCCAAAAATACCCCATTCTTCTGATGCGATCATAAAGCTTAGGACCAGGTTGGTGTGCGCCACATTCTCCTTCGTGCACCTCCCTAAGGACTTCTTCAGTCTCTTTCGCCGAACGTGCTAGCAACCCATCGTACCCCCTGCGGTACAACGTTCGATTCTCCGTGTTATAGTAGAATCTTGGTGCTCTTCGTCGGATCGACTCTCTTTCCTTCACATCTTCTGGCAAGATTCCATGCAAGACGTAGTCGATGATGGGGAAACGCCAATCTCGTGGTTCGAACTCGAATTGAGTAGCGTGCGCCTCTTGAACCTCTTCTTCCTCGGCATCTTCAACATAAAGTGGCACTAAGAGTTGGTGAGTTCTTACCGTAACAAACTGTTCCGTTTTAGGAGGTTGTGCCAGAGATACGGCCAATGCTGCTAACGCGTCTGCATAGGTATTCTGTAGCCGTGGAATATGTTCGATAAAGAATCCTTCGAATGATTCTGCCATCTCCACTGCCATCTTATGGTATGGTATTAAATCTTGGCTTCGAACCTCGTACTCTCCCTGAACTTGTTTAACTATCAGTTGAGAATCGCCGAAGGCTTCGAGATACTCCACCCCCAGTTCTTTAGCAAAACTGAGTCCTATGAGTAATGCATTATATTCGGCTACGTTATTTGAGCACGGTTCAGTCAACGAGTAAGCTCGAGGCATCACGTGTTTTCCCAGGGAAACTAAGACAACTCCCACTCCGGAAGAAATCTTAGAACTTCCAGGAGCACTTGCTACATTAGTTGCTCGTGACGCGCCATCGAAGTACAAACGCCATACTTGTTGGTGCGAAGTTGCATTGACTTCGTGGGCTTCGTCGGGTAGATCGTCATATATCTCGGCGGTGTCCGTAGTTGGATTAGCTGCCAGGAGATCACAGATGGCCTGCCCTTTTACTGACTTCTGTTGTTTAAAATGTAAGTCGTATTGGGACAAGAGTAAGGCCCATTTTGCTAACCGCCAGCTCATGAAAGCTGGTTGAGTCATGAATACTCGGACCGGATTAACTTTAGAGATGACATAAATGGTCTGCCCGACCAGATAATGCCGCATCTTCTGAATAGCGAACACCAAGGCGAGGCATTCTCTCCCAATCATAGGATATCGAGATTCGGCGCCTACCATGGTTCGACTCAAATAATATACTGCCTGCTCATGACCGTTATCGTCATCTTGTGCAAGTAATGCACTTAATGAGTGGCTCGTCGCCTTGACATAAATCAAGAATGGTTTGCCCGATTTCGGTGCAACGAGTACTGGAGGTTTCGAGAGATATTCTTTAATACTCTCGAATGCCTTTTGACGAGCGTCATCCCATACAAAAGACACGCCCTTCTTTGCGAGTTTGGAGAATGGCTGGCATTTTCCTGAGAGGTTCGAGATGAATCAACGAATATAAGCTAATCGTCCTTGCAATCCTCTGAGTTCCTTGAGGTTTCTTGGAGGCTGCAATTCATTAATCGCCTTTACCTTATCAGGATCGATGTGAATACCTTTGGTGGTGACGACGAATCCCAGGAATTTACCACTAGACATTCCGAGGAAAGACTTGGTAGGATTCATCTTCAATTGATGGGCTCGCATCAAGTCGAACATGGTCTTCAAGTCTTTAATGTGATCCTTTTTATCACGACTTTTCACAACCAAATCATCTACGTAGCATTCGACTGTTTTCCGAAGGTGCTCTTGAAAAATCTTTGACATGGCTCTTTGATACGTAGCGCCTGCGTTCTTTAAACCGAAGGGCATGACCGTGTAGCAGAAAACGCCAAGGGGTGTTCTAAACGCGGTATGCTTTTCGTCATCTGGATGCATCTTTATCTGATTATAACCAGAGAAACCATCCATGAAAGACATCCTTTCGAACCCGCACGTATTGTCAATGATGACATCCGTGATAGGAAGGGGAAAATCGTCTTTTGGGCATGCAGCGTTGAGGTCTCGAAAGTCGATGCAAATCCTGACCTTCCCGTTCTTCTTAAGAACTGGGACAATATTGG
>NC_033795.1:73244497-73247214 GCF_001876935.1 Asparagus officinalis | reverse complement strand
TTCCCGCGGGGATGACAAGCGTCGCTCCGCATGGATCTTGTACCTGCTTTTTCGTCATGCAAAATGATTGAAGAGGCATATACAAATCAGGGTTATCATAAAGCTTTTTAGTGACATTATCAAGACACATCGAGTACTCTAAATCATCGTTTATTGATAGTTCTTCGGCAAGTTGCCAATTACAACTACTTTCCGATGATTTATCATCGTCAAGATTGATTACAATGGGTACAATGTCATTAAGTACAAAACCGCCATCATAATCAAACCCAGCTTCGGTATCAGCTTCATCTCCGCTGTCCGTTCCTTGGGCCGATGGTTCAGTATCGGATTCAGCGCCGTATAGAAGGGAATCGGTGAAATAGTTCTCCAATCCCTTAAACGGTTGCTTATCCGCGACCACCGTCTTGACTTCATTATTTGAGTCTACGTACTTGAGGCATTGATGCAGAGTTGATGGGACTATAAGGTTACCGTGGATCCAAGGTCGACCCAACAGTAAGTTATAGGACGTTTCTGCGTCAATCACATAGCAAGTAACTTCTGATTTTAAATCCCCAATCTGGCATTTGATTCAAATCTTTCCCAAGGGTCTGGACCCACTGGTGTCGAATCCGTAAATCGTAGTGCCGGTGGAGGCTAGTTTGCTAGTCGGGATTCCGAGATGATGCATCAGTCGGAATGGCATGATGCTAACAGCAGAACCCGGATCAACTTGGATCCGGTTGACCATGGTGGAGCCAATGTACCCTGTGAAATACAAAGGCCGATCATGCTTTGAGTTCTTCGTCTGCATGTCTTCTTTGGTAAAAGAGATGCATGGAAAATGATGCGCCGCGAGATTGCAGTGTTGAGCTGACGGTTCTGGTCCTTCAGGAGATGGCTTGATTAAGTCGTACTTTGGTAGGTGCTGAGTCTTGATATCCGATGATTGAGAAAGAATGCCTCGCATTGGTTGTTTTCGGTGAAAGTTGCTGTTTTCATTGCTTTTGAATCTGTTACAACTTCAAGCGTTACAACAAGAATCGATAAAAAGTCGGTCTTTTTATAAGACCTCCTCGTGCAACAAAACAAAGATTACAACTTTTCGAAAATAAACACGAGATCCCGTTTTGGTGCGGTCTCGCTTTGCGTGGGTCTTTGGCCTGTAACGGGGACGTCAATATCCGTGGACCACCGGAGCAATCAGATCTGGTCCGGATAAATCGGACAGAGCTTCGTCGATCCGCGTGAGATCTAGAAACTTCTGATCCAGAAATATCGGACAGAGCTTCGTCGATCCGCGTGAGATCTAGAAGCTATAAGCGTATACCTCGGCTAAAGCGAGGTATTAGCTCTTCTTAGTATTAACGCTAAAGGCTAATACTAAGGATCGGATGAGAACGGGTGATGAAGGCTCTGATGTAGACCTCTCCTCCTCGGTTGAAGCGCACGACCACTCTTTGCTGCAGCAGGGCTTCGCCAAAGCTCTCCAAAAATCCAGCTCTCTCAAAACAAAGTTAAGGGGTGCTATTTATAGGCTAATGAGGGGCTCTAGGGGGCCTAGGGTGTCTCGGCCAAGCCGAGACACCCTTGTGTTTTCGGAAAAAGTTGTTGTTTTCATTGCTTTTGAATCTGTTACAACTTCAAGCGTTACAACAAGAATGGGAATTTCCGAGACACCCTAGGGTGTCTCGGAAATTCCGAGACACCCCTGGGGTGTCTCGGAATTTCTGAGACACCCTTGGGGGTGTTTCGGAACTCTGAGACGTCCGTAGGTGTATTTGATTGCTTCCCCGTAGATTCTTCGTCCGAACTCAGATTTGAGTGATTCCAATTGCGTTGGATGCTTGACGAAGAGTTCGATCCGCTCTGGTGGTTGGATTGTCTTTAGAGTGGTCGAGGCATGAAGGGCGTTGTCCTTTTTGTGAACAGTGTCGGGCTTCCGATTGGCCCGGGTCTTAGTTGTTCCGAAATCCTATCCGCTCACGTGGCTCGTCGATTCACTTCAATCGTTCGTCGACGTCGATTGGTTCTTTTATAGAAGAGGCTGGAATACTTTGGATGTGATTGGTCTAGCCTTCAGTCGGCATAAGGACCTGTGGTTAGCTTCAACTCTTGGCTCCTTCGATTTTTGGTCTATTCGATGCTTTGACGAATAGCCGAGGTTCTTCCGGCGCTGCGTTTATCGTCTGGCCGTCGTCGGAGTCTCGAGTTTGCAGCTGATGGATTGAGCTTGGCTCGTGTCATCGAGTTGACTTTGAACTACCTCTGCCACATTGTGCTGGCTTAGGGTTTCGGACTACTGTGTGCTGACTTTTTGTCGCAATGCGTTGACCGGCGTTGACCTAGGGTTACGCGTTGACCGGCGTTGACCCTTAGGGTTTTGAATCGTCAAACGTTGTGGATTTTCATCCTCGAACGTTGACTTTTGTCGCAACGCGTTGACTGGCGTTTGACCTAGGGTACGCGTTGACCGACGTTGACCCTTAGGGTTTTGGATCATCGAACGTTGATTGGTGTGGATTTTCATCCTCGAACGTTGACTTTTGTCGCAACGCGTTGACTGGCGTTGACCTAGGGTTACGCGTTGACCGGCGTTGACCCTTAGGGTTTTGAATCGTCAAACGTTGACTTTTGTTGCAACTCATTGACTGGCGTTGACCTATGGTTACGCGTTGACCGGCGTTGACCCTTAGGGTTTTGAATCGTCAAACGTTGACTTTTGTTGCAACGCA
>NC_033795.1:73233504-73243497 GCF_001876935.1 Asparagus officinalis | reverse complement strand
ACCTAGGGTTACCCGATTGATCAGCCGTTGACTTTAGTAGGTTACGGATCGCACAGGCTGTTGACTTTCAATCTTAATTAACGGGATTGATCCAGCATTGACCTAGCGGTTACGCCATTGATTGTTAGACCCTAGATGGGGGGAGGAGTGATTAGTGTCTTATTGCTAATTTAATCCGATTTAAATGGCCAATTAAAATGATTAATACGTACCCTAGCCAAAGTATGAAATACACAAGCAATATAAGTTAGCGATAAGCAATATGAACAATGAGAAATATATCCTATGATGATAAAGATATATTGCATAGGATATATAAACAACACAAGGTAAACGAATATAAAACTAGCATACAGGCATCATAAAAATGGATGAGTAATGCACAATTGGCCCTATATAAGATAAATGCAATGAACAAACTACGCAAAGACAAACTCAAACAAGCAATATGATCACGGAGTTCGGCGACCTTCCGTCTTACGTCTCCGCTCCCACTCCCTGGGAGAAATCACTTCACAAACCTGGCGGTTCTATGCTCACCCGAATAACGTTTACAACCACACTTATGTCGGCTTTTCAACCGCCTCACCGAAACAACGTTCACTCTCACACTCGCGTTTCATAAGTCACCGAAAACTTCACAACACACTCGGTTTTCTAGCCTCACCGACAAACCTTACACCACTCACAACTGTAACAAATAATAAATTTGTTCTTACAATAGATGAGAACTCAATTTAAGCCACAAACTCAATGTTACAATCTCTCACAACCCTAATATACTATGTATGCAAATACAATAAGCTCAAGTGGCTGTTGTGTAAACAACTGAGTAAGAATCAAATCTAAACTCAATATAAAACTAGCTTTAATAGAATTGATAATTAACAAATAAACAAATGAAAGCTAGAAGTAGAGTTTAGAAAACTTGCTCAATGCGAAGACAATGATCGGCAGAGATGCTCAGAGATGGGGAGCCCAAGACAAGAAGATGATCTGCCTCCACTTGTGAAAAACTTTCTCACAACAAAAACAAACACTTAAAACGCACACTTAAACCCTTGTTTTAAACTGCTAAAAACTTCTTAACATGATTTCTGAAGAGATCAGCAAAGCGGGTATTTATACCCTCTACAACTCAGCAAAAACCCCCAAGCAATAAGCACAAAACAGCCACAAGGCAACGGTCAAAAAACTAGCCGTTGGAAGCTGAAAACAACTCGTTCGTCGACCGCGAAAATTCATCGGCGACGAAAATTTCATTCGGCTCGACGCGACCGGTACGACCGACATTACTCGCTGTCGCCCACGAGAACATATGAACTCAGGTTCGGCTCGACCGGTTCCGGCTCGACCGAAACTGATATCTCAAAAACTGTATATCTGATAAAACCGTGCTTTAAAAATATCAAATAAATATCAAAAAAATGTAAAACTTTGTCGGGAATGATTGTAGACATGATAATAAACATGCTACAGTGAACTGGTTCGAAAAAGGACTTCCCAATGAAAAATATCATCATTTTGCCAAAATAGTCCAAAAACATGAAAATATGAATACTTGAATTTTGATGTTTGACATAAAACCAACATTTTTGAAACTTTTGAAATGTTTTTATAGACTTTAGTAAAACATGTATTCAAACTGAAATATTGAACGTCTACAAATCTAAGAATACAATATTTTCACAAAATTGCCACTATTCTAATCAATGTTTTCAAAAACAAATAGAAAATTATGAAATGTATAATTTTCATATATATAATCATAAAAACTCAAAAACAACATTATGCTATTATATATAACTATATATATTGCCATAAAACCAAAACTTATGTATATAATATATCAACATATATATATATACGAAGCAAACCCATAAAATGGTGTGTGTACTAGATATTGGAGCTTAACGTATTAAAACACAACATAATATAAACTCCTAAACTAAAATTACCCAAGGCCAATGATCTTGATCTTCAATAAGCCTTGGACTTCGGTAATCTCGCCGAGATGAGCTTGCAACTTTTGGATCTTGAACTTTGAATAGCAAAGCTTCACCGACATTCGCCAACCTCCTTTGGATATCATCGTTGAAGCCTCTATTCCATTCATCCTCCAACCTTACGTTATTCGTCTACAAAACATAGGAATGCCACAAACACTAGACAAACAACATTAGTAAATAAATTGTTTGCTTAAACATCATCAAAACAAAAAGAAGGCAACATCTCCCCTTTTTGATGATGACAAACAATTTAAAAAAAGCATTGCTATGAAGGGAAATGAACATTATACAAGAAATACGACATGCATATAATGTATACTCACAATATTTCTCCCCCTGACAACATCAAAAAGGCGGATAAAAAGCCGATTAACGAGAGCGAAAGCTTCCCCCTGATCAATAAGCATAGGTGAGAAGCTATCAAACATGTATAGGGATTGCTCCCCTATTTCAAATAGTCAATATAGAATATATGCCGCAGAAGCAGCATGGCCCAAAACATAGTGTGAGCAAGCATACATGAATTATTGCTAAAAATTTACTTCACATACGATGAAGATAATGAGAACACATATAAATATGTCAATATGAAATAGAGTCCTCATTAACACGAAAAAATATAAAAACCATATAAAAGAATAGATCTTATGAAATCAAAAGAAGCGAGGAACATGAGAAATCATGCTAAAAAAGTTTTCAATGAAAACATTCAACAAAAGAAATTCATAAATCAAAGTTTAAGTTCAAACAATGCTTTGATCAATAAAAGAAAATTTTATTTTTACATACTTGCATCAACACCACTCATAAGACATACATTATAAAGCATGAATAGAGATCGATTAGCACAAACACATAAATATCATCATGATTAAGTGAATTATAATGAATTCAAAAGCCAACAATCAAAAACACAATGTTTAGAGAGGCAACAATTATATCAAGCCCTTCTTTGAAGCTTGTTCCAACCCATATAATTCATTTTAGGCATCCGGTAAACTTGATTTGCGCGCAATAAAACACCCATTAAATCCGGAGGGTTATATAAGTACAAACCTTTCATCAAAACAAAACAAATAATCATGAAAACAAAAAGATTTTATCATTATAAAATTGGTTTCATAGAAAAAGATTTCAAAGCATAATTTCAAGACCAATGATAAAGCAAGGATTAAAAAACATTTAAAATTCTTAGTTTGAAAATCAAATTTGTTTTGGTACCCAAGAAATCTCTGCTACCAAAGATTTAGGACATGCACCTCCCTATCAGTTTAAGCTCAAAACCTTATCGTATAAGAACCCTCTTTACTATATGTGTGTTACTAACATGGCTCAAAAACAATATTCACTCAAATGCACCCTATCGCGAATTGCAATTTGCTGCAATGAAAGATGATCCACTTTATTTTTTGTGTCTTGCATGAATATGAAGTGACGTTTTATATATATTATCATGAGTGGAATAAAGTGGGTTTTGGCTGGACCATAAGTGACGTTCTCTGTAAGATGCGTCTAAGTGAATTCATATGTTATAATAAAGCTCTACCTTTCTCTCTTTAATCCTTATATTCATCTTTTCTCTTTTCCTAGGTCAACATTGGTCAATGTGTTGCGATGAAAGTCATCGCCTGGCGATCCGTAACTCTAAGGTCAACAACGATCAACGTGTAATCCTAGGTCAACGCTGGTCAACGCGTTGTGATGAAAATCAATGCCTAGCTATCCGAAACCCTAAGGTCGATGTCGGTCAACACGTAACCCTAGGTCAACGCTGGTCAATGCGTTGCGATGAAAGTCAACGCCTAGCGATCCGAAACCCTAGGGTCAACGCCGGTCAACGCTTAATCCTAGATCAATGCTGGTTAACGTGTTGCGATGAAAGTTAACCCCTGGTGATCCGAAACAACACCGTTCAACGCGTTGCCCTAAGTTAATATATTGTGACAGAGATAGTTAGTTCTAGGTCAACTCGACAACACGAGCCTAAATTAACTCACCAGTTTTTGATTCGAGACTTCGACGACGGCCAGACGATAAACGTAGCGTCGGAAAATTTTTAGCTATTTCGTTAAATATTGAATAGACTGAAAATCGAATTAGTCAAGAATCAAAGCTAACTACAGATCATTTTACACCGAATGAAGGTTGGACTGATCACATCCAAAGTATTTCAGCCTCCTCTATAAAAGAAACAAGACTGAAATACTTTGGAGGGGATATCTGTAGGCGTCTAAAATTGCCTATTGAAAGCATCCTAATGCAACTAAGAAGGAACCCTAGAAAGGGGTGATATGGTTTATGCTAATCTAATCTGATTTAATATCAAATAAAAACTTTGCTAACAAACATATCCTAGCACAAGAGATATGAATATTATATGTGCAAGGATATACAAATATAACAAGGGTAAACAAACTACTAAAGTGATAGGGTAATATAAATAACAAGCAATTGACAAAGGCGATATAAATTATACGCGAGAATAGAATGGAACGCCAATGACAAACGTAAACAAACGATATGATCACGGAGTTCGGTCCCCACGACCTATGTCTCCGAGAACATCCCCACTATCACAACCGGGTTTTTTACGCTCATCCAAATAACAGTTACACCTCACACTCTGTTTTGTAGTTCACCGAAAACTTTACAATTCATACTCTCGCAATCACACTCACTATCACCTTAAGTTTTGGTCTCTAGCCCGTGTCTCCCTCAAGTGTTAGGAATTACAACCTACCTCTAGGCATTATCACCTACCCCACTCCTCTTGGGACGACCCCGTCTCTCATCACACACTCCTCTCGGTGTATAAGTGTATTACAAAGTGTAACTCATAATTTAGCTCACAAATACAAATTGGTTCTCTACAATAGATGAGAACACAATTAAGCCTACACTCAAAGTCACAATCCCACAACCCTAAATAATACTATGTATGCAAATACAATAAGCTCAATAGGTTGAGTGTGAACAATGAGTGTAATCAAAGTAAATCTAAACTCAAATAGGTTCTAGCTTATGGAAATGAAAATTAAACAAATAAATAGCTAGATAAGAGTTTAGAATTCTCTAGATGACAAAAGAGAGAGAGAGAGAGAGAGAGATGAGTTGAAACTCAAACACTAAAGGATGATCTCTTCTAGCTCTTGTGAAAATTACTTCACAAACAAACTCTTAAACAAGGCTTAAACACCTTTAAACAAACTAAACAAACTTTAAAAACCCTTGTAAAATTTTTCTCTTGAGTATTTAGGACAGAGGAAATGTGGGGGCATTTATAGGAACCCCAAAGCCAAGAGAAAACAAGGTAAAAAGACCAAAAACCCAAATCTATAAAAAGCTGAAAAAACTAGTCGTTACAGCATCAGTCGACTGACGGCTTTCATTAGTCGAATTATGAGCTGAACGTTAGAGGCATTTTCCAGCTCATCGATCGATTGACAACCTTATTAGTCGACTGGACAGTCGACCAAAACAAAACAGAAACTATTTGTTTTTCCAGACGATTTCTTTAGTCGACACATTAGTCTGTTGGCCTTCTTGTTTTGATAATGATTTACAAACAATTTACTACTAATGTTGTTTGTCTAGTGTTTGTACATTCCTATGTATTGTAGACAAACAACGCAGTTGAAGGATGGATGGATTAAGCCTACACGATCATATCAAGAGGAGGTTGGTTGTAGACAAACAACGCAGTTGAAGGATGGATGGATTAAGCCTACACGATCATATCAAGAGGAGGTTGGCGGAATTGTGGAGTGAAGCATCATACAATTCAAAGTTCAAGATCCAAGTTCAAGCTTCATCCGCGAGATTACCAAGTTAAGCTTATTGAAGATCAAGATCATTGCTTGGGTAATTTAGTTTAGGAATTTATATTATGTGTGTTGTTAGTACTTTAAGCTCAATCATGTACACACATACACGTTTTGGTTTTTGTATATATATAGTTATATGAATACATATATGTTTTGTTTTGATAGTTTTCAAGTTTTACTATGAAACAATTGAATATAATTAGAAAACATATTTTTGTTTCATACTCATATGCATATATATGATTTCATCAATATCAATTTTTGTTAGTTAAATGAAATCATGTTTTAGTTTTTGGACTTAACAATAATCATATACATACTTTATTAAGTCTATATAATCATTGTGCAAAGTTTCAAAACATGGTTTAGCCTAAATGTCAAAATTCATATGTTTACATTTTCGTGTTTTGGACTATTTTGAAAAATGATGATATTTCTCATTTGGGAAGTCCTTTTTCGAAACCAGTCATTGTAGCATGTTTATTATCATGTCTACAATTATTCCCCAAAGTTTTACATTTTTTGGAATTTATTTGATATTTTTAAACAGGGTTTTAAAATCTGCAAATCACCTTTTTTTTATATGTCAGTTTTCGGTCGACCGCACCGGTCGAACAGATCATTTGAATCTATTCTTACTGCCGACAGAGAGTCTGTTCGTTGACCGGTGGCCGGTCGACGCGAAAGCTCCATCGGTCGCCCGCACCGGTCGCCCGACGAAGTCTCTGCTTGTTTCTTTGTTTTTCAGACCTGCTCGCGGTCGACCGGATTTTCCGTCGGTCGACCGAATTCTTTCTTTCGGTCGACCGAACATCAATGCGGTAACCCTAGGTCAATGCTGGTCAACGATTACGATGAAAGTGCAACACCTGGCGCATCGTAACTCTATAGTCAACGCTGATCATGGGTTAACCTCCGTCACTTGGTAATGTGTTGCGATGAAAGTCATACGCCTGGCGATTCGCGTAACTCTAAGGTAACAGATCAACGGTGTAATCATAGGTCAGGCGCTCGGTCGAACGCGTTGTGATGAAGAAATCAGTGCCTAGCTTCCGAACCTATAGGTCGATGTCGGCTCAAAGAGTAACGCCTAGGATCACGCTGGTCAGTGCGTTGCGATTGCAAAGTCAAAGGCTGCGATCCGAAACGCTCTCTAGGGTAACGCCGTCACGCTTAATCCTAGAATAATGCTGGGTTAACGGTGTTGCGATGAAAGTTACGCCCTGGTGCCGAAACAACAGCCGTTCACGCGTTGCCCTAAGTTAATATATTGTGACAGAGATAGTTAGTTCTAGGTAACTCGACAACACGAGCTAAATAACTCACAAACAGCTCTTTTGATTCAGACTTACGACGCCAGACGATAAGTATGCGATCGGGAAATTTTTAGCTAATTCGTTAAATATTGAATAGAGCGAAGAATGCGAATTAGTCAAGAATCAAGCTAACTACAGTATTTTACTAAAATAACCAGGAAATGAAGGTTGGACTGATCACATCCAAAGTATTTCAGCCTCCTCTATAAAAGACACAAAGACTGAAATACTTTGATTTTAATTAATTTTAATTGGCATTTAATCGGATTAGATTAGCATAAGACCCTAATCACCCCCCCTCTAGGGTCTAACAATTGGTATCAGAGCTTGGTGCTCTTTGATTTAAGGTCTAATCGCCTTGAGTTAAAGATCCAAGTTAGCTTATTGTGCTAATCTAATTTTGAGCTTTATTTGTATCTTGCTTGCCTTTTATATTATGGATATGCATGGTTTAGGTTATGCCATCAATATTGCTCCTAGATTAGATAATTTCCCCTATGCCCAATGGTGTGTTAGATTTAAACTTTTTGTTCAATCTAAACACTTTGATTTATGGGAAATTATAGATGATGCTTATATTGTGCCCATTTTGGAGAAATCCAAGTGGAATAAAAATGATCATCGTATGTTTACAATGAATAATATCTTGTTAGAATATTTGCTAAATGTTTTTAACTCATCTCTCTCTAACAAGTTTGTTCATTTTGATAGTGCTTACACCTTATGGAAATTTATTGAAGCACATCAAGGGGATTTGGAGGCGAGATAAATGATAAGCACGAATATAAAGGAACGCCAATGACAAACGCAAACAAACGATATGATCATAGAGTTCGGTCCCCACTCCTCACCTCGAGAAGATCTCCACTATCACAATCGGGTTTTCTACGCTCACCCGAATAACGTTTACACCTCACACTCGGTTTTCTAGTTCACCGAAAACTTTACAATTCATACTCTTGCAATCACACTCACTACCACCTCAAGTGTTGGTCTCTAGCCCGTGTCTCCCTCAAGTGTTAGGAATTACAACCTACCTGTAGGCATTACCACCTACCCTCCTCCTCTTGGGACGACCCCGTATGCCGGAAAACGTGAATTGGCCAAGCAAAACACGTCTTTTGAAACCTCAATCCCCGCAAAGGAGGACATCAGTTTTTACCGAATAAACCACGAAGGGGCCAATCAAGGGCATGATAGAACCCGAAATTATCCTGAAACCTCAATCCCCCCAAAGGAGGACGTTGGTTCTTCCTGAATGACCCGCAAAGGAATCAAACGAGGATACAGAAAGCATAAAAGCTCACCCCTGTAAGAGAAAGCTACGGGAACCTCCCTCTTACTATACTGAGAAGATGAGGACGTTGGTTCTTCCTGAATGACCCGCAAAGGAATCAAACGAGGATACAGAAAGCATAAAAGCTCACCCCTGTAAGAGAAAGCTACGGGAACCTCCCTCTTACTATACTGAGAAGATGAGCAACTCCTGTGAAATCGTGGTTGGTGCGGAGACATGGTTAACCTACAACGAAAATCAACGGATCAGGTACAATCATAAATCCAAGAACCCGAAAATTAAAAGGGAAATTATGAACTTTGACTAAAATCCTATAAATAAAACAGAGTTTGATACTAGAAGTCTAATCAAACCTACGGGCCCTATGTATGCAAACAATGGATTCAATTTGGCATTTAAAAGCCATCATGATCGATTTCGGGAATGAAATACTCAAAATACCCCTCATGTTCGAGGTTCAACTTTGACCATGAACACATTTGAAATTTGGCCATGGGTATGGAGCCCGACCTCATGAAATTTCAGCCCCAAATTTTTAGCATTTTTTCAAATAAGCCCCTCAACATCTTTTTGGCACCTTTTGCAAATAAGCCCATCAACAATTTGTGGTCTTTTCGCATGAGACACTCCCCAAAGTTTCGGCCAAATGGGCATACAACCCAATTTCCAAAATTTTAGTCCTTTTGCATAACAACCCCTAAGAGTTTCGGCCCACTTTTGCACAAATTCCCCTAAAATATTTGGCTTTTAGATTTGCATAAAAACCCCTCAAATTTCGGCCATATTCAAAACCCACCTTCAAGATTCATTCTTTTCCACAAAACCTAACTCATGATAGCAAAAAGCTACAATCTTTGCATACGAATTCATTGCATACCCTTATTACAAGAATAAAGTTTCAATCTTTCTTGTAAAACCTATGGATTCTTAACCAAGAATGCAAGGAAAAAAGAGAGAGTTCTTGAAGAAAAGCTTACCCATATCAAGAGCTTGAAAACCCAACTCCAAAAATCAAGTCTTGTGCTTGAAGATGAGATGAACCTTAGCCTTGAGAGAGGAGGAATTTCGGCCAATAAAGAGATGAAAATCCAAAAAATTTTGAGGGGTTGAGGGATTTTAAAAGCAAAATTGCTTATAGGTCCCTTAGCACAGCTCAGCACAAACCGACGAACCATCGGGTGACGTATCCAAAGGACAAGAGTTTGGGTAAGAGGAAGAAGATGGAGGAGTTTTAGGGGTAAGAGTTCTAATTTGAATTTTCGGGCAAAAGAGGGGGAAGTGAAAGTACAACAAAGGGATAAAATAAAAAAAAGACACTATGGGGTTGTCTCGGCCCATTGGCCGAGACACCCACAGGTGTCTTGAGCCCAGGCCGGACCCCCAGGTGCTTTCATTGCCTCTATTTCGCCCGTTTTCGCCGGTTACTTGTTATTCTGATGAAAATCAACACCAATCAATACTGGTCAACGCGTTGTAACAAAAAGTCAACACTGGCGATCCGAAACCATAAGGTCAACGTCGGGCAACGCGTAACCCTTAGTCAATAC
>NC_033795.1:73216248-73232504 GCF_001876935.1 Asparagus officinalis | reverse complement strand
CGATTTGTCGAATCATCGCGCCGAGCTGTGTCAAGGGACCTATAAGCAGTTTTATACGCCTACACACGTGTTAGGCACTGACTTATCCTTACTTAGGCTTTGGGATAAAATTCCCCAGACTAGAATTCTGGTGTTTTTTTCAATCGGTGAAAGACTAAACCAGCAACGCGTGTTAGGTGCTGACTTATCCCTACTTAGGATTCAGGATAAAATTCCCCACGTGTGTAAAGCACGGATTATGATGTTATTAATAACAACCTGCCACAATGTCGAATATGTGGGCTTTTGTCCTTTTTACGGTCAAGGACTAACCGGCAACGCATGTTAGCCGCTGACTTATCCCTACATAGGCTTTGGGATAAAATTCCCCAGGCTGGAATTCTGGTTTCTTTTTCAATCGGTGAAAGACTAAACCGGCAACGCGTATTAGGCGTTGACTTATCCCTACTTAGGATTCAAGATAAAATTCCCCGCGCGTGTAAGGCACGGATTATGGTGCTATTAATAACATCCTGCCACAATATCGAATATGTGGGCTTTTGTCCTGTTTATGGTCAAGGACTAACCGACAACGCGTGTTAGGCGCTGACTTATCCCTAGTTAGGCTTCAGAATAAAATTTCTCAGACTAGAATTCTGGTGTCTTTTTCAATCGGTGAAAGACTAAACCGGCAACGCGTGTTAGACGCTGACTTATCCCTACTTAGGATTCGGGATAAAATTACCCGCGCATGTAAGGCACGGATTATGGTGTTATTAATAACAATCTGCCACAATATCGAATATATGGGCTTTTATCCTTTTTACGGTCAAGGACTAACCGGCAACGCGTGTTAGCCGCTGACTTGTCCCTACTTAGGCTTCGGAATAAAATTCCCCAGACTAGAATTCTGGTGTTTTTTTTTCAATAGGTGAAAGACTAAACCGGCAATGCGTGTTAGGCGTTGACTTATCCCTGTTTAGGATTCGAGATAAAATTCCCCGGACTGAAATTCTGGTGTCTTTTTCAATCGGTAAAAGACTAAACCGGTAACGCGTGTTAGGCGTTGACTTATCCCTACTTAGGATTCGGGATAAAATACCCCGCGCGTGTAAGGTACAGATTATGATGTTATTAATAACAACCTGCCACAATGTCGAATATGTGGGCTTTTGTTCTTTTTATGGTCAAGGACTAACCGACAACGCGTGTTAGGTACTAACTTATCTCTACTTAAGCTTCGAGATAAAATTTCCCAAATTGGAATTCTGGTGTCTTTTTTAATCGGTGAAAGACTAAACCGGCAACGCGTGTTAGGCGTTAACTTATCCCTACTTAGGATTCGGGATAAAATTCCCCGGACTGGAATTCTGGCATCTTTTTCAATCGGTGAAAGACTAAACCGGCAACGCGTGTTAGGCATTGAGTTATCCCTACTTAGGATTCAGGATAAAATTCCTCATGCGTGTAAGGCACGAATTATGGTGTTATTAATAACAATCTGCCATAATGTCGAATATGTGGGTTTTGTCCTTTTTACGGTCAAGGACTAACCAACAACGCGTGTTTGGCGCTGACTTATCCCTACTTAGGCTTCGGGATAAAATTCCCCGTGTATGAAGTACACGGATTTGGAGTTAAGAATAAGCGGTGCCTTCTCTTGGGGTAAAGACGAACCCGGAATGGGAGGGGAAGAATTTTATATTCTATCTCCCAAAACTGAGGAGGAAGAATTTTATACTCTTTTAAGTTGCAAAAGAGACTCAAAGTGGGATCTCCACCTCAAGAATCCGAAAAGGTGAAACTAGGAGTGGGATCTCCATTCCGAGAATCGGAAAGATTTAGATAACCCTAACTTTTATAGGATTGGTTACCTGATTCGAAAATGAAATTCCGACTCCAGACCTAACTTTTATAGGTTTGACCGAAGGGGAAAGAGTGAAAGCCTTTCGTTCATCGAAATGGAATTCTGATTTTGGCCCTAACTGTCTACAGGTTTGACCGAGCGGGGATTTGAGACAATCCTAACTTTTATAGGTTTGATCGCTCAATTTGTGGACCTCTCGTTCAATGAAGGAATCGAGAGGGGATTTTGGTTGTGGTCCTAACTATAGGAAGGTTTGACCAAGTGAACAGTGAGAGTGTGAGTACAAATCATAGTGGGAGTGTTGATTCGTACAAATCACTCAAAGGTGGTTCCTAGTGTTAAGTGACAAATACTTAACACGGAGGGGTTTGATAATTGTCAATAAACAAAAGATTAAAATCCCGAGCACTATGTCCAGACTCTCACAATGGGAGTGTTGAGTGCATAGACGTAGCGGGAGTTTGAGTGGGAGCTTAGTGTTTATCACTTTGCTTGTAATGATCAGGTTATCCCTAAGAATATTACATTTAACATTCTTCTGAGAACTTCCCGTTACATGAATCATCTACCCCAGCTTTCTTTACAAAACTGGGTTTATCAATATATTCAGCTACATGATCGTGTTATCCTTAAGAGTACCACCCTCCAGGAACTTCCCGTGAAGAAAGGAAACAGTTTAGACTCATATACCTGTTGGAGTATCGAGGAGAAGTTTATACTCGTATACTCTTCGGAGTGTGAAGGAGCAGTTTATACTCTTATATTTTTCGGAGTGTTGAGAAGCAGTTTATACTCGTATACTCTTCGGAGTGTGAAGGAGCAGTTTATACTCTTATACTTGTCGGAGTTTTGAGAAGCAGTTTATACTCGTATACTCTTCGGAGTGTGAAGGAGCAGTTTATACTCTTATACTTGTCGGAGTTTTGAGAAGCAGTTTATACTCGTATACTCTTCGGAGTGTGAAGGAGCAGTTTATACTCTTATACTTGTCGGAGTTTTGAGAAGCAGTTTATACTCGTATACTCTTCGGAGTGAGAAGGAGCAGTTTATACTCTTATACTTGTCGGAGTTTTCATTCGACTTAATTGAGCATTATGACGCCGGCTTCAACCAAGGTTTGGATGCTATTTTTAAGAGTAAAGCAATCCTTAGTGGGATGAAGGATCCTCCTGTGATATGCATAGTACTTTGGATCCAAGATATTATTAGCTTCCTCCTGATTTGTGATAGGTGGCAGCCTGATCTTGTTGTTTTTAAGGAGGGATTCGAAAATAGCTGGAACATCTTCATCCTTGAATGAGTACTCTTTTTGGAGTCTCGGGCCCGAAGTCTTCTGCTGTCTTCAGGGTTGCTATTGTGACGTCTGATTAACGTCAACAGCAGCTGCAGGGGCCTTCCCTTTACCACGAGAAATGAAGATTGAGTTCGGATTGTTAGTCGCTGGTTGGCTTCTCTCGGTTTTCTTCCTTCTGAGGAAGCATTCGACCTGCTCTCCGTACGTCTTCAACTCTTTCCATGTGTTAGATGGTGCAATTCTCATAACTTCCAATATCTCAATAGATAGGTTGTTATGACATGTTTGGAGGATGAAGTCCTCCGTGATCGGATCTCGGCAGTTCATCGCCTTATTCCGAAAATGTTTGATGAAGTCATCAACTATCTCTTCGTCTTCCTGTTTCTCCTCAAAGAGTGTCCTGATGGATATCTCGGCGTCGTCATCAAAGAAGTTGTCGAGGAATGAGCTCTCTATATCGTCCCAACTATTAATGCTTCCAGGCTTGAGAAGGCGATACCAATCGAAGGTAGGCCTACGAAGGGTGCCGACAAATGACCGAACCATCAAGGCTTCATTGCCGGAGATCGTGCCCAAGTGGGACTTGAAGTAGATTAGATGCTGAGTGGGTGAGCCCTTCCCATCGAACGGCGTGAAGTTGATCAGGTTGAACTTCATCGGATACATGATCGAATCCCACTCTTTCGGGTAAGGACATGGAATGCTGGTCTTCTTTACCTCTCGAGCAGACATTAGAGCGTTAATTTTGCTCTCGAGGTCTTTCATCTTCTCGTCCTCGTCTGTATCATGTTTTGGATGATTTCCGAGAGGAACAATGTGGTCACCCTCGGTATTATTATCCTTGGCTGGATGACCCCCAGCGTTGTTATTTGTAGGGGATGCATTTGAACCATCCCTAGTATTTTTGGGGGGTGCATCGGCCATGATGATTTCGTCCACTTCTGGATCGTTGTCAACTGCGGCGTTCTGGGTGTGGTGGTTGGATTCACCATGTTGATTGGACAGAGCCTGCATCTGTCAGTCGTGCTCTCCCTTCATCTGTATCATGGCTATTTCTAATTCGAACTTGAAGTTCTCTTTTTGCTTAGCCAAAGCATCCTCGATGATCTTGGTCATTTGTTCCGCGTTGATCATGAACACCTCACGAGGTTGTCCTATGCTAGACACCGTATTGTCAGAAGCGATGATAGAGTTCGCATCTGATGCTTCATCATCTGAGGATAATCTACTATTCATCCTCTGATAGTCCCTACGCCTAGTAGTTCCTGCGCATAACCGAGTTATGCGTTGGGATACGTCCGAAAAATGACGAGAACTAAAACTTCGTGTTGACTTCCCTTTATCAGCCATATTGATAGTAACCTTAGGGAGTTTGTCATCTTGTGCAGCTAATCTTTTTCCACGAAAACGCCTTGTCTTAGTTACCGACGCTTTATAAGAAAGCCTTTGGAATACCGAGACCCTCTGTGGAGCGGTCTTGGGGCAGCTACACGCTGATAATAATGCCCTGATAATTTTGGTACACGGACAGTGAGAGTCCGCTTTTCGGGTACCTTTCTTTTGAGATTTATTCGTACCCCCAGCCCGATAGTACAACTCATCGACATTGCGGTCAGAGTAACCTATCGACTGTTTACATGAATTCTCAGGTATAACGCGTTTTTGTCTGCTTGACGCGTTTTCTTCTGCGTTTTCTTCTAGGGAGGTCCATACCACCGTAGGGTTCTACCGGAGGCGTGGGAGTGGAAGGAGCAGGATCCGAAGTTGACGAAGGCTGGGGAGCAACGTCGCTTGCTTTTGCCTTAGGCGTTGATTTAGACTTTGGCATCCAAGTTTGTTTGGATCTCTGCAATCTCTTAACCGCCTCTTCCTTTTGTATTTCTTGTGCTTTTCGCACCAGGATCAGGGCATGCGCAAGAAGTGCACGACGCTTCTGAATGTGCTCCTCAAGAGTGGAACGGTTTCGTTTGACACGAACCCATTCGTTAGTAGGTGGTTGGGAGGAGGTTCCCGAAGCTTGCTGCAGGAACACTTGGCGCCTTCTAAGTTTCAGATCCGCATCATAGCAGATCCCGTCAACAGACTTCAAAGCCTTGGCAAATTGGCGCGCGAGATGTTCACGGCACCTTTGACGAGCCCTCTTCGTTAGCACTGGTGCACTTTCAACGGGCAACTCCTTGACTTTTGAGGAGTTATCAAGAACGTTAGATCTGGTTTCTTTAGAGGCCGGAGAGGGGTCTTTCACTGCATTCAGGTTCAGATCATCATCCGTGGTCTTCGGATCTGAAGGCACGTTCTTCGTGACAGTGGTTTTCCTACGTGTGCAAGAAGAAGATCTGGAGGAGGAGGAAGAAATATATTCCTCGAATTTTTGCTGGTCGATTTCGTATTCGACCTCTTCGAACACCGGGATCTTGATCGTCGGCTGCGGCACGACAACTTCGGCAGCGAAGCTGTTGGCTCCCACTTTGGTCTCCAGCTTGTTTGGAGAGAAAATTGGTTTATTCATTGAGGTACTCATTACAACTTCAGTCGTTATAATGAAAATACAAAAAGATAGTCTTTTTATAAGACTTTTACACAAAGAAAATACAATTCTCGTCAAACAGCACAGAGATCGTTTATCGGTCTTCTGCTTGCGTGAGATCTTGGCCTGTGATGGGGACGTTGATATCCGTGGACCATCAAACGATTAGATCAGATACGGAACTTCATCGATTCGTGAAGGAATCAAGAAGCTGAAGCGCTTATCTCGGTAACAGCAAGATAATTACTCTTCTTAAGATCACCGCAACGGGGTAATCTTAAGGGACGAACCGGGATGCAGATCTGACGAACTCCTCTTCTTTATGCCGAAGAATCCGCTGAAGTATCCTCCTCCTCTCTAAAATTCGTAGCTCTTCAGTCCTCAATCCGGCAGGGCTTCGCCAACGCTCGAGAATTCCAGCTCTAAAAAAATGAAGGCCCTGGGGCTGTATTTATAGCCTTCAAGAGCCCTGTGTTTGGATAAGAACGGCCGATTCCCTCTTATCTTTAAATTGAAAACCACTTAACCATATTATCAGATCAGTTGGGGCAAATCCAGGTGGTTAACGATCGAAAAAATATCGAAAACAACTAAAATCAGCGTTTTTTGTATTGGAGACACTTCTGATGTATTGGAGACACTTCTGAGTGTCTTGGCCAAGCCAAGATACTTGAGAGTGTCTCGGCTTGACCGAGACAGAGCACACTGTCAAGAGTGTCTCGGCCCGGCCGGCCGTGGCCGTCGCCTGCCCTGGCGGCCGGCAGGCGGCTGCGCCCACAGCGAGACACTTATAGTGTCTCGGCCCAAGCCGAGCACACTTATTTAAGTGTTCTTTGCCAAGCCCAAGACAGCCCACGGGGTTTGTAGGCCATATAAAATTCGCCATTAGGAGCGTCCCCTACCGCAAACCCGCCACGATACGACACAACAACTACCTCCGCGTCATCCCACCGGAACGCGATCCGACCGAAATCAGCACTGCACAAGGCCACGAATAACCACATCCCCGATTCCTCGAGTTTGGGCTCCGGAGACTCACCAGCCCCAACGGTGTTCAACATAGACCCCTCGAACCGAGTCATCCATCAACCGCAACATAACGCCTGGCCACCCCGAATCGAAACACAAATCGACCCAATCGACAGTCCAAATCGATCAGTTCTTCGCGACTCTCCAGCCACTCAGCGCGGAAACGGGTGTCGGCGGCGACACCCTCTACCCCTAATCAGGCATGCCCGGACCTTACTGCACCACATCCTGCGACTCCAACCACTTCAACCCGACCCGTCAGTTTCCAGGTCAATCATACCACCAACCAACTAGAAACACAACCCGAATCAAGATACCATGACTCACACAAAGGCGAAACACAGCATACCGGGACAACGACAAAACTGACTGACACGAACAAACACTCCCGACGGGCTCTTGGCCTAAAACGCAGCCACCCAACTCCCAAGCCCACACCAGTAGCCTCGGTGCGCCGCCAGCCACCCCTTGGCGCTGGCGCAGCCACCCCTCAGCGGTCTCCGCATTGAGCCTGACAGCCACCTTGAGGTGGCCGGCCACCTTGGATATGTCGGCACACGTGCGCACCACCGGCGCACTCAGTGATGCCTTGCCGCTATAAAATTAGGGAAGAGGCCCTGTTGCATTGAAGGGAAAGCGAGAGAGGCCGAAGCTCCGCCTGGAGGAGACTCGGAACTTACCAATAAGAATTTGAAGCTTTGGGACTTCGGCGGACCCACTCCTTCAGAATCTGAGTCTCCGGCGTTCATTCATCAACGTCAAATATGGCATTACCCTCACCTCCCACTCTACGTGATCAATCCTACTCGCACTCCTCTACCAGCGATACCTCCGGATCTACCACCCATTCAGACATCCCCCATGACGACGACTCCCGCCTGCTCTTCCTTGGTGAACACACACTCCTCCCCGGCTATGCTATTATCCTTGGCTGAAATACATACACCGTGTACTTCCGACCCACCACCGATCTAGACATCCCCCGCGTGGACCCCCAATATAACTCCCGGCGCAAACACCCACCTATAGCGATGCCCCGACCGCCACAAACAGCCTGACCCTGCCGCCCGCCGATATCGTTCGACACAAAAGGAGAAAAGTCTGTAATCTTTGTTTATTTTATTGCTATTTTCGTTGTAACCGGATCTTATTAAAAGACCGCGGATCCTTTGTAACTCAAAAAAAGTTTGTTAACTCAATGCATGACAATGGCGAATCAATAACAAAGGAAACCTAGGCTTCCATTTTCCACGCGAGACAACTTCTGCGCGACCACAGTGGGGCATCGACGATCTCTCGACCGTAGAGATCGGATGCGTCGCCAGCTGCGGGATCTTCGATCCGGTCGTGCCGAGTAGGTCGAATACTAGTTCCCGCATCAGACGAAGCGTCTCGAGGAATTACCTTTCAATCTCGTCTAGATCAACCTCCCCCCGCAAGGTCCAAGAAGTCCAAGTATCTTCCCCCAACTAGAAAGGTGCGCTTAGGCTGACGAAGAATGTTGAAGGCCTACCAACGCGACCTCATTCTCGGATTGACGCCCAAGTTGCCGTCACGACTGCAGGCTCCACCAATCTCCAACCAGATCAAGCTGGCCTTCCAACCAATTCCTCCGTTCAACCAAAGGAGCCGGTGACTCTCTCAAATAGAGACAGCCCTGCCAAAGCCGCCACGCCAAACTGCTTGGCCCAAAACAATTCGCCAAAGCGATTGGAGCTCCCACCGATCCTGCTGGAGTCCGCTAACAACGCGGCGGGTCTGTCAAGACAAAGCAGAGGCAACAAGCCTCAACGAAACTAAGGTCGCATAACACTTCATGCAACGACACCTCTTCCCAAGCCTGCCAACAATTGGCAAAAATGGATCCGTCGGTCAAACGGGATCGTTTCGACGCTGGAAGAACGGCTATCCGCAAACGCTCGCGCCACTATCAGCGCAGGGCACGGGCTCAAGGCCGAAGAATGAGCCCGCTTAGAAAGTTGCCACACAGAGACGGTAGCCAAGAAGCGCACCAACTACGCAAACTTGGAGGCCGATAGTCCTAGAAGCGACGCGTTCAGGCCACCAAACATGAGCAGCAACGTGCCAGCCGTCTAAACGCTGCAACCCTATCGGCGACATCAATCCCAGGACCGCGGATGATTTCCACAACTTGCTCCGGGAAATCCCTTACAGGACCATCCCAGAAAAGGAGCTCAATCTTGGAGCCGCCTCGCCGCTCACTTCTCGCAAGGAGCCGAAGCCAAAGCTCCGCCCATCAAAGAACCGTTTGGCCCACATACAGAAAACCCCGAACGAATATCAACACAAGACTTGGCGGGGTCGCCGCCACCCTCCAAACATGACAAGAGCTCAAAGGCAACTGCGGCGCTAAAATTTGCCGCATTGCAGGTCCCAACAGATCCCGCTTGAGAATTCATGCTCAAAAAAGCGCACTGTCTCGAGCCCTATCGCGTGACTCCTTGGAAAGCTCCAAAGAAGCTAATTCTCCCTCAGAACCGGAAAACTTTATCATCTGGATGCATTGATTACGTTATACCTGAGAAATTTGTGCCAACACACGATAGCGTTGCTCTTGCACTTTCAAACGGACGCAGCTATACTCATCCTGCCTGGCGGTACGAGCAAAGCCAGAAGAGCGAGTCCTCGAAGGCCTAGAAACTTCAGCTGCCCTTGTTCAATAGCTCATGTCGTCCGGTTGGTACTGCTCTCAATGCAAACTGCCATGCAAGGCTAGTCCCGCACGAGAAATTTCCAATGCTTCGGAAAGGCCCTCTTGGCACCTGAAACGCCAAAACCAAGGCCATAGGCGTTTCCCGACAAGAAGAACGCGTTTGGTAAAGACGGCAGAATTTCCGTCAAGGTCCAGGTCACCGCCAAACATCTGAACAGCCAAAGACGACAATCGACACAGATTAAATCTCAAAGTCGTTTCTGGAGCGTCCCGGGGTAACCCGTTCTGCCAGTCCGGAGCCCATCGCACCGAGCGAAACTTATTGGTGGGGTTTCGGACAAGATTGGCTCTTCGAAGCATCGAGAGAATCGCGTATTCCTGCTGCTGCTGTCGCCGCACTCGGACATACCCAGTGTCCAGAATGCACACCCCCCGCGATCGTCATTATATGATAAGCCGCGTCGGAAGAACATGCGCCAAAGATGCTTTGGAAGGACGGGGGGCGGGCCTTCTTTGGGCTACAGCCCATGAAAGAAAGTTTCAAGTTGGAGATGCAGCTAGCATGCCAGGACATATGATGCCAGAGATGCTATGAGCAACAAATCCAGGCACTTCAGCGGACACCAAACAAGTGCTGAACCAAGTTTCCACCGTAACTCTAGCTGTTGTTCAGGAAGAAGAGCACACGGAGTAGATGCAGCTCACCAATGCCCAATAACCCTCCCCGTGTCAATACAGCGGTCGGGTAACGAGTCGATGCCAACGAAGATACAAGTGCAAGACTTGCAAGATCAAAGATCTCGGAGAGCAAGATCAACACATTGATCTCCGCCTCAAAAGGCTACGCAAAAAACTAGGCATTCCCTGATCCATCACCCACGAAGAATTGTCGGAATCGATTCCCCTTATCCGGCCGAGAGTTTCAATCTAATCAACTTTCACACCGTTCGATGGCAAGGACGCTTCCCCCCACTCAGCATTTGATTTATTTCAAATCGCGCCACCCTGCGGTATTATTTCGGCCAATGAGCTCGATGGTGCGGTCACTTCGTCGGCACTCTTCCGCGGAGCCGCCTGTCGATTTTCGGGTACCGCCGCCCTCTAGCCAGGAAACCAAACCGTGAACAGCTGCGGATTGACATGGAGCAAGTCCCTTGGGCCAACACTCTCTTACCACGACCGACACGAGATATCTAATCGGATCGGTTGCTACGACGGAGTAAACAAAGGCACGGGGGAGTTTAGTCGACACCTTCCGTCACAATAACGGTTCCGGAACAAGGCCATGAATTGCCCCGGGCACCCGATCACAGAGCGTATATTCATCCTCCAAACACTTGCCACAACAACCTTGCGATTGGACCGTGTTGGAAGCAATGCGGACAGCACCGTCTGCACACTTGGAAGGATCTGAAGTGTGCGCTTGGTGAACAATGCCGACACCGCTTTCCTCGAAGGGAGACGGCCAGAGAGGAACCAAACCGACGGTTAAATCCGCTGCGACTCAAATTTTCGGCCTCTCGTCCGTAAAGTGGCCAAAACACCTGCACCGCTTACCTGGTAAGGTGCTAATCAAGCGCTCCACAACCAGCAATCGAGGCACCGCAAAAGACTTCGGATCGTTCGCGACTCCAAAGAGAGTTATTCCTTCCGCAGACACGAAGACGTTCTCAGCCATTCTTCCGAATCCTCCTGCAGGTTCAACCAAGATCAACGCTACCCGCCTATCACAAATCAGTGAGGAAGCTCGACAACACTACTGGACCAAAGTACTGTGCATACCCACAAGTAGGGGGTCCGTTCATTCCCACCAAGGCATTGCCTAATGCATCTCAATGCAATCAGCATATCACGGGACCTTTGGTTTGAGCCGGCGTCATAACGCGACATTAAGCGTAAAGCCAATTGAGAACGGCAAACTCCAGACACGCGTATATTCAGATATAAAACTAGCTTCCAATGCCACACTCCGACAAGCTATAAGAGCTATAAACTGACTTACTTAAAACTCCCAACAAGGAGTATACCGAGTTATAAACTGTTTTTCTCACGATCCCGTCAGACCCGGTATGAATAGGTTAACAACTTACTCCCTGATAACTCACTAAGTAGCGTATAATGAAGTCTAAAACTGTTTCCTCACACTTTGACGCGGAATTCTTTCATGAAGAATAATTAACGCTAATATTCTCAAGGAATCAACCCAGCGTTTAGTAACTTTGCATAATTAATGTCCAAACCAGTCTCCGCAAGAGGAAACTGCTGGGAGAGTGGAACCGATTTATGTAACGCGGAATAGTTCCCAAAACCACACAAGTGATATAAGAACTCCCCACACCGTGTCTGTGCCACTCACACTCTCTACTGTTAGAGCTTCTGACAGTAAAGTTCCCATGGTCAAACCTTCCTTACAAGATTAGGAACCACAGTCCAAAATACCCCTCTCGATCTCCCAATGAACGACGAAGGTCACAAAATCAACTGTGATCAAATACCTTCACTTACCAAGTTAGTGCGTCACTCCAAACTCCTGTATCTGGTCCCAAACTTCCTACAGTTAGGGTCAAAACCACAATTCACTCTCCCCAGATTAAACCAGAGAAATTCCATCTTCTTTAAGTTCCGGATAATCAACCTTCCGAACAAGTTAGCGGTTTTATCCGAATTACTTTTCGATAATCTCGGAAGTGAAGAGATCCCACTAGTCCCTTAGTCTTCATCGATTCCCTGATTCTTGGGGGTGGCAGCATCCCACCTTGAGTCTCGCTTTCCTAGCTAGAGGCTAAATATTAAAGACTTCTTACTTCTTCCAAACGTGTCGGGAGATAGAATATAACAATTCTTCCTCTACACCATTTTCTGGAGTTCCGTCACTATTCTGCACCCCAGAAAAGACACCATCTTTTTATAACCGCCAAAATCAATGTGCCTCACAGGTACCACAGGAAATTTTATCCCGAATCCTCAAGTAGGGATACGTCAACGCCCTAACCACGCCGGGTATGCCAGGTTTAGTAATTATAATTCCAGCACAAAAAAGACACGCAGATGTGTCGATCTGGGCCGTTATTACTTATCCCTGAAACCTAAGCCCAAGGATAAAGCTCTGCTGCCTAACCCGCGGCATCGCTCTCCCGGTTAGTCTTAACCGTGAAAGACATCCGGTCCACATTAATCAGCATAATGTGGCAGTAGGACAGTTGTTAATTAATAACACCAATCCATAGCCTTACACCGCATGGGGGAATGTCATCCGAATCCTAAAGAAAGGATAAATGCTCGACACCTAACACGTTGAATCGCCGAGATTTTATACACTTTTACCCGATTTGAAAACAAGATCACCAGAGTATCGATTCTGGACCGCGTATTCTCATCACGAAGCCTAACGTAAGGGACTAAGGTCCCACGGACTAGTCTAAATACCCCTTTGACCGCGAAACGTAGACCTATTCCCGTAGACAAATGGCCGAAGTCCTTATGATATTCAACATCCATAACAAGCCACAATCAGTACTAATGGCGCATACTTCACTACTTTTAGCACCAACTGTTACCATCGGAACGGATTTAGACAAATCCGCATGCTAGCTCCGCTCAACGGGTAGTCCCGGTAAAGCGTTAAAATCAAAATCCCGAAGTTAAAAGGCTGGAACACCAAGGGCTTAGCCAAAAACCCCAAACGTCCAACCGCCTAACACACGCAGTCGCCCGCAGGCGTAGTACTTTCCCGTGAGAAGGACGAAGTACAGTACTGTCGACGATGTGGAAACTTTTTGTACTATTTTCATTCATATACGATTGTCAATCTTGGCAGCCATACAAAGCATTCTCCGGTACTATTAATAGATTCCCGGTCATATCAACTAATATCCAAGAAAAAAATAAAAATTACAAAACTTTCCTCATTTCGACTACGAATCGCCAGCTCCTGTTTTTGACCGCGTTATGCTTGCTTGTGTGCGGTTCCTTTGCGACGCCCGGGGTTAATCCGTGGAACCATCGCGCGATCTAGATCCGGCTCGGGATCTACACGAGTATGCGCGGATATTTATTCCACGACATCAGGGAATACATTAGTCTGGTGCAGGGATAATCCAACAATCGGGAATAATACGCCCTCAGATCTCGAGATCTAAGACCAAGGCCTTAGAATCTCGGCCACGGTGTAGTCTCGTCAGTTCGAGAGTCTCAGAATCTGTTTCTTTCTTCCTCTCGAGATCCCTTGCCCTTTTCTGCACGTCGGATGGTCTGCCGAGGATCAGATCTGAATGTGCAGTTCTTCTGGTCTTCAAAGCTCCGGCTGTTTCACTCATTCCAATCCGCGCACGAACGTATTCTGGCTCTCTCGAAAGTTCGAACCATCCGAAAATGAACATCCTCTAGGACCCTATTCTATAGGTCTCAGCAGACCCATGTTGCGCTGACCAAAAGGAATGCTGCCGGCACACTACTGGCCATTGTCGCCACATCTGGCCCACTGCGGCACCTCGGGTGCCGAACACTGTGCCTGCCACCTTGAGGGTGGCTCGGCTCATAAGGCCACCGAGACGCACCCAAGCGTGGCTCAATAGGCCACCGACGCCACCCCTAGGTGCTCGAGACAATTGGCCAGAGCCACCATTGGGTAGCTCGGCCTGCCGGCCGGCGAGCCACCCCCAGGTGGCTCTGTGAATTGGCGCCAGCCACCTTGGCTGGCTCCGCCTATGGCCTGAAGCCACCCCGAGGTGGCTCAGCGCTTGCTGAACCGCACCCCGACGGACTGGCCTCTGGCCACCGAGCCACCTCAGGGTGGCTCCGGCCTCTGGCCAGCACCTTTGACGTGGCTCTGGCTTTGGCCGAGCCCCTGCGGGCCGTCGATGATTTGTTTACCGACTTCCTCTTCCGATTTCTGCTTTTCGTATGTGCTCGTTTGATTGCCAGTGTAATCGGTTGACTGCAGACTCTCGAATTTAGATTGATCGAATTTAGCAGATAAACTTGCGATTCCTGTTTTGGTCAGTCAAATGCACACGCTTCGAGTTCGAGGCTCCGAAACATGACTACTTGATTCGATCGTATTCACTAGTCACGACGTCCCGCTCTCGTTCGGATGATCATCGTGATTTCCTCAACTCATTAGCTTGATACTGCACTGCGACGTGGCATGCATTCCGTCGGCTTCTCATGCGATATTCGCGATCTCGTCGCCTCGTTGGGTTCTGTCGGGTTTGGGTGCCCGAGCTATGCTAGGGCGACCGTACATAATGCACTTTATATGCCTACAGATTACCCCCTCACAAAGTATTCAGTTCTCCGTTTCTTGTTTATAGTAAGCAGTCTGCCGGATACTTTGGATATGATCATAGCTCCTGAACCTTCAGTCGGATATAACGGGACTCACCTCCGGAATAGGCTTTCTGTTCTTCTGACTCCTTCAATTCTCCGAGGCTTACTTTCGATGCGGCCTATTTGCTCCGGAAAGCTTCTTAAAGCGTTCCGGATGCCTGGTACACACACCTTATTCCTTATTAGGATCTGACCGTTTGGTCGGAATTTTTTACTCCGATTGGAAACTTGAAGATACGCATGTCCTTTTACTGACCATTGACTTAGTGGCATCACTCGGCGATGCGCTCAGTCTGTTAACTGCACAACGCCGTGTCCGGGCTGCAGTGTGACTGAGTAATAACTTCCTTACAAGGAATATTTCATAACACAATATCTCTCCAGGGAAACTTCTCAAACCAAAAAATAGGGAATAGTTATATACTCAATATACCTGTATTAGGAGTAAGAAGTTTATACTGCTATACTTTTTCGGATAGTATTATAAGAAGCAGTTCTATACTCGTATAACTTTCCTCGAGAGTGCAGCCGCATCCGGACATTCATCGCTCGTTCGCTTGCAACGCCATTGAATTAGGATGTCTGACCTAGGGTTTACGCGTTATGACGGCGTTAGACCCCTGCGTTTGACGATCGTACGTTAAGATCTAATTAATGCTTGCCAACGCGGTATATAGACTGTACGTTGACTTAGGAGTTAATGCAGTATATGACCGGCGTTCTAACCTAAGGGTTCCTCGACATTTTCGCTTACCCAACGATCGTTGACTGGCCAAATACGTTGACCTAAGGTCCATCGCGCTGTCCGGACGTCTGCACACCCTGGGTCTTTTGACGATCGTAACATTGAATCTTTTTGGGCTCTGTCAACGCCGTTGAGCTTGGCGGTCTGACCTTAAGGCTTAGGAGCCGTTGTCTGGCGACGTAGACCTTAGGCGTTCTTTGGAATGTCGATATGTGGCTCAGGGATTCCATAGAGACCAACCTCATGAAGCAATTAGATGCGCATCAATGACTCGCATTTTATAAGAATTTTTGGCAAATTCTCGAGCCCACACTCAACCGCGGAGTGTTCTGATCGAGCCTTTAACCGGACTTACGCGTTTGAGTACGGGCTAAGCATGCGGGATCTATAGTATAAAATCACAGTTCCGCACATGTGACGTAGTGCATAAGAGAAATTAACGCCTCTTAGTCTACGAATAAATATGAATACGTAGACTATCACGCATATTGTTATTTGGAATAAGGCTACCCGCAACGATGATATTTAGAACGCTGACACTATATCCCTACTTAGGCTTCGGGATAAATACCTCCCAGAATCGAAACTCTGCGGTTGTCTTTTTACAATTGGTATAAAAGAACTAGAACCGGCGACGCGTGTTAGTCGCTCGCTGACTCCTCTGGGTTTTAATTGGCTTAACTCCCCCACGCCTTACACCGGATTCGTATTTTACGCCTTATACCGACTACCCGTTTTGAGTCTGGATAAGCTAGCATGCGGAATCTGTCTACTAAACTCCGTTACCCGTCACCCCTGATAAATACTGATACC